>NC_047084.1:176864472-177167503 GCF_902459505.1 Geotrypetes seraphini | reverse complement strand
CCCCCTCCATTTCCCTGTGCAGCAGTATTTTCCTCCCCCACCCCACTTCTCTGTGCAGCAGCAGCAGCATTTCCCTCCCCCTCAACTTCTCTGTGCAGCAGTGGTATTTCCCTCCCCCTCCACGTCCCTGTGCATCAACAGCAGCATTTTCCCCTACCCCCTTTCCCTTCCCGTGGTCTGGCCTTCTCCCTTAGTCTCTTGCCTCCTCCCCCCCCCGTGGTCTGTCCGGCTCCCTTAGTCCCTTGCCAGAGTTTATTTTTAAGTTTAAAGGTGCCATGGCGGCTCCTCTCACGATCGCCGCCTGCGTAGGAAGCCTTCTCCGAAGCAGGTGTGGCTCATGAGAGGAGCCGCCGCCGCGGCTTTTAACTTAAAAACGAACTTCGGCCGGGCGTGAAGTGTAAGGGAGCCGGCAAGACCAAGAGAGGGACCGTTGTATGCGTGCATGCGCACTCCTGCCAGCCACAGATCACACAGGTAAGAGTGCGCATGCGCACTTAGCATTTTATTATAGTAGATAATAGAAATTATACAACTTACCATAATGCAGAATCAGTGGGAGCCCTGAGCTCGATTACCTGCAACCAAACGATCCTATCTGGAGCTGATGGAAGACAGTGACACGTGTGTAGCATAACTACAATGACCCCACCAATCTATCTCCCTGCACAGCACCTTTCCATCTCTCCTTCCTAACCCCCACTTGCAGCAGAACTGCAACAACACTTCCCTCTGCACACCATTCCATCTCCACATATGCAGCCGAATCCCGATGACTCTCCAACCGCAAGGCCCAGACATACCTCCGTTCTGAAAAGCAGAAGCAGCGGCAACACTGAACAGGCTGCTTCACTGCCTTCCCCGCCAGAGCCTTCCCTCTGCTGCCACGTCACTAATGTCATCATCCGTAACGCGGCGGCAAAGGAAGGCAGCGAAGCAGCATGTTGTGCTGTCGCTGCTTTTGGGAATGGAGGGCAGCGATCGGTGGGGTTCTGCTTGGTCGCGGCCCGGTAGTGGGCCACGGACCGAGGGTTGGGGACTCCTGTACTAGACCACAATTTAAGAAGTAGTCAGGAAAAGGCTCTAAAAAAAGTTCTATACAGTTAATGAGTCATGGTTTCGTACATATTTACTAAGTTGGTGACACGAGATGTTGGGTTTAAGTGGAATTGAACTAAAAAGTTATCCGACCATGGAACAGGCATGGTAAATAGAGAGGTGATACTAATAGGTATGTTAGCTATAACAACATCTAATAAGTGCCCAGAGTGGGACCAGAAACAAGCTGAAAGAGAGAACAGTCTTCAAGAAATGTCAGAAACTTGTATATAAGGTAATTTGAAAGATCAAGGTGAATGTTTAAATCCCCCAGTAGTAAAAGAGAAGAAGACAGTGATAAGGAGGAGATAAGATCAAGTATTGCCGAGTACAATGCCCGGGTTATGGGAGGTAGGGCATAAACTAGTAAAAGAGAGATTTCTAGAGGATGAAAACTGTTAGTGCCAAGCATTCAGTTACCAAGAGAGAGGCACACATGTCCTCTGTGGCAGTGACAGCATCAGAAAGGAAAATTGCCAGGCCTCCTCCCTTCCTATTAGAGCGATGATGACTAAAGACTTTATAACCTGGTGGACTAGCCTGTTGAAGCTGTCCCTCATCACCCGGCGATAGCCAAGTCTCTGTGAGTGCACGAACATCTTAACTTTTCTGAAGTTAACAGGACCTGGATTAAATGTACCTTGAATCGAAGAGACCTAACATTCAAACATGCAAAATATTTAGATTAGCAGTGTTTTCCCAGGCAGAGAATACCCAAATATGGGGTCTCAGGGCACCAGTGCCTCAGGAAAAACAAACTTACAACTAAAAATAAAAAAAACTAAGCAGAGCAGATCAGAAACACCTCTCTGAACAGTTCGCTTATAGAAGGAAAAACTGAAGGGGGCACATTCCACTCCACTGTCAATGTGGGAGGTGCTGAAAGCTGTGACACACTTCTGCAAAACTTGGCTTGTGGGAATGGACTAAGCACCTAATGTACAGACTCCTGAGTAAATGTAACAGAATGATAAATTTCTCATACATTGCCAGAAGGATATTCTTGAGTCCTGATAAGTCTGTTAGATGTAAAAGGCATTTCAGTCCCTTCAATGCTTGTAGTATTAAAAGGTCACTTGGGGTTCATAGACAACCCCGCGAAAGACAAAGGCACGCGCCGACAACTGAGCGCAAGATGAAGGCGCGCGCCTAAGAAAATTACAGTTTTTAGGGGCTCCGACGGGGGGTTTTGTTGGGGAGCCCCCCCCAGTTTACTTAATAGAGTTTGCGCCGGTGTTGTGGGGGGTTTGGGGGGTTGTAATCCTCCACATTTTACTGTAAACTTAACTTTTTCCCTAAAAACAGGGAAAAAGTGAAGTTTTCAGTAAAATGTGGGGGTTACAACCCCCCAAACCACCCACAACGCGGCGCGATCTCTATTAAGTAAATTGGGGGGGTTCCCCCCCACACACACCCCCGTCGGAGCCCTAAAAACAGTAATTTTCTGCGGCGCACGCTTCCGCCCTGCGCTCAATTGTCTGCGCACGCCTGCGCTTTTACATAGAAACATAGAAATAGACGGCAGATAAGGGCCACGGCCCATCAAGTCTGCCCACTCCAATGACCCTCCCTATCTATCTTTGCGGATAGATCCCACATGTTTGTCTCATTTGACCCTGACACAAAGTCAGAGGCGTGAAGAAAGTACAAGAGGTTTATTACAGCATGCTGGATTCTAGTGCAGTTAGCCTGCCTACTAGTGTCAGAAACAGGAAATGCACGGACTTTTATGCCCTTTTCACTAAGCATACGCAAACTAATATATGCAAAAACTACAATTTTCATTTGTTACTTCTATAACTTTTCTACAATTATTATTGGTCCTAAGCCAACACTTATGATAGGTTCAGGGATACAACTTATAGTCCTATAGGAAACTAGCTCATTTATCTGCTTATCTAAATCTTACAGTTCTAAATGTTACATGTACAGAAGGGCAGGGCACATCATGGCTCAAACTCTTATCTATTCAGCTTACAATGTGGTAAGGCAGGGACATACATTTCAGGCAGATGAGGTCAATAGTTTGTACACTGTTTTCAGCTATGTAGGCCAGAGCAATATTTTAAACAACAGTTAACCATTTCATGACTCTACAGTATCATTACAGCACAATGCAACAACTTAAAATCCAGAAACTGCACTGGCATTGTTCTTATATTCTTCAAAAACAAGTGACAGACTACTGAAATAATTCTGTAACTGCTCCATAAGTTATCATTGACTATATATAAACTATTGTGGGTGGGTCATCGATAATGAAATACTTATTGTATCCCTGATATTCTTCTGGATATACCTAACCTATCTCAGCTTACTAATGTAATTGAAAATATTTTCTGTAACATCGCTGTCTGTGTACAGTCTCTTCCTCTGTAAACCACTCTGAACTGCTTGTTGTCCGCAAACAACTGAAAACCTGGCTTTTCAGCAAATTGTAGCTCTATCCTTCCTCCCTTTCTCTCCCCCCTTCTACACATAAGTTCATGTAATCCTTTTTCTTCTTCTCTACCCACTATTTTAAGTTCTTGTAAACCATGTCGAGCTCCATTCTCATGGAGATGATGCGGTATATAAACTTAAGGTTTAGATTAGATTAGATTGTGGTATTGCGGTATACAAAAATAAAGTTGTTGTTATTATTATGTAATCAAGGATGGTTGCATGGGTTAGCTTGCATGACCCATTGCTTTGCTCTGTTGTACTTGACAGTCCCCAATTGCACCACCTTCACCTACACCCCTTCTGTACACTCAACATTCCTCTTTGGAAATTATTCCCTGGCCAAATCAAAAGGTTTGTCCAATGTTAGGGGTAGCCAATCACCCACACAGCAAGCTCCTATGCTCACACTCCAAACACATTTCCATATACCTCAACACTTCGCCCATATAGCAGACACCTCTAGGTACACCCTTACATTTTTCCATACCCCCAAACTCCTGAGTTCCTATACAGGCGGTGGAGAGGAAAACTGTGATGGAATTCAAAAAAGCGTGAGATGAACACAGAAGATCACTAATTAGAGCAGTGTATCTCAAACTGTGTGCCGAGGTGTGCCTCCTGAGATTCCAAGTGTGCCATTGCACACTGAGGAGGAAGAGAGGTGCCTACCAGCTGACTTCCCTACATGGTACAGCGCCGCCTAATTCACTAAAGACCTGCATGTTTTCCCTTTCTCTCTAGCGTCCTCCGGCTTCTCCCCTGGCCTCCCAGTCTCACCTTTAAAGCTAATTACAGCAACCTGCAGAGGATTGCCGGTAAATAAAATAATTTTATTTTCAATATAGTGATTGAAATGTGTCAGTTTTGAGAATTTATATCTGCTATGTATATTGCGTGTGTATATGAAAAATGAATGGAAAAAATTGCATTACAATTAATAAAGGGGAAGGGATCTGGAACCTAGGGACGTCTGTGGTTCGGGTACTCAGTTAATATTTGTTAGACTTAGGGGGTACTTAGCTTGTAGTTGAGAAACACTGCTGTAGGCAATCAGCTGGCGTGAGTGCCTCTCCTCTCCCACCCTCTACTGTCCTTTCAGGGCCCATCTGGAGGGCCTCTGCACATGTGTGGATGTCGATGTGATGAAGTCACGCATATGCGTGATGTCATCACAGTGACATCCGCGCACTTTGGGTGCCTCAAGCCATGGTCACTACCTTTAGTGTGCCCCGGCTTGAGAAAGTTTTAGAGACACTGACTTAGAGTATAAATGCACAAACTTTCACAGTCCAAATCCAGCAAAGGAGATTATTTGGATGAGCTGGAGTGAGCTTCAAATGCAACTACAGCATTAGAACCCAATGACATTACAGAGTAGAATTCTAAGGTCTATGGCCCAGAAATAACAAAGAAAAAAAAGACAGACAGAATGGAACCATTCAGGTCTTTATCTATGTTATGTTAACTCCTTGATCAGTGCTTTTCAGGAGAAGCCTCCTTTCATAAGCACAATATTTATGTACTGCTAAGAGATGAATACAATAATAATAACTTTTATTCTTTTATACAGCCATAACCAAAAGTTCTAGGCGGTTTACACTAAAAAGAGCTGGATAATCAGCGAAATAGAATAATACAGTAAAAAATACAAATATTTGTAAAATAGAATTTCAACAATAAAACTCATTAAGTAATAAACTGATCGAACAAAGTGGTCTATTAATTTCCGAAAACTGCAATAGGATAACATAGCTTTACAGACAGGGACTGGCTAATTACTCAGGATGGAGGCTCTCACCTTCTCCTCCTGGTACACGATATCAGTGAGGTTGATAGCATGGAATAAACCCTTATGCTCCCCGGCCACGCACTGTCCGCAGGCCACTTGCCGGCACATTTTGCAAAAGAGCTGCAGGCTACGGCCCGGGTGCTTGGGGCAGGCTGAGCCTTTCAGCCCGGGAGCCTCCGCCTCGCCGTCCCCAGCCCCGCACTCTCTGCTCGCCGCTCCCGGCTTGACCAGCTTGACCACCTCGGCCAGCGTGGTGTTGACGGGCAGGCTGGAGGCGCCCCCCGGCACGGCGCTAACTTTGCGGCAGAGGGGGCACGGCACCTGCGTCTCCCCGGCCAGGGGATGAAGGGTCTGCTGGCCGCGGCCCGGGGCTATGCACTCCACCACACAGCGCTTGCAGAAGTTGTGCGAGCAGAGCGGGAGCGTGACGGGCTCCTCGAAGAGGCAGAGGCACACGGCGCAGGTGAGGCTCGCCTCCATGGCCCCCAGGCGAACTGGCAAGGAAATAGCTCCTCGCGCTTGAGTCACCCCGTAACCAAATCGACTAGCACCGCTCCAGGCGTCAGTCCCTAAACCCGAAGGCAACTGAAAGTTATAAAATAAAGTCGATCCTAGCCGACCGCTCTTTCAACCGGAAAACTTTTCCATCGAGCTACCCCCAGAAACTAAACCTACAGCGGCAACAGCGGATGGACTCGGGGACCATGATGCAATGCGGGAGTAGGACCTCGCTGATTGCACGATTGTACGTAGCCAATTGGGAGCCAGAGGCTGGGCGCGCTTGTTCCGAGGGGTTGTTGGCAGTTTTACGGAAGTGTTTTTTGCTTGCTTGCTTGTTTTTATATCTGAAAACGTCATAAGGTGTCTTTGTGTTTTAAGGAACCTAGCCGACCTAGCTGTTCCAAGCGGAAAACTTTTCCGCTGAGCTCGAGCAACTCCGAAACTGAGCTACAGCCAGAAACGAAACCTACACCGGCGCCGGCGGCAGCAGCAGCAGATAGACTCAGAGCCCGTCATGCAATGCGGGATTAGGACCTCGCTGATTGCACGATTGCACATAGCCAATTGGGAGCCAGGGTCGAGGGGTTGCTGGCAGTTTTACGGCAGTGTTTTTTTTGCTTGCTTGCTTGCTTGTTTGTTCTTATATCCGAAAACGTCATAAGGCGTCTTTGTGTTTTGAGGGTGAGAAAAGGGGAGGGAATGATGACCTGTCCTAAGTTATTAATGCCTACACAGCTAAGGAATATTTCCAGATGCTAATCGGAGGACATGCATTGACTGTAGCTTGTTATTCATGTTTTATATCTATCCCACTTGGGTTGTTGAGCCAGATGCCCAGTTTAGTTGACCTCAGCAATATCTGCATATCCAACAAACAAAACACACTTAGTTATAGGACTGGTTTAACTAGGGTTACCATATGGCTCCAGAAAAACGAGGATGGTTTGAGACATCCAGGTTTTACTTCCATTGTTCCTATTAATGAAAGGTCACTTTGGGCAGCCAAAAAACTTAGAGACTTGAAGAAAGCACAGATGTTTATTCAGCATATGCGGACCCCTGAGCCCCAAGCTGGCTTCAGAAGTCCAGAAACCAGGAAGTTAGAGATATTTATACATTCTTCTGGCTATACAACTGAATTCTAGAAAAAACTTTTCATGTGTTACTTTTCTTAACAATCATTGGTCCTAAGCTCACACTAGCAGGTCACTTATCTAAGCCCTGCAGTCTTTCTGTTACATGTCGTTTATGCTGATTTAGCCATAAGAAGCTAGAATGCCCAAGCTAAAACACCCAGTGCAGACAGGCTAGAACATGAGATAAGTTAGATCTGCAGCTAAACATAATTCAGCATTTTATTAAAGAGAAAACTTAGTTCAATATTTAGGAAAACCAGTCCCAGACTCCTTCAGTCCCCCCTTTCAGACTAGTTTAATGAAGGAGACGAGCCTGATAAAGTTCAAGAAGGAGGAAGGTCAGGAATACTTGGGAAGCGCAAGGGCCATAGCAGCAGTGAAACGGTCAACAGCAGAGTCAACAGTTCGGTGGAGCAGCTTTATGGCTATGGGGACCACACAGGGCAGGCAGCAAAGGAGCAGAGAAGTCAGGGCGGCAACCAGCAAGAGATGGTCTTCATTGCTGAACCAGAGGGCAACCAGGAGCCAAAGGTGCCAGAGAGCCAGTCTGCAGTAAGGCCACGCCAGATCTGGACTGGAACATGAGCCAGCTTGGTGATATGATCTACAACTTTCTCAATCACTTTACCATCGTCATCAAGTTCAAGGCAGCAGTTGGAGAGGTTAAATTTGCCACAGGCACCACCTTCTGCCGCCAGCAAGTAGTCTAGAGCTAGGCAGTCCTGATAGATAGCAGTGTGCATGTTAGCATTGGCCTTGCCAATAGTAGCTAATGCCCGAGCTGTTTCATTGGTAATGAGTTCAAGAACAGCCTGCAAGCAAATGATGCGGTTAAGCATATAAATAGGGGTCTGATAACCATAGTAGCCATCTTCAGCCCAAGTAGCAGGTCCATAAGTAGTGATAATCCGTTCTGCAGGACAGTCATCTCCTCATTCACCTATTTTAAGGGAATTAGTGGCAGTAGACCGTTTTTGGCGACCCCTGTTGTTGAATACAGGGGCTCCCAGGTGTTTACCATCGGCCAGCGGTAACAGGAAGAAGCTGGGGCGGATCATGCCAAGTACACACGTACCAGTCCAATTTTCTGGCAACCAGGAGTATGCAAACAGATCACAGGACCAATATCGACCATCAGGAGCTGACCATCATTCATAGGAAGTTTCATTAAGCAGTGTCTGATGGGCGCTGAAGACAGTGGGAAGCAACAATGGAGGTTCGCAAGGCCCATTGTGAAGGTCGTGGACCTGACGTAAAAGTGAGGGTCTGTGAAGTCAGGTTTAACATGTCCAGCTGCTTTGCCTCCCATGGCCACTGTTCTCCCATACCAGTCCCTCCACATACAAAACAATCTTCTTCTTCTTCTTCTATCTATATATATAAAATCGGAGGTATGTATGTGTGTATGTATGTATGTGTGTGTGTGTGTATGTGCCTCGATTAAGCAAAAACGGCTTGACCGATTTGAACGAAACTTGGTATGCAGATCCCTCACTACCTGGGGTGATATGTTGTGGGGGTCTCGCGGCCCTCCTGCACACGTGGGCGGAGCTACAAACAGAAAATCGTATTTCACCCATTCATGTCAATGGAAAAAATGTAAAAAGCTGCCATTCTCACAGTAATTCAAAACTGGCTTGACCGCTTTGAACGAAACTTGGTATGCCGATCCCTCACTACCTGGGGTGATATGTTCTGGGGGTCTCGTGGCCCACCTGCACACGTGGGCGGAGCTACAAACAGAAAATCGTATTTCACCCATTCATGTCAATGGAAAAATTGTAAAAAACTGCCATTCTTACAGTAATTCCAACTACCTGGGGTGCTATGTTCTGGGGGTCTCGCGGCCCACCTGCACATATGGGCGGAGCTACAAACATAACTTCAGATTTCACCCATTCATGTCAATGGAAAAAATGTAAAAAACAGCCATTCTCACAGTAATTCAAAAACGGCTTGACCGATTAGAACGAAACTTGGTATGCTGATCCCTCACTACCTGGGGTGATATGTTCTGGGTGTCTCGCGGCCCACCTGCACACGTGGGCGGAGCTACAAACATAAAATCAGATTTCACCCATTCATGTCAATGGAAAATATATAAAAAGCTGCCATTCTCACAGTAATTCCAACTACCTGGGGTGATATGTTCTGGGGGTCTCGTGGCCCACCTGCTCACGTGGGCGGAGCTACAAACATAAAATCCGATTTCACCCATTCATGTCAATGGAAAAAATGTAAAATGCTGCCATTCTCACAGTAATTCAAAAACGGCTTGACCGATTTGAACAAAACTTGGTATGCAGATCCCTCACTACCTGGGGTGATATGTTCTGGGGGTCTCGCGGCCCACCTGCACACGTGGGCGGAGCTACAAACATAATATCGGATTTCACCCATTCATGTCAATGGAAAAAATGTAAAAAGCTGCCATTCTCACAGTAATTCAAAAACGACTTGCCCGATTTGAACGTAACTTGGTATGCAGATCCCTCACTACCTGGGGTCATATGTTCTGGGGGTCTCGCGGCCCACCTACACACATGGGCAGAGCTACAAACAGAAAATCTTATTTCACCCATTCATGTCAATGGAAAAAATGTAAAAACCTGCCATTCTCACTGTAATTCAAAACCGGCTTGACCGATTTGAACAAAACTTGGTATGCAGATCCCTCACTACCTGGGGTGATATGTTCTGGGGGTCTCGCTGCCCACCTGCACACTTGGGCGGAGCTAAAAACAGAAAATCAGATTTCACCCATTCATGTCAATGGAAAAAATGTAAAAAGCTGCCATTCTCACTGTAATTCCAAATATAAAACACTTTCTATGACACTATAACCACTAGGCAAACCAAAGCACTATAAATGAATGAATATAGGTGCTTACTTCATATATCAATGTAATAGCTAGGAAATAATTTCTTTCCTGCTAAACAAGCAACCATATTAGATTTTTACTGACCCTCAGTGGCACCACTCAGGACTCAAACCTTTCATTGTCCTGAGCTTTACGTGTCTGCTCGTCACTGGGTCTAATAATCTTTTTCTTAGAGCTAAATGTTTTTTAGACTTTTTAACTTTTTATATTTATATTTATATTTTTATACTTAGCTTAAAGCTGTGGCTAAGTCCTCTTGGCTCGAGATGTCAGCGTTTATAAGGGATGTCAAAGCCGACATGTTTCGCCTAAATAGCTTTTTCAAGGCTTCATCCCTCTTCACCACCGACTACCACTGTAACCGCCAATTCTAGGTAAAGAATTGGCGGTTACAGTGGTAGTCGGTGGTGAAGAGGGATGAAGCCTTGAAAAAGCTATTTAGGCGAAACATGTCGGCTTTGACATCCCTTATAAACGCTGACATCTCGAGCCAAGAGGACTTAGCCACAGCTTTAAGCTAAGTATAAAAATATAAATATAAAAAGTTAAAAAGTCTAAAAAACATTTAGCTCTAAGAAAAAGATTATTAGACCCAGTGACGAGCAGACACGTAAAGCTCAGGACAATGAAAGGTTTGAGTCCTGAGTGGTGCCACTGAGGGTCAGTAAAAATCTAATATGGTTGCTTGTTTAGCAGGAAAGAAATTATTTCCTAGCTATTACACTATAACCACTAGGGACATCGTTTCTATTCTACCACGGACACCATACATATAGAGTTTGTATGTTCTAACTGTGTTTGTAACTGTTTCCTTCATGCACCCCAGTTCATAATGTTATTACATTACATGAGTACTCACATATCCTGAACTAGGAACACAGGTTCCATTCTGAACCGTGAACAAACTACATGGAGTTTCTTTTCAACCTGAGTTTCCACATATTGAGTTGTTTAAATCAATACTGAAACTTTTGGATGCCACTTATTCCAACAGATCTTCCTTTTCAGTTTAAGAGATTGCAAATTCCAGTGAGACTTGCATTCTCTATCACAGTGTTTTTCAACCTTTTTTGGGCAAAGGCACACTTGTTTCATGAAAAAAATCACGAGGCACACCACCATTAGAAAATGTTAAAAAATTTAACTCTGTGCCTATATTGACTATATATAAAGTAATTCACTTGAGTGCCACCGCCGCCATCGGGAACAGGCCGGCGCCAAGTTCTCCCTGCTTCTCTTCCCTGCGGGGCCGACCAACTCTCGCCACCCGTCGTCAATTCTAACGTCGGAGAGGACGTTCTAGGCCAGCCAGGCAGCGATTGGCTGGCCCAGAACGTCCTCTCCGACGTCAGAATTGACGCGAGTGGCGAGAGTTGGCCGGCCCCACAGGGAAAAGCAGGGAGAACTTGGCGCCGGCCTGTTCCCGATGGCGGCGGTGGCACTCAAGTGGCTAAAGAGCCGCAGTTTGCCGGCCTAGGGACAACACTGGAGTGTGGCCAGCTGTGCACCCCCTTGGGACGTAAACCCGGGATGGGGCAGACCGCCCCCCCCACCCTGGTATGCCACTATCTGTACCTCACTCCCTCTCTATGACCAAAAATTCTCCTTTCTTCTATTCCCCGTGTACACAACCATCTCTTTCCCTCCCTTCCTCTCTCCAAAGTCCATGCCTTGTGTCCAAACACTCATTCCCTCCCCCACCTCAGCATCTCTTTCCCTCCCTTCCTCTCTCCCAAGTCCATTTCTTCTGTGTCCAAAAATGCATTCCCTCCCCCATCTCAGCATCTCTTTCCCTCCCTTCCTCTCTCCCAAGTCCATTTCTTCCGTGTCCAAAAACGCATTCCCTCCCCCACCTCAGCATCTTTCCCTCCCTTCCTCTCTCCCAAGTCCATGCCTTCTGTGTCCAAAAACGCATTTCCTCCCCCACCTCAGCATCTCTTTCTCTCCCTTCCTCTCTCCCAAGTCCATGCCTTCTGTGTCCAAAAACGCATTCCCTCCCCCACCTCAGCATCTCTTTCCCTCCCTTCCTCTCTCCCAAGTCCATGCCTTCTGTGTCCAAAAACACATTCCCTCCCCCACCTCAGCATCTCTTTCCCTCCCTTCCTCTCTCCCAAGTCCATGCCTTCTGTGTCCAAAAACGCATTCCCTCCCCCACCTCAGCATCTCTTTCCCTCCCTTCCTCTCTCCCAAGTCCATGCCTTCTGTGTCCAAAAACACATTCCCTCTCCCACCTCAGCATCTTTCCCTCCCTTCCTCTCTCCCAAGTCCATGCCTTCTGTGTCCAAAAACGCATTCCCTCCCCCACCTCAGCATCTCTTTCCCTCCCTTCCTCTCTCCCAAGTCCATGCCTTCTGTGTCCAAAAACACATTCCCTCCCCCACCTCAGCATCTTTCCCTCCCTTCCTCTCTCCCAAGTCCATGCCTTCTGTGTCCAAAAACGCATTCCCTCCCCCACCTCAGCATCTCTTTCCCTCCCTTCCTCTCTCCCAAGTCCATGCCTTCTGTGTCCAAAAACACATGCCCTCTCCCACCTCAGCATCTTTCCCTCCCTTCCTCTCTCCCAAGTCCATGCCTTCTGTGTCCAAAAACGCATTCCCTCCCCCACCTCAGCATCTCTTTCCCTCCCTTCCTCTCTCCCAAGTCCATGCCTTCTGTGTCCAAAAACACATTCCCTCTCCTACCTCAGCATCTTTCCCTCCCTTCCTCTCTCCCAAGTCCATGCCTTCTGTGTCCAAAAACGCATTCCCTCCCCCACCTCAGCATCTCTTTCCCTCCCTTCCTCTCTCCCAAGTCCATGCCTTCTGTGTCCAAAAACGCATTCCCTTCCCCACCTCAGCATCTCTTTCCCTCCCTTCCTCTCTCCCAAGTCCATGCCTTCTGTGTCCAAAAACACATTCCCTCTCCCACCTCAGCATCTTTCCCTCCCTTCCTCTCTCCCAAGTCCATGCCTTCTGTGTCCAAAAACGCATTCCCTCCCCCACCTCAGCATCTCTTTCCCTCCCTTCCTCTCTCCCAAGTCCATGCCTTCTGTGTCCAAAAACACATTCCCTCTCCCACCTCAGCATCTTTCCCTCCCTTCCTCTCTCCCAAGTCCATGCCTTCTGTGTCCAAAAACGCATTCCCTCCCCCACCTCAGCATCTCTTTCCCTCCCTCTCTCCCAAGTTCATGCCTTGTGTCCAAAACGCACTCCCTCCCCCCTTTTGTGTTCCGTGTTTGCCTCCCAGCCCATCTTTGCAACTTTCTCAGCAAAACGAAGCTCAAGCCGCGAGGCTTGTCTTCTGCTTCCTGCCTGCCCTGCCGCGCACAAATAGCCGAACGGAAGTATTCTCCGACGTCAGTGCTGACGTCGGAGGGCAGGCTTTGCTTAAGCCCTCCCTCCGACGTCAGCGCTGACATCGGGGAACGCTTGCGATCGGCTATATGTTAGCTGCAGGGCAGGCAGGAACAGAAGACGAGCCTCGCGGCTCGAGATGTATTGAACTCCGCGGGTCCCCCGTCCAGCTCTCTCCTGTCCACGTGGGGCGGATCGCCCCTCTCCCTAGACTGTGGCCTAGGACCCTGGGGGAGCCCGGGCCCCCTGTCAGCTCCGGGCCCCTGAATGCAGGACTGGTGGTACTGCCCTGATGGCGGCCCTGACCGTACGGCACACCAGGCAACATCTCGCGGCACACTAGTGTGCCGCGGAACAGCGGTTGAAAAACACTGCTCTATCATAATCAACAAATCACAGGGACAGGCTATTACATACTGTGGAGTGGATTTAAGATCCCCCTGTTTTTCCCATGGACAACTCTATGTTGCTTGATCAAGGGTGGGTTCACCCAAGAATTTATATGTTCTTGCTCCTGGAGGTGAAACTAAAATTGTTGTTTATAATCAAGTTTTGTGTTAGTTGTATTGTATTCATTTTGTCAAATATTTCACATTATAATTTGATTATTGTACTTTTTATAAAGCTGTAAAAAAATAATTTCATTCACCACTATAAAGTATCTTTATTTCAATCCATTTACTGTGTTATTGCTATAATTAAATACCCGTGCAACGCCGGGTCATCAGCTAGTACTTTATAAAACAAACATGGAGAACAAAAATTCATATTGGACAGAAAGAACTCATAAGGAACCCGGGATAGAAATACAAAGGATGGGGGTTTTGAATGTCATGCACATACAAAAACCCCCACACATACATGCAATAAACAGTCCGTGCAAAAAGCAATCTCTGTACTTTCGTACAATTTTCTTCCTGTACAATAGAAATATAGCCAGTTCTAACCAATTCCCTGACTCCTGAAATGTTCAACCTACACCGTTTTGTTTTGTGTTTTTTTTTGTTTGGGTTTTTTTTAAGAATGCATCTGAATCATGCTGAGCCCTGTAAATGCAAACAGCTTACGTCTATTGTCTAACTTCTGATCTACAGATTAGTTCAGTTTCGTTTCCCAAACAGACAGACACAGTTCCTAGAATCCCTCTGTTTCAATGATGGATCAAGTCATTTACTAAAGCAACAGAAAAAAAACAGAAGAGGAATGATCAATTCCTCCACTTACCAGTTTGGTGGCCAACCCCAGACAGATACCTGCACTTTAATCCAGGACTCGATTAATCAGTTGAGCCGGCCAGAGCCACGAGGTCTAAAAATTCCAAGAGGAATCCAGCAGGCTTAGCAGACAGGTCGGTTCTCAGACCAGACACAAGTGACCAATCGAGTAGCCGGTGGTCAATAGACCTTCAAGTCCCTGTTCAGGCGCCAAATGAAAGGTCACTTTGGGCAGCAACGAAACTTAGAGACTTGAAGAAAGCACAGATGTTTATTCAGACCCCTTCACCAATACACCACTGGAGCCGATAGTTACCCTTAGTTACTTTAAAACAGTGGTCTCAAACTCTCAGCCCTGCCAGGTACTGTTTTGAGGCCCTTGGTATGTTTATCATAATCACAAAAGTAAAATAAAACAGTTTCTGGATCATATGTCTCTTTAGCTATAAATTACAATATTATTATTAAGACTTAGCCAAAAGGAAAGATTTATAAACTATAAAGAGTTTTTTATCTCATGCAAAATTATTTCTTTAATAAGTCATTAACTATTTTTTCTGAGGCCCTCCAAGTACCTACAAATCCAAAATGTGGCCCTGCAAAGGGTTTGAGTTTAAGACCACTTCTTTAAAACAATCTCTTATGCTGACCTGAACAAAACAGTAAACACTGCACCCCTCAGGCTCAGCCTTAGACCACTAGCCAACAAACCTGCTGATGTCAGCTAAAGAAAGCCTTCCTACAGTCAATCAATTCTTCCTCTAATCCACGCCTGCACAACTCAAAAATGATCCGGAGCCGCAACGAAGTCGGAAAATGTAACGAGGGCCGCAGGTAGTAACCATGGCTCGAGGCACCCGGAAGTGTGTGGATGTTGCCGTGATGACATCACGCACATGCGTGATGTCATCAAGGCGACATCCGTTCATGTGCAGAGGCCTTCCAGACGGGTCCTGAGATGCCAGTAGAGGGTGCCAGCAGGGAAGAGTTTCAAGTTTATTAAAATTTTGATATAAACGCAATATCAATATTTTCAATGCATATAACAATAAAAAAAAAATTGGGGGGAGGACAACATAAAACAATTTAAACAGGCAAACCTAAAATCAATGTATACAATTAATAAGTGATACATAAGGAAAAAGGATTGAACTACAATTATTAAAGAAAGTAAGAGAACATTTAAGGAAAAACAACATCAGGAGGGTAATTAAAAATGTTTTACAAATAAAACAAGGTCTAAAAATGAAAGGGAGAAGTTGTGAACTATATATAGATCTGGTTAGATATAAGTATTTGAACCTGAGATTGTTGATAAAAGAGTTATCCTGTTTGTGACTCAAATGCATCTTTGTATAGGTAGCTTTTTAATGTGCTTTTAAATTTTTCTAAAGAAGTTTCACCACGCAAATAAATTAGTAACGTGTTCATAGCTGGGGTGCTATGATTGAAAAAGTTGTAGCTCTTCTGGTGCCTATTATTTTCAGAGGCGGGATGCTCAGCAAATGCTGATCTATTGATCTTAAAGATCTGGCTGGGGAATCTATATATATAAAATCGGAGGTATGTATGTGTGTATGTGCCGCGATCACGCAAAAACGGCTTGACCGATTTGAACGAAACTTGGTATGCTGATCCCTCACTACCTGGGATGATATGTTCTGGGGGTCTCGCGGTCCACCTGCACACGTGGGCGGAGCTACAAACAGAATATCAGATTTCACCCATTCATGTCAATGGAAAAAATGTAAAAAGCTGCCATTCTCACAGTAATTCCAACTACCTGGGGTGATATGTTCTGGGAGTCTCTCTGCCCACCAGCACATGTGGGCGGAGCTACAAACAGAACATCAGATTTCACCCATTCATGTCAATGGAAAAAATGTAAAAAGCTGCCATTCTCACAGTAATTCAAAAACGGCTTGACCAATTTGAACGAAACTTGGTATGCAGATCCCTCACTACCTGGGGTGATATGTTCTGGGGGTCTCGCGGCCCACCTGCACACGTGGGCGGAGCTACAAACAGAAATTCACATTTCACCCATTCATGTCTGGAAAAAATGTAAAAAGCTGCCATTCTCGCAGTAATTCAAAAACGGCTTGACCGATTTGAACGAAACTTGGTATGCAGATCCCTCACTACCTGGGGTGATATGTTCTGGGGGTCTTGCGGCCCACCTGCACACGTGGGCGGAGCTACAAACATAAAATCGGATTTCACCCATTCATGTCAATGGAAAAAATGTAAAAAGCTGCCATTCTCACAGTAATTCCAACTACCTGGGGTGATATGTTCTGGGGGTCTCGCGGCCCACCTGCACACGTGGGCGGAGCTACAAACAGAAAATCTTATATCACCCATTCATGTCAATGGAACAAATGTAAAAAGCTGCCTTTCTCACAGTAATTAAAAAACGGCTTGACCTATTTGAACGAAACTTGGTATGCAGATCCCTCACTACCTGGGGTGATATGTTCTGGGGGTCTCTCGGCCCACCTGCACACGTGGGCGGAGCTACATACAGAAAATCAGATTTCACCCATTCATGTCAATGGAAAAAATGTAAAAAGCTGCCATTCTCACAGTAATTCCAACTACCTGGGGTGATATGTTCTGGGGGTCTCTCGGCCCACCTGCACACGTGGGCGGAGTTACAAACATAACATCAGATTTCACCCATTCATGTCAATGGATAAATAGTAAAAAGCTGCCATTCACACCGTACTTCAAAAACGGCTTGACCGATTTCAACAAAACTTGGTATGCATATCCCTCACTACCTGGGGTAATATGTTCTGGGGGTCTCGCGGCCCACCTGCACACGTGGGCGGAGCTACAAATCAGATTTCACCCATTCATGTCAATGGAAAAATTGTAAAAAGCTGCCATTCTCACAGTAATTCCAACTACCTGGGGTGATATGTTCTGGGAGTCTCTCGGCCCACCTGCACACGTGGGCGGAGCTACAAACAGAAAATCAGATTTCACCCATTCATGTCAATGGAAAAAATGTAAACAGCTGCCATTCTCACAGTAAATCAAAAACGGCTTGACCGATTTGAACGAAACTTGGTATGCCAATCCCTCACTACCTGGGGTGATATGTTCTGGGGGTCTCGCGGCCCACCTGCACACGTGGCGGAGCTACAAACAGAAAATCAGATTTCACCCATTCATGTCAATGGAAAAAATGTAAAAAGCTGCCATTCTCACTGTAATTCCAACTATAAAACACTTTCTATGACACTATAACCACTAGGGACATCGTTTCTATTCTACCACGGACACCATACATATAGAGTTTGTATGTTCTAACTGTGTTTGTAACTGTTTCCTTCATGCACCCCAGTTCATAATGTTATTACATTACATGAGTACTCACATATCCTGAACTAGGAACACAGGTTCCATTCTGAACCGGGAACAAACTACATGGAGTTTCTTTTCAACCTGAGTTTCCACATATTGAGTTGTTTAAATCAATACTGAAACTTTTGGATGCCACTTATTCCAACAGATCTTCCTTTTCAGTTTAAGAGATTGCAAATTCCAGTGAGACTTGCATTCTCTATCACAATCAACAAATCACAGGGACAGACTATTACATACTGTGGAGTGGATTTAAGATCCCCCTGTTTTTCCCATGGAGAACTCTATGTTGCTTGATCAAGGGTGGGTTCACCCAAGAATTTATATGTTCTTGCTCCTGGAGGTGAAACTAAAATTGTTGTTTATAATCAAGTTTTGTGTTAGTTGTATTGTATTCATTTTGTCAAATATTTCACATTATAATTTGATTATTGTACTTTTTATAAAGCTGTAAAAAAATAATTTCATTCACCACTATAAAGTATCTTTATTTCAATCCATTTACTGTGTTATTGCTATAATTAAATACCCGTGCAACGCCGGGTCATCAGCTAGTATGTATCTATAATAATGTGCATGCACACTATGATTGAAACTCCATGCTTCCGTGCCACATTAAAATGCATGCGCAGTACAATAGAACCATTGAGCAGGAAAGCGTCTCAGCATACGATATGCTGTCGGTATAAGGAGAAAATAGGAGAAGGGAACTAAGGGCTGAAGAAAAGGGTAGGTGGGAGAATGGGGCTGGAGCTGGGGTCGGAATTGTAAAAGGAACATGTTAGACAAAGGAGCTGGGAGCTGACAATCAGGATGTGTAAGAGAAGGGGGCTGGGGGCAGAGAAGGAGGCTGCAAAAGGGACATTTGAGAAAAGGGGGCTGGGGCTGGAGGCTGAAAGGGAAAAGAAGGGGGCTGGGGGGGCTTAAAAAGGGGTTTGATGATGCGGCTGAAAAAAGGGGACATGTGAGTGAAGGAGGGTTCTTGGGAAAAGAGACTTGAAGTAGAAGGCTGTTAAAAGAAGACAGTTTGGAGAAGAGGGCTGGAGCTTGGGACTGCAAAAGGTGAGTTGTGAGAGAAAGGGTCTGGGTCTGGATTTAGGGTCTGAAAAGGAAGACTGTTGTGATAAGGAGACGCTGAGAGTGCTAGAACTGAGTGCTGGAAGAGCAGGTATGAGAAGGGGGTTAGGGATGGGAGCTATTAAAAGGGAATGTGTGAGAGAAGGGAGCTGGGGATGAAAAAAGGAGAAGGGGGCTACAAAAGGGGACATGTGAGAGAAAAGGACTGAGACTGAAGCTGGGAGCTAAAAAGGGGGTATGTGAGAGAAAGGGGCTGAAGATAGGAGCTGGAAGAATAAGTGAAGATGCAGAAGCAAAGGTTGATGGGGAAAGAGGGAATGGAGAGGGAGTTCTATGGAGGTGAAGGACAGAGAAAGGGGACAGATTTTTAAGTTGGTGAAAAAAGGTGGAAATAGGGAAGGGGAAATGGGAGCCTGAATATGGGGGCAAGACATAGGAAGAATAGCCATACTGGATCAGAGTAATCTATTCTAGCACCCGTTAATGTAACGGGCTCAAACACTAGTAAAATGATAAATTTTCCATATGTTGCAATGTTGTAACTTTTTATTTTGAAGCTGAAGTGGAGTAGAGGAGCAGCCTAATGGTTAGTGCAGTGTACAGAGATCCTGGGGAACTGGGTTCGGTTTCCACTGCAGCTCCTTGTGATCATGTAAGTCACTCAACTCTTCATTGCCCCAGTTAGAAACACTTAGGCCCCCTTTTATCAAGCCGCATTAGGATTTTTTTTAAAATTGCTGGCCACTGTGGTAAAAGCTCTGACACTCATAGAGTTCCTACGAGCATCAGAGTTTTTACTGCAGCAGCTAGCGATTAAAAAAAAAAACCCTAACATGATTTAATAAAAGGGCCTGAGATTGTGAGTACACTAGGCACAGAGATGTGTACAGTGTTGCATACATCTGTAGTGTTATAGAAATGATTAATAGTGGTACTACTCCTCAATTTATGCGTAAAAGACTACTTTCTAGAGATCCAAATTATTAGCGTCAATGTGGCCAAGTGGGAATTTTACTCCATATTTGGTGGACTTGCCCTTTGGTTGTGAAGTTTAGTCCCATATATAAGAGAATTTTAGCTGTATGACAAGTATACAGCTTATTTTTACTAAAGATCTTTTTCTGCTTAATTGGATTTCTGATACTCTAAGATTGAAAAACGTATTATCTTGAAATGCTGTATTTGCAGCGAGGTCTTTAATTGCAGCTAATTGGAAATCTGCTTCTGTTCTATCAGCCACTAGATGGCAGCAAAGCCTTAAATGTATTTTGTTCTTGGAACAATTAACAGTGCTTAGACATCGAAAATATCCAGAGGTTTCTTCTATATGGTCTACCTTACAACTTTTGATAGCTTTGAGGGTTTTACTACAGCTGATCCTTCTAATTTTGCCTCCTAAGATGATTGGGGGAGGGGATGGTAGGGCATATAGGACACAGCCCGAGAGCACCTAAGCAAAGGCAGAAGGATACTGATTATTCAACTCGATCTCTCTGCAGCATTTGACCTGGTAGATCACACCATACTATTACAAATACTGGAAGTCATAGGAATCTCAGGCAGAGTACATACCTGGTTCTAAGGATTCCTACAATCAAGATCTTACAGACTCAAGACAAATGATCATAAATCAGACTCCAGGTCCAACTCCTGCGGCATTCCCCAAGGGACTCCACTATCACCAACGCTTTTCAACCTCTTTATAGCCTCCCTTGGGTCCAGTTTAGACAAACTAGGTGCAACATCATACAGCTATGCAGATGGCATCACCATTCTCCTTCCCTTCGACCTGCCAGTCCCCGCCACAACAGAAAAACTGCAAAAAACACTAGAAACAGTGGAAAAATGGATGAAATACCACAAACTAAAGCTGAACACAGACCAAACAAAATTTCTACTACTAGGAAAGGACAAAACCCCAACCATAACAGAATTAGAAATAAACAGTACCAAGTACCAGATACAGTCTGCCCTAAAATTCAACAAAACCATCCAGAAAGCCTTTGGAGTCATGCGCAACTTGAGACAAATAAGAAAATTCTTAGAGAGCAATACCGTCTCATAGTTCAATCCCTTGTCCTGGGACTTTTCGACTACTGTAATATCCTCTACCTGCCATGCCCCACAAGCATGACAAAAACAACAGCAGACAGTACAAAACACAGCCCTCAGACTGATCTACTCACTAAACAAATATGACCACATCACCACCGCATACCTAGACTCATACTGGCTCCCTACACAAGCGTGAATACTTTTCAAATTTTACTGTATATTATTCAAAGTAATGAACGGCACCACCCCCTCCTACCTAATCGATTGCCTAAACCAGAACAAATCAACCAGACCTAGGAGAACTCAGACCCCATTTACTCACCCCCAATCAAAGGCACACAGGCCAAGAAGATGTACAACAGCCTGCTAGTAACTCAAGCAGCAAAATTAGATCACCACCTCTCAAACATACTGACAACTTTGACCAACTACAAAAAATTCCGAAGGGAAATTAAAACTTTGCTATTCAGAAAATTTATCAAGAAAAACTAAAACATCTTAATTGTTCCTAATCTTGTAATTTTCCAAGCAAATTCTCAACCATGTAATTAGCACCTTATCCTGTAACTTTTCCTGGAAATGTCCAGTTATCTTCTTCTGTAATCCGCCTAGAACTGCAAGGTATAAGCAGAATAGAAGTCACTAATGTAATGTAACTTTAGGGGGAAAATTTATTGTTTGCAATTACACTTCCCCCTCCTTATTCGCGGTGACAGGGGAACAGCATGGCAGCAAATACAGAAAAACTGCGAATAAAAAAGCCCTAAAAAAGATACAAAACCACGAATAACCTGACCTGCAAGTGTAGCGATTTGCTCCGTATAACGCTGGGAGCATTGATTTTCTCCGTGAAATACCAGGAGCAGCGATGTCCTCTGTTCAACGCTGGGAGCAGTGATATACATTTGGGGGCGGAGCCAGAGAATGAAAAACTGTGAATAATCAAAGCTGCAGTTAATGAAACCGCGAATATGGAGGGGGAAGTGTACTTATTCTGGATAGAAGTATTTTGTATGTGTTGTTTAATTCTTCTTTAAAATAAAATATCAAGCGAAAAAAAAGAAAGCAAAAAAGAGAAACTAGGACCAACATTCTTGGAAAAATAAAATGCCTGGACAATAATGGTAGTAAAAAAGTATTCTATTTTGAATTTATTAGGTGCAATATGTTAACTATGGGAAATGTGCATGACAGATGTCTTTAAATGCATTTTTGTTTTTATTTCTCCTATGCTGAATTACGGTACACACCTAGGGCTCCTTTTATCAAGCCGCGCTAGTGGGGTTAACGCACGCAACTTTTCATCACGTGTTAACCCCTGCGCTGGCTAAAAACTACCGCCTGCTCAAGAGAAGGTGGTAACGGCTAGTGCGGCTGGTGGTTTAGTGCGCGGTATTACGTGCGTTAAACCGCTAGCGCAGCTTGATTAAAGGAGCCCCTAGTTTGACTTCTTGGGATTCCCAATTCAATTTCTGTCTTCTGAGTTGTGTTTCAAATTTGTGATCCCTTGTTCTGTATTTGGTGAGAGTCTGTCTGTGTGTTTTTGCGAGGTAATGGTCTGGTATTATGCTTGCCTGCAGTTTCTATTAGAATTCTGTAGAAGTTCCACTTGTTCTGTTTTACCAGTAGTAAGTGTATTGCTGTTCTAGGACCCTTAAGTAGGGTTCATGTTGTTTGAATGATAGAAATTTGGGCAACTATTGTATGGTAGGCTTGCTACATGTATGTTGAGATGGGATTTTTCAAGTTTTGTATTATTTCACAGTGCGCCTGGTAATGGAGAGATTTATATTGCTTTTACTTAGATATAATTTTTTTGGATGATAACTTCAATGGAGAAAATGTTCTAGTTATGAACTGCATTTACTGTAGGAGGGTTTTTCTGGAAACAGAACATACTTACTGTTAATTCATAAGAACTGCCATATTGTATTAGACTAAAGGATCATGAAGGTCTTATAGGAAGTGTGTCACATAGGCGAGCATTGTCTGCCAGGTGAGTCCCGCCCCCCCCCCCAAAAAAAAAAAAAAAAAAAAAAAAAGTTGAGAACTACTGGTCTAGGCAATAGACCAATATAATTTTGGAGTTTAAGATACAGTAATTAAAAATAGAAACATGAATCAGTGATTACGTGGTAATATTGTACTGTAGTTCAAATAAAGTGGGATGGATTTAAGAGAGGAGAACCAGCCATGTATAGTACAATGTGCAGACTATGGGGCTCATTTTCAAAAAAGATAGATGCCCAAATGACAAAATAAACAGGCACTTGGATGTCTTACTAGTCAAAATGTCCAAGCGGGCATTTTCAAAACTGACTTTATGGACATCTAGTGAGACTTCTTACCCGCTGTGCATCCAGAGTAGAAATAGGCATGTTGGTAGGCGTGCCATGGTCAGGGAATGGGTAGGCTTTGGGTGGTCTTAGACTTGGACGTCCTGCAGCTATAATTGAACCTTTCCCAGGATGTCCTAAACAGAGCTTAGATGTTTTCAACTAGACCTGTTTGAGAAGCATCTAAGTGCCAAAAGGGTACACGAACTGACCACATGACGACTGGAGGATTTAAGTAATGAGCCCTACACACTCCCCCAGTGGTCACTGACCCCCTCTCACCCTCCTAAAAATATGATTGAAACAGTATATACCTGGCTCTAGAACAGCAGCTCTTGGTATGGGAAGGCCTAGTAGAGCATCACACAAGTGTTTTAAGACAGTAGTCAGGTGGGTGGGCTAGTGAACCATAGAGAGGAGGAGCCAGGTCCATAAGTCACTCTAATCACTACATTTATGGTGGAAAGTGTGAGCCCACCAAAACCCTATTGTCATATAGGTGCCATTGCAGCCATAAAGGCTATTGGGGTAGTGGACAAGTGAGTATAGTAGGTTTGGGGGGAGTTAGAGGGCTTACCATACATTATAAGGGGGTTATGGTGAGATGTACTTCTGGCACTGTTTGTGTGAATTTCACAGCAGTGCCTTCTAATGTGCCAGTCCATTAGAAAGCTGGCCCCTCCAACATCCAAATGAGCTTCATTTGGACGTTTTCAACTTGGAGAGTATTGTGGTTGAAAATGGAGAATAGAGTTGGACATCTAATTGGACGTCCTGGTGTCCAAGATGTCCAACTAGATGATTTAAAAAAATAAAATAAATTGGGGGACATCCAGTATTTTTGAAAATGGACCGTTCTGAAAGTCCAGTTTTGGACATTTTGTGGGAAACGTCCAAAGTCAGACTTAGATGTCCTATCGAAAATGCCCCTCCACGTGTTCATGTTGCAAGTCTAATTCAAACTTCGATGGTGGCTTAATAAACTTATTTTATTAAGCTTAAGAGATATACTAAAGACAGCAAAATTCCAACCAAGAGAAACCAAGCAGGTTCTTTTATTTATAACAGTTTTTGAATTCTTAGTACAGTATAAACAATTGAGTAATGTTTCTGAGTGTGAAAAAAATAATGTGAAACCACTTTCTTTCTTGTTGCCTTTTAATAGTCTTCAGTGTCACCAGCACAAATAGCAAGCAAAGCTGCCTCATAATGTCCTGAAGCAAAATGCTGCAAGACAAAGACAATAATTAGTTATTATTATTATTATTTAGGTATTTATATAATGCCTATCAAGGTTATCTAGGCATTTTTTACAATCAGGTACTCAAGCATTTTCCCTATCTGTCCTGGTGGGCTCACAATCCATCTGATGTACCTGGGGCAATGGAGGATTGAGTGACTTGCCTAGGGTTTGAACCCACAACCTCAGGTATTCTGGATTCTTTTCAGGCTATGACAAACATTACCCAACAGCCCTTCCACTGGACCAAAGACTGACCCCTATGGCACACCTCTGGCAGTGCCTTTATCCTCTAAGCACACTCAGTTTAACACAAGGATCTCAAAGTCCCTCCTTGAGGGCCGCAATCCAGTCGGGTTTTCAGGATTTCCCCAATTGACATTGGATAACCTGGACATACAGATGATTCAACTGGACACTACAGACCTATATTCTCATTTGTGTATGCTGGACACTACAGACATATATTTTCCCATAGCCAGGCCCTGCCTGTACCTTGCTGTCTGTAAACATCTGCAGACTTTGCAATGCTAACAATGATGTTCTTGTTTCCATTCCCTGCTGGGAGGATATCCCTTCAAGGTTCTGCTGAACTGTTATCAGTGCTGTATGACTTCATATGCAAGCACCATAGAAAGCCATAAAACTTTTATAATGAGCAAGGAGCCCTGCTCATGTGGGTGTAACGAGATGAGAGAACTTGGTACCAAAACATTTGCTCCCTGTCTCTGAACCATGTTATGGGAACCAAGCATGGATTGCTGAAAGGTCACCTTTGCCAACTTTTCATCTTACAAGGACATAATCCCGAATATGCACAGGATTGTAAAACCACTAATTAGCAGCTACATGTCTCAGTGCTGAAAGAAGAAAGTTCACCAAGAGTTCTCTGTTTCTGCAAGGCCCCTCCCTTACTGAGGGGGGAGGGATGGAGGTGAGAGAGGCGTGGAATGAGAGGGGGAGTTAGATATACATTATTTTATGTACCAATAGGGAATTACATAACCAGAATTCGGGGATGGACTTTCTTGGAACAAAGGAAGAATTTCCAAAAATCACGTGTATTTTAGGTAGAGCCAGAGAGATTCACTTACTTATGCTACGAGGATCTGCTAGCCCCCTGCTAAGCATAAGGGTGCAAGTTCTTCTCTCCATTGCATATTCTGAACTGACAATACATTTTTCAGATATGTCTCTGCTGCTGTAATACTGTAAGTTTTTATACTAACAATAAACAAATATTGTCTGTTTTGGAAGATACAATGCCGTCTTGTAGTTATTCCAATGAGGTAAACAAAGCAGCCTTTACTTCACAATCAATATGCATTGAAAGCAGTGCATGCACATAGATCTCATACATATTCATTGGGAAATCCTGAAAACCCGACTGGATTGCGGCCCTCAAGGAGGGATTTTGAGACCCTTGGTTTTAACACAACCCTCTGTCACTTCCCATTCAATCAGTTTCTAACCCAGTCAGTCATTTATTGATTGGGAGGTGAGTGACAAACCATAAAGTACATGGGGACAGACTTAAAGATCCAAATGCTGTACCCTGGGGGAAAGATGGAGTAGAAGACAAATGATAGAAGCATTTAAATATTCTCAAAGTACAAGTAAAGGCACAGAGGTTGGACCTCTTTCAATGGAATGATGGGATCACAGGATTCAAGTTTAAGTTTCAAGCTTATTTAGGTCTTGATATACTGCTTTTATAAACAAAGCAGTTTCCAATTTATACAAATTATTTTTAAAAAATTTAAAAATATAAAATAGAGGGAACAAATTCACATTTACAGTACAGGCATAACATGATACATATGGGCAGATGGGGAAGATACATTGCTTAAAATAAAAGAAAGGGGAGTCAAAATACAAAAAGAGTAAATGGAATCTTTAATGTAAGGCCTGATTAGAGCATGACATGAGGAAAAAATTTGTCCCCATCACTACCCCACTGTAAAGAGGACGCAGAAGTGCTGGGCAGAGCAGCCTTCCCCACCTGACATCAATTCTGACGTCGGATAGGAAGTTCCAGGCCAGCCAATCGCTGCCTGGCTGGCCCGGAGTTTCCTCTCCGATGTTGGGTGGGGAAGGCTGCTCGGCCTGGCACTCCTGCATCCTCTTTACGGCGTCAGGAAGCAGGGAGAGCAGAACTCAGTGGCGATGGCTTGGGGGCCTGTTCCCCAATTGTGGTGGCGGTGGCTTGGGGAAGGGCAGGGAGAAAGAAAGGGGGCAGGGAGACAGAAAGAAAGAAGGGAAACAGTAAGAAATGGGGGACAGAAAAAAAGGGGGTGTGGAGAGAGAAAAACAGGCAGAAAGAAAGAAAGGGGGCATGGAGAAAGAAAGAAAGGGGGCATGAAAAGAGAAAGACAGACAGAAAGAAAGAAGGGGCAGGGAGAAAGAAAGAAAGGGGGGTAGGGAGAGCAGAAGAAAAAGTTGGGGGAGGGAATGAAGTCTGGAGATGAGGAAGCATACAGGAGGATGAAAGAAGGGAAGAAATATTGGATGCACAGTCAGAAGAAGAAGAAAGTGTAACCAGAGACTCATGAAATCACCAGACAACAAAGGTAGGAAAAATGATTTTATTTTCAATTTAGTGATCAAAATGTGTCCGTTTTGAGAATTTATATCTGCTGTCTATATTTTGCACTATGGCCCCCTTTTACTAAATTGCAATAGCGGTTTTTAGCACAGGGAGCCTATGAGCATCGAGAGCAGCGCAGGGCATTTAGTGCAGCTCCCTGTGCTAAAAACTGCTATCACGGTTTAGTAAAAAGGGAGGGGTATATTTGTCTATTTTTGTATAGTTGTTACTGAGGTTACATTGCATAAAGCCATCTGCTTTGACCTCTTTGAAAACCCCCCAGAATATAAATAATTAACATTTTCTCTGCGTACAGTGTGCTTTGTGTTTTTTTAAAAAAAAATGTTATTATTGGTAGATCATTTTGACTTGGTCATTTTAAAAGTAGCTTGCAAGCCCAAAAAGTGTGGGCATCCCTGACTTAAAGCGATTAGGAATAGGGGTGTCATATTTTAGTATAGTAAAATCCGGACCCCTATACCCACCCCCCAAGTCTCACCTTAGCCTCACCCTAGTTCTGCCCCCCGCTGCATGCTCTTGTCCGTCATGCGTGGATTTCCTCCTGCCTGACGCAATTTAGAGGAGGCTTTTCAAAACCCGGACAAAGTGACAGGTTTTGAAAAGCCGTCTGGAGCCCCAGACATGTCCTCGAAAAGGAGGACATGTCCAGGGAAATCCAGACATATGGTAACTCTAACTGGGAGGCTTTATTTGTTTGAGACATCTTGTCTGGAACCCAGTATTTTTCCGGTACAGCACTACTGCAATGTTTGCGAAGTTTCCAATGGATGACATGTGCCACTTTGTTGTGCTTCTCTGTATAGAAATTTTATAGTATCAGAATTCTGTAGCCAGTTACAAGATGAGGGACCATTTCCAGCTGTTTCTTACAGAAACTACAAATAACTGTTGCACCAGCTTTTTCTATCCACTGTCTTGGTTTGCAGCTATCAATTGTTCATCCTTAGGTGTCAATTCACTTTTCTGTAACCATTCACGTGTCCAGTTTTGAACAGGAAATACTTCCTGCAGTAATATCTTCTAACTCCCACTCCACTGTATTTATGCATTTACCCCTTTTTTCCCCCTCATTTGCTGATCTAATTCCTTGAAGATTTTTTTTTCTTCCTTTACAAATTCTGATGCTTCCTTTCCTTTTGTTATTGGTGGATTCTCACTCATAAGAACATAAGCAATGCCTCAGCTGGGTCAGACCTGAGGTCCATCATGCCCAGCAGTCCGCTCACGCGGCGTCCCAACAGGTCCAGGACCTGTGCAGTAATCCTCTATTTATACCCCTCTATCCCCTTTTCCGGCAGGAAATTGTCCAATCCTTTCTTAAACCTCTGCCCTATTACGCCCTCTGGAAGCGCATTCCAGGTGTCCACCACTCGTTGGGTAAAGAAGAACTTCCTAGCATTTGTTTTGAATCTGTCCCCTTTCAACTTTTCCGAGTGTCCTCTTGTTCTTTTATTTTTCGAAAGTTTGAAGAATCGGCCCCTCTCTACTCTCTCTATGCCCTTCATGATCTTATAAGTCTCTATCATATCCCCTCTAAGTCTCCTCTTCTCCAGGGAAAAGAGACCCAGTTTCTCCAATCTCTCAGCGTATGAGAGGTTTTCCATCCCTTTTATCAAATGTGTCGCTCTCCTCTGAACCCTCTCGATTAACGCCATATCCTTCTTAAGGTACGGCTACCAATATTGGATGCAGTATTCCAGATGCGGGCGCACCATCGCCCGATACAATGGCAGGATAACTTCTTTCGTCATTGTTGTAATACCCTTCTTGATTATGCCTAGCATTCTATTTGCTTTCTTAGCGGCCGCTGCGCACTGTGCCGTCGGCTTCATTGTCATGTCCACCATTACCCCCAAGTCCCTTTCTTGGTTACTCTCATTCAATAATATCCCTCCCATCGTATAGTTGTACCTCGGGTTTCCGCTTCCCACATGCAATACTCACTCCTTTTACTTATCAAAATGCTTGTGCATGTTTAATGATGGAGATGAATTCTTGATGTTTACTATCATATTTCAACACCTTTTGTGCATTTGGATCTAATGATGCTGTTAAGTAAGCCTTGAGGCCTATGACAGCAGCTCAATATATAAAAGCTATTCTATGAGACCCATTTGTCCTTTTGCTCAGGGACCTCAGGGATTGTGCAGTCTTGACATACACCAATTCTTATAAATGATTTCATGGGCATGGAGGAGTTTTCTCATTTATTTTTCAAGATCTTTAAGAGCTATATGAGAATGCAGGAATTGCCAGCTGATTAATGGCTTGTGCCTTATTCCATGATATCAATGCACACTTCAATATCAATTTTAATCTCATATAATATTATTTTTATTATTTTATTTTAGAATTTCCGCCATTTCGCCTACCTTATGAAATGTTCACTGACATGAACAGCATCTTCCATCTGCTTCTCATGCCAGTCTCGGCTCCCTTCTGATGTCACTTCCTGGTTACAGGAAATGGCTTAAAACAGATGCCAACATAGGAGTTGACTCACAGCAGTTCTGCTTCAAATACCATCTCTGTCTGTTTTCCCCTCTGAGGCCTGTCTGATATGTCTGATATGGGGTGGCTCTACAGCATAGCCCCCTCCCAAGTCACTGAAACACACAAGCCCTTCCACCACTACAAATTGGTGTCCGTTCAGATGGGTCCTATAATATTCTTTACTGATCTTTTCTCTCTGTGATTTATGTTTGATTGTCACTCCTTCCTCCACTCCTACATCAGTGAAAGGGCTGTTTTTAATTTTGTTCAACTTTCTTCTGAGAAAAATTACCCCATATATCACTGCATCTTCTCCAGCTTCAGCCACCAGGTAACAACTTTGCTGTCTTTGCAGCAGTTCCCAGCTCCAGTTCCCAGACACCAGCTTCACTCTTATTGCAACTCCATGTTCCAAACAGGACAGGAGAGCAACCTTCTTAAGTCAGTAGCAGTAGCACCCAGGTCAAGTGATTCAGAAGCATCTCTACCTCTACTACACCAGCTTCCAAGTACCTCTCTGTCTCTCTGAATCCTTCCTCCCTCCTTCCTCTGTCCCCCTTACTACCTTCCAGCCTATGTCCCACTCCTCCCCCGTAGCCACCCAGCCTGCCTCCCTCCCTGCTGCGCCGAAGCCTGGCCTACCGCCGATTCTTCTCACAACACCCCCACCCCCACCCGGTCCACCGCTGCCGCAAGCTGCTGCTTCCCACCAGCCGCCGCAACTACAGGAAAGGAAGGTCCAGGCGCTGGCCTACAAGCCTTCTCCCCGACGTCAATTCTGACATCGGAGAGGATGTTCCGGGCCAGCCAGGCAGTGATTAGGCCTATTTTTAATAGTAAACTCTCAAGAAACTTATCCAGCATCTACCAATCCCTATGGGTAACAGTTAACTGAGAGTCTACTGTATATATATAAGTAATTTATTTTATTTGTAAAAAAAATTTTCTATACTGTTTAAGAACTAAACGGTTTACATCAGTTAAAACAAACATAATAATTATGACAAACTAAAATCTTAAAATCGACAGGGATTATGACTTCCTTCTCAGTGATTGAAGAAAATCTTTCATCTGACTTTGGTCATGAGATCTATTATATTTGAATAATATAATATTACTATAAAGTGTTCTTTAGAAAGAATTACCTTTATGTCATGAATCAGAGATTTTCCGTATTTTTCCTTGTACCGTCTTCTTATGTTCATCAGGTCTATTTCGCTTCTGGCAATCAGAATCCTTATCACTGTTTTATTATGGAAACCACAGTCCTAAAAAAAAAAAAAGTCATACACTCTTGTATGAAAAAACCCCACACCTTTGAAAAGGGTAGCTGTGTTAGTCTGATGTAACAAAAGTGACAGAAGCAGATGGCAAGCGGCATTGGTCTAAGTGGGATCTGATACTCAAAAGCTCATGCCCTCTCCTGTTGAATCATCTGGCTTAGCCATGTTGAGGTTCTTGGCACTTTCTCCCGTGATCGGACACCGCAGTTCTTTTTTTTTTTTTTTTTTTTCTTTTCAGGTTTGTTGAGGGAGGGATGGACTTTTCATTGGGTCTGCCGGGGGCCACCAGAGCACGGGCCTTTGGCAATTTGGAGTTACGTCTTTTAGCTTCTGTTTGCTTTTGGGGATGGGGGTGGGGGGTTTGTACGGGGGGAACGGGAGGTTTGGGGGGGGGAGTTCGGGGCTGGGGGGCTGTTTCTTCTGTTTTGCCTCTATAACGCACTGACTTGTGTATTACTGGAAGCTTATTCATTGCCATTGTTGTATTTGTTATTTGATGTTTCCTATTCCTTCTAATAAAAAGATTTGAACATAAGATGTCACCTTTGTGTGAAGTTATTACATATTAGACATTCATTATATTTAATGAAATACAGACAGTCAGCTGATACTACAATACAGGGTGCCTACAAAAACACTCCTTGAATTTAAATGGTTACAAAACCAAAATTTATTGGAATATTCTTTCACCTTAGAGGCTACAGTTTCATCAACTCATAAAGTTTCATATGGTACATACATTTGATTTGCACCCCACCTGTTACTCGGCAAACATCGATGTGATAATCGAGCTTGGACCAGACTCTCCAAAGCATATCCAGTGTGATCGCGTTTATAGCTTCAGTGATGTGTCAGTTGTGGGTAGTGGAGGCGCGTACACTCTGTCTTTCACTTACTCTCAAAGGAAAAGGCACAAACAATAATGTCCGGTAATCTCGGGGGCCAGTTGAGGAGCACCTGGTCATTTTGTCGCATTGCATTGTCTGAAGGTTGTAACTTCTGCACCAACTGCAGCTTATAAGGGTGAAAGTGCAAGCAATTGTGTAAGATCTTGCTAACTGCTTTTTGGGACTTGTATTTGGTGTCATCTTATTTATAAACATATTCCAATAATGTAGTGTCTTATCAACAAACCTTCCCTTCCAGAAAAAATTTTTTTCTTCTTTTTTAGTAGTCCAAAGTATGTAATACATATATCATGGCTGCTCATTGTATGGTGATTAATCCGAAATTCTTAAAAAGCCTTGCCTGGAGATGGAATTCAATAAGGGGGGGTCCTATTTTACGGAGAGGGTAGTGGATGCCTGGAATGCGCTCCCGAGAGAGGTGGTGGAGAGTAAAACTGTGACTGAGTTCAAAGAAGCGTGGGATGAACACAGAGGATTTAGAATCAGAAAATAATATTAAATATTGAACTAAGGCCAGTACTCAGCAGACTGGCACGGTCTGTGTCTGTATATGGCCATTTGGTAGAGGATGGGCTGGGGAGGGCTTCAATGGCTGGGAGGTTGTAGATGGGCTGGAGTAAGTCTTAACAGAGATTTTGGCAGTTGGAACTCAAGCACAGTACCGGGTAAAGCTTTGGATTCTTGCCCAGAAATAGCTAAGAAGAAAAAATTTAAAAATTTAAATTGAATCAGGTTGGGTAGACTGGACGGACCATTCGGGTCTTTATCTGCCGTCATCTACTATGTTACTATCTGTTTATTGGATTAACCCCCAAGGTGTCTTGTGTAGGTAGTCCCAAGTGGGTTTTACCACCTGACCGCACCATTACATCATACACCTCTCCAAAATGTCAAAACTATACATTAAGAAACCGTGATACTAAAATCAATCATTTTTAATGTGACTACTTCATTCCCGACGGAGCACTCCAGTTTTCTGCTTCTTCAGGGGCTGCCACTTTTGAGTCTCCCAATGTTTATCTCTGCCCCGATCTACGTGTGCAACTTAATTGATTAATTGGCCTAATCGAGGTCAATAATTGGCAATTAACAGTTTGTTATTGACACTAATTGGCACAAATTAAGTTACATGTACAACTTGAAAGTGCAATTCTATAAAAAGTATGCGCCAGTTGTGTTCACATTTGAAAAAAAGTAATGGGTAGGGAATAGTGCAAAGTATAGACAGTAGAAGTAAATTCTTAAAATCGACATATTCAATTACTAAATTGAAAATAAAATCATTTTTCCTACCTTTGTTGTCTGGTGATTTTATTTTTCTAATCCTCTTTACCCAGACTCTGGTTGCACTGCCTTCTGTCTGTGCTCTTAGCTCTGTTTCTAGGGCCTTCTTATGCATTTGCTCTATTTCTCTCCTTACTTTCTGCCCTACACCCACCTTTATAATCACAAAAAAACTGACCCCCTGAAGGTAATCTGTCTATAGAGGGTGATCAAAAAATGTATATAAAATGTTCAGAGATATGGAACTCTGAAGGGAAGGCTGAAAAACCTCCCTGTGTGAAGAGTTCACCTTCCAGTCATTGAAACTTCATAAAAGTTTTTGATCACACTCAAAGACTTGAAAATTCAAAATGATATTGAAATAATTTTTCACTGATTCATAATATTTTGAAAAATTCATCATATAGTGAAAAATTCTTTTAATATCATTTTGAATTTTCAAGTCTTTGAGTGTGATCAAAAACTTTTATGAAGTTTCAATGATTGGAAGGTGAACTCTTCACACAGGGAGGTTTTTCAGCCTTCCCTTCAGAGTTCCATATCTCTGAGCATTTTATATACATTTTTTGATCACCCTCTATAGACAGATTACCTTCAGGGGTCAGTTTTTTTGTGATTATATAGTAACCTCTTTCTGACCTTGGTATTTATAGTATATATCCCTGAATTTACTTAAGGAAATATAGTTCTACATCCACCTTTGGCATCAACTTTTTAATATTCAACTGTTCAATTTTTCTGTTCTTTCTCAAATATATGTACTTTTCCATGTCTTCCCCATGTGAACCATCTCCTCCCTCTCTCTGTCCTTCCCCTCCATCCATGTGTACCAACTCCTCCCTCTTCTCCCCTATTCCTATGTTTTCTTAAACAGCAGTTTTCCATCTCATGTTCCCTTCCCCATCCCTGAGCACCATCTCCTCTCTATCTCTCCCCTTCCTCTCCATCCCTGAGCAGCATCTCCTCCCTCCCTCTCCCTCTCTGGTGGTCTGACATCTTTCTCCTCTCCTCTCCTTCCCACAGTCTGGCTTCTCTTTCCCTTCCTTCTCACCATGGAGGAGAGTGTGGCATGGGTTCAAACCTCGCACTGCTCCTCATGACCCTGGGCAAGTCATTTAATCCTCTACCAGAACAGATAGGGAAAATGCTTGAAGTACCTATATATAAACCATCTTGGTGGGGGTGCAGGCACCTCTCTATTCCCCCATGCCACGCTTGCACCCTCACTTTCCCCGTACCTCATTAAATCTTCGCCAGCGTGAGCAACTTCTCCAGCTTGCTGCTCTTGCCAGCCTGACTCCCTTCTGAAATCACTTCCTGGTCGCAGGGCCAGGAAGTGACATCAGAGGGAAAGCCAACACTGGTGTGAACAGCAGGCTGGAGAAGCTACTTGTGCTGTGAAAATTTAAAGAGGTATGGGGGAAGGAAGAGCATGAGTGTTGCATAAAGGGTAGGGAAGGAGCGGAGGGGTGGAAAGGAGGACACGGGGTGCCACCACCCAGGTGCCTTCTACCCTCACTGCGCCACTGATATAAACTACTTTGAGTGTGGTTGTAAAACTACAAAAAGGCAATATACAAATCCCTTTCCCTTTGTGGTCTGGCATCTCTCTGTCCTTCCCTCCCCCTAACTTAGTCTGTAATCTCTCCTTTTTTCCTTCCCCCTGTAGTAGTCCGACATCTCTCTCCTTCCCTTTTTTCTCCTTCCTGTGAGCTGGTATCTCATCTCCTTCTCCTCCCTTCCCTGGACTGGTATCTCTCTCTCCTTACTCCTCCAGTAGTCTGACATTTCTTTCCTTCCCTTTCCACCTTCTTGTGGTCTGGTAGCTCTCTCCTCTCCTTACCTTCTCTCCTTCTCCCTACTGTGGTCTGGCAACTCTGTTCTCCCCTTCCCTTTCCCTTTCTTTCTGTCATCTCTTTCTTTCCTCCCCATCCCTGTAGTCCAGCATCTTTCTAGTAACCCTCCCCCTGTCACCCCCCCCTGCGATCCTTCACTCGATAACCCCCCATGGATTCCAGTATTGCTCATCCTTCTCCTTTCCAGCAGTTGATCTTTCACTCTTCAGGCTACCAGAAGTGTGAATGAAATGAACACGCTGCCTTCGGTGGCCTGAAAGCTTTTCCTCTGCTACTGCTTCCTATCTATGTGGGGACAGGAAGCAGTAGCAGAGGGAAAGCTTCTGAGCCACCAAAGGCAGTGTGTTTACCTCACTCATGCTGCTGGCAGCTCGAAGAGTGGATCCTGCATAGAGAGGGGGGGGGGGGGTGGAACCCCTGACAGGTGTGCAGGCTGCCCAGAAGGCTGCCATTGAATACTGCTCCGCGCGCTGCCATTGAATACCACTGCCCTAAATTCTTTCTGAAATTACTTGTGAAAAGTTATCACTGAAGGTGCTGTGTCTGAGAGATCAAGCAATGGTTATAAAACCTTGTTAAGGCGGTGTGGGCTCCTTTAAACCTTCATAACTTCTAAGTAACCAATGCATTATCAAAATAAATGCACTTATTAAAAACATCATCTTTTATTCAGATCACATAGAAGTGCTCTATTATTGACTGATCTCAGAACAATCAAGTACTACTCAACACGACCCTATCAGAATCAAAACCAATCAAATATGGTGTTCCCCAAGGGGCTCTACTACCCCTCTATTATTTAATCTCTACATTAGACCCATCCTAGACATAGCCCACAAACACCAAATCCAGATTCACTCCCAATGACATCCAACTGTATCTACCAATGAGAGAAATCTGCAACTCCCAGATTACAAAACTCATGAACTGCCTCTCGGAAATCAAAAACTGGATGTCCATCAACAAATTGCAACTGGATGCCTCCAAAATGGAACTCCTTTGGATTCACAAAGAGCATTTCACATGCATCTGACCCACTCTGCTCTGGGAATCAACTACCATAACTGCAAAGGACCATGCATGCAGCTTATGGATATTCCTATCTATCACTTTCCAACCATATCTCTCCTCATTCTACTACTTGCGACAATTCCAAAAAATAATGAACTACTTCTCAGAATCTCACTTCAACATATCTATGCTTCATCCCCTCCTGCATGAACTACTATGATGCGCTATTCAAGGGTCTTACAGCAAAGAATATACTGTACAGCATCTCAAACATGTACAAAATGCAGCAATCAGACTTCTAAAGAACCTTCATGCCCACGACCCTGTCTCCCAGGTGCTATTATCATAGCTAAACGCTGTGTCTTTAAGGGCTTAATACTAGCCTACAAATCCCTGCACAACATGGCGCCAGACTACGTCAACTAAGCTTTCTACAAACGTGCTGAACAGACCACTCTGCTCCCAGGAGGAAACACACCTCCAAATACCCCCTGGTCATGCTTTTCAACTACAGAACACCAGATGACGATCCTACTCCCATTTCTTACCAAACTACTGAAATCAACTGCCCCCGCAGATCAAATCCCTCAAAAGACTTGAACTTTAGAAAAGCATTAAAAACTTACCTGTTCACCTAATCCCTTGACTACTGCCGTATAAAAAATAAAAAAGAAATAAATGTATACAGGATCCTCTGTATATGTCAAGTTAGGATGAACACGCATTATAAGTATGGCAAAATGTAACCTGTCTTGACTGTATATTATGTATACAGTCCTATAATCCATCCATTGTTGGGGAGAACATGATAGAAAATGAAATAAATAAATAATTCACACCCAACTTGCGTGCTGGGATTTTACACCTGGTGTTAGTTGAGCGTCCTTTATATAATGCCATTCAGTACTGTTTTTTTTTTTGTGCCAATTTTTCAGGTACTATAAACTGAATCTAGCCCTTAATGCAGTGGTCTCCAACATTGTTTATAGGGTCACAGTGTGAATATGAGAAAGTTGTGAGGGCCACCAAAAGATTTCAAACTTACATATGCCACTAATTTTGTAAACCGCTTTGACTTCTTGTTTGGATTGGGTATTAAACATTAAAAATTAATGCTAATATTGATTCTACAACTCTTCAAGGATATACTTTAAAGACTCACTTTATTTTGGATTGTCAGCAGTAGCAAATTCCATAAATGAGACACCCGAGTAACACACTTTAGAGATTGTTTGCAGTGGGGTAAGATTGAAATTAACACATTTACAGGATTTGAAGAGTATTTCAGCTAACTGTTTGAGGGCCAAAATGGAGGACTTTGGGGTCTGCACCCTATGCTATTTACATGCATTAAGACTATCATTATTTAATTACTTACTTCAAATGAAATAAAGTAACTGAATGTACATAGTCCACATCAATGAGAAGGGACAACAAGAAATTACTTAATCAAATATTAAACTAAACTAAACCTTAAGTTTATATATGGCATTCTCTCCATGGAAGTGGAGCTCGGCATGGTTTACAAGAACTTAAAATATAAGAAGAGAAAGGAAAAGGTTTACATGAGCTTATATATAGAATGGAAGAGTAAGGGGGAAAATAGAATTACATGTTAGAGAAAAGCTGAGTTTTCAGTTGCTTGCGGAATAGTTGGAGAGAGCCCAGGTTCCGCAGAGGGATAGTAAGGTCGTTCCAGAGACCTGTGATTTTGAAGAGAAGAGATTTTCCCAGTTTACCTGCATATAGAATATCGTGTAGAGAGGGGAAGGATAGTTTATATCTTTGGGTGGGTCTGGTGTAGTCAGGACTCGAGGAGTTAAAGGATAGTGGGATTAGGGGAGGAAGGATGCCGTGAATGATCTTAAAAGCCAGGCAGGAGCATTTGAAATGGATTCTGGAAATCACTGGGAGCCAGTGAATATTGGACAGGAGTGGGGAGACATGGTCAGATTTGCGTTTTGAAAAGATCAACTTGGCTGCAGTATACCGGGCTACAACCTACTTCGTTGTGACAGGGAAGGTAAATTGGGAGGAGGTGTAGCGCTATACACCAGGGAAAGCATCAAAACTACCAGAATCATAGATGTAGGATACACCGGGGAATCACTCTGGGTGAACCTGGCCAGAGGGAATGAAAAATGCCTTTACCTTGGTGTGATATACAGACCTCCCAGGCAACAGGAAAACAAAGACATGGAATTAATCGAAGACATAGAGAACATCACACTACACGAGGACACAGTAGTGCTGGGAGACTTCAACATGCCCGATATAGATTGGAACACACTCACGGCAACTACAGGTAGCAGTAAAAGAATATTAACCTCCATAAAGGGTGCACATCTCAAGCAAATGGTGCTGGAACCCACCAGGGACCAGGCGATACTGGACCTGGTACTCACTAACGGGGATAGCGTCTTAGATGTCTCGGTGGGTGATACACTGGCCTCCAGCGACCATAATATGATATGGCTCAACCTCAGGAAAGGTTTCTCTAAGTCAACCACAGCAACAAGGGTTCTCAACTTTACAGGCATGGACTTCAACCATATGGGAGATTTCGTCCATCAGGAGCTATATAAACAAACAAAATCTGACAATTTAGAGGATATGTGGTCGTCTCTGAAGTCTATCCTACATGAAGCTACAAACCGATACATAAGAACAGTAAGTAAAAGCAGGAGAACCAAAAGACCCCGATGGTTCACTAAAGAAATTTCGGACCTAGTTAAGAAGAAAAAGGAAGCATTCATCACCTACAAACATTTAGGGTACCAGGGGCGAAAAAGGACTACCTAGACAGAGCTAAATCTGTCAAAAAAGAAGTCAGAGAGGCCAAACTCCGAATGGAAGAAGAGCTAGCACGGAATATTAAGAAAGGGGATAAAACTTTCTTTAGCTATATTAGTGACAGGAAAAGAAACAAAGTTGGGATAGAACGGCTGAAGCAATCGGACGGTAACTTTGCAGAATCAGATTCTGCCAAGGCAAACCTACTAAACGAATACTTCTGTTCAGTCTTCACCTGTGAAGCACCAGGAGCTGGTCCACAACTTCAGACGGGAGATAACCAGAAAGACCCGTTTCAGGATTTTGAGTTTACGCCTAGTAGCGTCTACAACGAACTATCAAGACTCAAAGTAAACAAGGCCATGGGACCGGACAACCTACATCCCAGGGTGCTCAGGGAATTGAGCGAAGTCCTGGCGGAACCATTATCTGTGCTTTTCAATCTTTCCTTACACACAGGAAGAGTCCCCTTGGACTGGAAAACAGCTAACGTAGTTCCACTCCACAAAAAGGGCTGCAGGACAGAGACAGCAAACTACAGACCAGTGAGTCTCACATCTGTAGTGTGTAAACTCATGGAAACTCTGATTAAACAGAATCTTGACACAATCTTAAACGAGGATAACCTACGTGACCCCCACCAACACGGGTTCACCCAGGGTAGATCATGCCAATCTAATCTGATTAGCTTTTTTGACTGGGTTACTAGACAACTGGATGCCGGAGAATCACTGGACGTGGTATATTTGGATTTCATTAAGGCATTTGATAGCGTCCCACACAGAAGGCTATTGAACAAGTTGAAAACGATGGGGTTGGGAGACACTCTAACTACCTGGGTTGGGGATTGGCTGAGCGGTAGACTTCAAAGGGTGGTGGTGAACAGTACCCCATCCAAGGCGTCGGACGTGATCAGTGGGGTGCCCCAGGGCTCAGTCCTGGGCCCGATTCTATTTAATTTATTCATAAGAGATATGACGCAAGGACTTAAAGGAAGGGTTGCACTGTTTGCTGATGACGCCAAACTTTGCAACATAGTAGGCAAAAGCGTATTACCTGACAATATGACACATGATCTACTACTGCTGGAAAGATGGTCAACTACTTGGCAGCTAGGCTTCAATGCTAAAAAATGCAAGATAATGCACCTGGGCAAGAGTAATCCGCGTAGAACTTATGTACTGAATGGAGAAACATTGGTTAAGACCACTGTAGAACGCGATCTAGGGGTGATTATTAGTGAAGATATGAAGGCTGCCAATCAAGTGGAAAAGGCTTCCTCCAGGGCAAGACAGATGATGGGTTGCATCCGCAGAGGTTTTGTCAGCAGGAGACCTGAAGTAATGATGCCGTTATACAGATCCATGGTGAGGCCTCACTTGGAGTACTGTGTTCAGTTCTGGAGACCACACTACCGTAAAGACATACTAAGGATTGAGTCGGTTCAACGAATGGCGACAAGGATGGTCTTGGGGCTCAAGGATCTCACGTATGAAGAAAGACTAAAAAAGTTGCAGCTGTACTCACTTGAGGAAAGAAGAGAACGGGGAGACATGATTGAAACGTATAAGTACATCACGGGACGCATCGAGTCGGAAGATGATCTCTTCAGTCTCATGGGACCCTCAAACACCAGAGGGCATCCGATGAAAATCAGGGGAGGGAAATTTCGTAGCGACTCCAGAAAGTACTTCTTCACCGAGAGAGTGGTGGATCATTGGAATAGACTCCCATCGCAGGTGATTAAGGCCAGCAGCATGACGGATTTTAAGAGGAAATGGGATATTCACGTGGGATCTCTAGGGGAGTAAACTCTGGGGGGCGGATAATTGGAATGGGCAGACTTGGTGGGCTATAGCCCTTTTCTGCCGTCTTTTTCTATGTTTCTATGTTTCTATTCTGGATAAGCTAGAAATATGGACTCTATCTCCTATTCACACCAGCACTTCCTTATATATTTAACACATCCCATATATCCCATACCCCACTACAGAAACTTATTTTTCAATCAAGAATATCTCAAAATAAATATAATAGACTAGTCTTATAGCCCGTTACATTAACGGGTGTTAGAATATATGTGTGTCTGTCTTTATTTCTTTCTCTCTCTCTCCTTAGCCGCTTTCTGTATTTCTGTCTTTCTTTCTTTCTTTTTCCTCGGCTGTCCACCACCACCCCTTGCCTGCTCTCTCTGTCCATTCTCCCTTCCTTTTACCTCCTCTTTGTCCACCACCACCCCTTCATTGCTCCCTTTATCCAGCAGCAGCAGCCCTTCTCCCTTTGTTTTACCTCCCCCCCTGTCCAGCAGCACCTCTTTCCTGCTCCCCCTGTCCAGCAGTAGGCCCCCCATCCTTTTTCAAGTTTCAAGTTTATTCAAGTTTATTAGGATTTGATATACCGCTTATCAAGGTTATCTAAGCGGTTTTTACAATCAGGTAATACCTGTCCATCAGCACCTCTTCCACTGTCCATCAGCACCTCTTTCCTGTTCCCCCTGTCCAGCAGTAGGCCTCCCTTCCTTTTCCTGCCCCCCTGTCCAGCAGCACCTCTTTCCTGTTCCCCCTGTCCAGCAGTAGACCTCCCTTTCTTTTCCTGCCCCCCTGTCCAGCAGCCTCTTTCCTGTTCCCCCTGTCCAGCAGTAGGCCTCCCTTCCTTTTCCTTCCCCCCTGTCCAGCAGCACCTCTTTCCTGTTCCCCCTGTCCAGCAGTAGGCCTCCCTTCCTTTTTCTTCGCACCCCCCTCTGTCCTGTCTCTCTCCTGCTCCTTCCATCCTCCCTGAATTCCCCTGTCCAGCAACACCCCTTCCCTGCTCCCCTCTGTCAGCAGTAACAACATCCATAATTCAGCAGCTCACAATCAACACGTTTGCCACCCACTGATCTTCACATCAAAGTTGCATTCGTATCCTCGAATGAGAGCAATGAAGGAGTCATTGCCCGATGCTGCCAGGGAACCTCAACTAAGAAACTCTGTAAAGAGCAGCAGCAAAGACAGCGCAATAGCAGCCCTTCCTCTATAGAGCAAGCAGCTGCCGCGGCTTGCAGGCGCCAACAGCCACCTTGCGTGCCTGAAGCCGAGCCGCGAGTGTGGGGCCATTTCTGCCCAAAGTTTATTTTTAATTTTGAAGGTGCCACGGTGGCTCCCCTCACGGTCGCCGCCTTCGTTGGAATCCTTCTCCGACGCAGGTGCGTCTTGTGAGAGGACCCACTGCAACGGCGCGAGGTGGAGAGCAGGGAGGCTTGTATGGCGTGCATGTGCACTCCTACCGGCCACAGCCCGACAGATCAGATCTCAGGGAGCACGCTGGTAAGAGTGTATATGCGCACTTAGCATTTTATTATTATAGATTGTAAAGTTATTACACATTTGCAAGGAAATTGAAGAAAAAAAATTATCTCCCAAGGAAGTAACTTTATCCTTATGAAATTCCTTACGATGTAGTTGTGTGGACATAGCTACATCTGGAAAAATCCAGATGGGCTGGCCACAGTACTGAGAATTTTTATTCCGTAAATATTTTTTAAAAACATTTGTTTTCTCCTGTTCTGTTGAAAAGGTTGCAGGGAGGGTTGCTCTAGTAGTATTTTCCTCCTGAGAGCATTCAAGGAAATGTCATTTTGTTTATTTATGATTTTAGGGTAGTTGGTTTACCACCCTTCATTTGCCATATCAAAGAATTTAACAAAATAAAAGAGCAAAAATGGGGTTCCAAAGAGTGAATTGCAGAGGAGGGCTGTTACATAAGTAAAAAAAAAAAAGTACAAATTCTTGGAATTGCTTTGTAGCCACTAGATGGAGCTAATGTCCTTATAATGTGGTAATTCATTGAGCTTTTTCTCTCATAGGATGAAGTCACATCAGATTTTCAAAAAATGAATTTAAATGAAGCAAATCAATTAAATGTCACAACCATTCACATTAAGCAGAGTCCTGGAATTTTCTATGGCTACCTAAGGAATTTTCACAGACACAGTTTTAATAGTTATTGATGCCAGATTAAGCCACAGATCATGCAGATAACACAAAATGAGGGCCTTGATTCATCTACAACTCTTTCCATTCTGTTTAGAGGGGAGAAAACTATGAATGAGTAGTGCACATAAGGTAGGGTTACCAGACTTTCCACGCTCCCTGGCCTGCCTAGTTCTACCCTGTTCTGCTTGTGTCACGCCCCGTTCTGCCACGTAGCCCTGCCCCCAGAAGGCATCTGCGCATACGCGGACGTGAGGCAATGACATCACGCACACGTACATTCCCCTTTCCGATGCGATTTTGACGGGAAGCTTTTCAAAACCCGAACAAAGTGTCGGGTTTTGAAAAGCCGCCTGGACCCCCGGACATGTCCTCGAAAAGGAAGACATGTCCGAGGAAATCCTAACGTCTAGTAACCCTAACATAAGGCTCCTTTTACAAAGCCGTGGCAGTGATGCTGCCATGGTAAATGCACTCAATTCCTTTGGGCTCTGGTGCGTCACTACTGTAGTTTTGTAAAAGGGCTCCATCATGACTAATCACAGCTAGAAGACCATGAAAAAACACTTACATGAATCGCATTGTGAAGCCTGTAAGCAAAGTAGGATGGTTTGTCTCGAACACAGAGGACTATAAGACATAAACATATTACAACAGAGAGAGAGGTTAACATTGCATGTATGGAATTTTCTAAATATAAATATTTTGGAATCGTTTATTTATTTGTACCATGGGGAGGTTCACTGTTCCCTCTAAAGTGCATGAGACTCCTCCACCCATGTTCCTTTCATAGAGAGTAATGTAGCACTATTGCAATTTCAATTGAGAGTAGTAAGTAAGTTCTGTGGGACTTCTGGGGATCCACCTACCTTTGGTGACTGTTATTATAATATACTACATAGATGGCGGACTCCTGAGCACATTGCAGAGAACATCATGAGGGGCATATTTCTAGTCATAAACCTTGAGCATGTAGAGAGAACCCTATAACAGGGCACCTAGAAATAGTTGTCTACAGGAGGTACATAAGAACATAAGAATTTGTCTCCACTGGGTCAGGCCAGAGGTCCATCACGCCCAGCAGTCCGCACCCGCGGCGGCCCATCAGGTTCATGAAAAGTCAGGTTATCTTGATTTAGCCCTATAGCCCCCTTGTTTTTATCTATACTCTTTCCATACTCATATCTACCATTTTCTGTATCCCTCAATCCCCCTATCCTTCAGAAATCCATCCAATCCCTCTTTGAATCCCCGTAGCGTACTCTGCCCGACCACTTCCTCCGGGAGTGCGTTCCATGTGTCCACAACCCTCTGTGTGAAGAAGAACCTCCTGGCATTGGTTCTAAACTTGTACCCTTCCAGTTTCTCCGAGTGCCCTCTTGTGCTTGTGGTTCCCCGTAGTTTGAAGAATCTATCCTATTTGGAACCTACAGTGGTCTATAAAGTAAAGCAGACACAAGCATTTATGCCAGCTGGTGTAAATGCTTGTGCCTAAATGCCAGACATACACCTGCAACTTATAGTATTTGATAAATTATGGGGCCAATGGGAAGGAGGCCGGCTAACTCCTGTGGTTGGCGCTAAGCCCGGATATTCAATGCCACTGGAATTGAATATATGGTCTATTTAGTCAGCTAAGTTGATTTTAAGCATTGGCTAGAGTTGCCAGATTTCCTCTTTATAAAAAGGGGACACCTGCCCCCCCCCCCAGCCAAACCTCCTGTCTCCTTCCCCAAGGTCTGGAGGGCCTCTGCACAGAGTTGATGCAATAATGTCACGTGCCTGTGCACATGCGGCCCCGAGCTTGGGGACTTCTAAAACCTAGACAAATTGCCGGGTTTTGGAAATCCATTCAGGCAACTGGACAGTCCTCTAAAGAGAAGACATATCCGTGTTTTCCCTAGCATTGGCCAGTGAAGTCATAGTGGCCAAAGATAAGACCAGCTATCTCTGCATTCCAATTTGGCCACTAAACTTGGCTGGTCAGCATTTAAAATCAGCAGCTATTGCGCACTAGAACCAATTAATTTGTATCCACTAAGCGCTAACATTCAGCAGAGATAGCCGGTATCCCTGCTGAATATCAGCGCTTAGCCAACGAAATGCTATTTAAGTGGTCAGGAGCCTTTCCTGGCCAGTTAAATAGTGCTGAATATCAGGCAGAATGGGTCACGATTCTGCAAACAGCACCATAATTGGCATCTGCTTACAAAAACAGTGTTGATCGCATGCCGATTGTGCTACAGTGTCGTTTGTAGAATCGTAGCTCCCATTAAAGGTAGGTGCAAGTTAGGTAGGCCAGGGTTTTAAAGGCCTACATTATCGGTGCCTACCTTTGATGGAGACTCATGCCTAAAAGCGCCTAAAGTTATTTCTGGCTCAAATCATGCCTACTTTGACCTTGAGCACCACTAGGTGACTCTGTTGATGTGTTTCCAGTGTCTGCTAAATTATTTTTAATGAGATTTTAATTGATTTTAATCAGCGTAGTCAATTGGTGTGCTGATTTAAACCAATTAAGACAATTAAGTTAGGCGGTGATCGGGCACCTAAAGCTTCCTAACTTATGGCATCATTTTCAGAATCTGCCCCATGTGTATAAATGTGGGTTCCGCCCATGCTCTGCCTAGACTCTGCCCATGTGTGTGCCCACCTGTAAAATATGCGCTATGCAAGATATCTGCATATTTACAGAGTATGGTGCAACTGGATTTTTGACATTTACACACATATGTGCACACTTACATATGCATATGCTGGGATTCTAGTCATTTACAGGCATATTCATTACATAAATGTTGGCATCCACTTTGTAAAATTACAACTAGAAAGAAACAGGCATAGGAGTACCACAGGGATCAGCTATGTCACCCCTGCTTTTCAACATCTTCCTCCAACCACTAGGGAACTTCATCATAAAATCTGAAAGTCTTACAGGAATCATCAAACCTTTTTTCAAGACATCCAGGGTGTCATTTGGATGTTCGGAGATAGACTGGTTTTCACTGAGTCTAAGTGCCAAAAAGTTACCTAAACTGACCAGATAAGCACTGGAAGGATAAAGGCATGGCCCCGCTACCCTTCAAAGATGTGAAAGAAACAATGCATGACAGCTTCAGATATTATGACAGCTTCAGATATTATGGGACATCCTAGTAGAGCAGCAAGAAGGTGTCTGGAGTAGCCTGGTGGGCAGTGTAGTGAACCATAGAGAGGGGGATCTAATCTAATCTGGGATTTATGAGTTGTGCTATGTCTACAAAGCTTCAAGGTGACTTTCAGTACAATTTATGGAGAACAGTTTCGTACAGAGCAGGATGCTTACAGATATATTACAGTGCGAGGATGTTTTAGAGATCCACTACAGGGGGGATGCCCGGGATATTCAGGGGAGGTTCTGACAGGAGAGACTGGGCTTCTCTCCTGCCAGCGATGTACAAGGGGTGGGGGAGGTTCGGGCAGGAGGGGCTGAGCATCCCTGATGCCGGTAATCTTCGGGAACGGGGGACGGGTTGCCGCTAAACTTATCGCAGCACGGAGATCTCTTGCCGTGATAAGCTCAGCGGCAACCCAGTTTTTAACCGGCACCTGTGACATGGATGCCGGTTAGAGAATCGTGTTATTAGGTGGGCTTAGGTGGTCTGTCTGTGAGGACAGATGTGATTCTCTATAGGATGCCCATGTGTGATTCTCAAAAGCCACTTCTGAGACTGGGTGTCCTATACAGAATCCAGCCCTTTGTGTTTGTTTTATTATAATCTGCTTAGGTTATAAGCAGAAAAGAAATGTTATAAATAAAAAAATAAATAAATACCTATTGCAACCAGTAGATCTAGAAGGTATCCATCATAGCATTCATTCAAGGCATCTACTATGTCTTGTCCAGAGATATTTTGGAACTCCTGGAAAACTTAAACAAAATAAATCAAAAAGATATGTGAACTGTCTGAATCATGAATAGTGGGCAAAATAGATATCTATTTTTTTACTTTTCACAAGAAAATTGTTTTAAGGAAAATAAATTTGTGAGCAATTTTGAGGACCTTGTGTTGTTGAAATGACATGGGGCAAAACTTTGTCCCTGTCTCCGCCCTGTCCCCATGAGCTCATCCCCATCCTGTCCCCGTGAGCTCGGTCCCCATCCCTATCCCGTCCCCATGAGCTCGGTCCCCGTCCCATCCCCGTGAGCTCGGTCCCTGTCCCCGCCCCATCTCCGCAAACCATCTGATCCCATCCACACAAGCCTCAAATAGTTTTACACTGAACTTATTTTATTAAAGTATAAAAAGAAACAATATTCTGTACAATTGTCATTTTATAAATCAAAGTTCTGGCTGCTGAACTAGAGAAAGAGATGTCAGCTGGCAGGGCTTTGTTTATAAATGTTTATCAACACAACTAAATATGCTACTTTATCCTAAAGCAAAAAAAAAATAAATAAATAAATATAATTTTTTTTTCTACCTTTGTTGTCTGGTTTCTGCTTTCCTCATCTTCTCCTCATTCATTTCCTTCCATCCACGGTCTGCCTTCTCTCTGCCTCTTCCTTATGCTCTATTACTGTGCCTGTCCCTTCCATCTTTCCCTCTAAACTAAACTAAACTAAACTAAACCTTAGGTTTTTATACCGCGCCATCTCCATGGTCGTGGAGCTCGGCACGGTTTACAGGGATTGTAATAAGAAAGGAACTCCAGGGAAAGGGTTAGATAAAGATCGGAGGGAAGAAGAATGTTAGAGAGCTAGAATGTCAGAGAGGAGGGAGAAGTTAGATTTTAGAGATAAGCCAGGTTTTCAGATGTTTGCGGAAGGGTTGGAGAGCACTCAGGTTCCGAAGGGGGGAGGTGAGGTTATTCCAGAGCTCGGTGAATCTGAAGAAGAGGGAAGTCCCCAGTTTTCCTGGGTGGGAAATGCCTTTTAGTGAGGGGAAAGATAGTTTCGATTTTTGGGTAGGTCTGGAGGTACTAAGATTCGAGGAATTCCAGGAAAGTGGAATTAATGGAGGAAGGATGCCGTGGAGGATCTTGAAGGTTAGGCTGATGCATTTGAAGTGGACTCTGGAAGTTATTGGAAGCCAGTGGAGCTTGGAAAGGAGTGGAGAGACGTGATCGAATTTACTTTTAGCAAAGATAAGCTTGGCCGCGGCATTTTGGATCCGCTGGAGTCTGTGGAGGTTTTTCTTCGTTAGGCATATGAAGATGGAATTGCAATAGTCCAGTCTGGAGAGGATGATGGCTTGGACGAGAACGGCAAAATGTTTTTGATGGAAACAGGATCTTACTGACCTCAGCATGTGAAGGCTGAAATAGCATTTTTTTACCAGGGAGTTGAGGTGATCGTTGAAGGACAGAGTAGAATCAATGATAACGCCCAGGACCTTGCTGGAGAATTCGAGCTGCAGAGAGGAGCCGGAAGGCAGTGAGATTGAGGGGGGTAGCTGAGCTAATTTTGGGCCAAGCCAAAGTAGTTTTGTCTTGGATTCATTCAATTTCATTTGGACGGTGTGGGCCCAAGATTGGAGGTTTGAGATACAGGAGGATATGTTCAATGGGAGATCAGTGAGGTTCGAGTCGGTCTCGAGAAGGACAAGGATGTCATCCGCATAGGTGTAAATTGTTTCAAGGGGGGATAGATGGAGGAGTTTTAGGGAGGACATATAAATGTTGAAGAGGATAGGAGAAAGAGGTGAACCTTGCGGGACTCCACAGATTGGTGTCCAGGGGGAGGAAGAGGTACCATTCATGTTGACAATGTAGGAGCGGGAACGAAGGAATTTTGAGAACCATTCAAGGACAGTGGAGGTGATGCCAATCTCGGAAAGTTGGTAAAGTAGAATGTCGTGATGAACAACGTCGAAAGCAGCAGAGAGGTCAAATTGCAAGAGGACAGCGAACTTGTTGCGGGAGTGAAGTTGTTGGACCTTGGAGATTAGGGAGGTCAGTAGGGATTCGGTGCTGAAATTGGGACGAAAGCCGTATTGGTAGGGTAAGAGGATGGAGAATTTCTCTAGGTAGGATGAGAGTTGAGTCGATATGATGGACTCGAGCATCTTGGTTAGGAGAGGGATATTTGCTATTGGGCGATAGCTGGATGGAGTGGAAAGGTCGAGGTCGGGTTTTTTCAATAGGGGGGTTAAGGCGATATGGCCCATTTCTGGGGAGAAAAGGCCCGAATGTAGAGCGGAGTTTAGGAGTTTGGTAATGGAAGAGATGGCTTGAGTGGGTATTTCCTCGTAGAGGTAGGAGGGGAAAGGGTCTAAAGAACAATTGCAGGATTTCATTTTGAGACAGAGTTTGAGGATGATGGAATCGGATACTTGGTCGAAGGCAGCCCAGAGTCTGTCGGCTGGGATAGCGCTGGAGGCCGGTAGAGTAGGGTTGGGGTCAGTGAGCACCAGGGAGTTGTAGGAGACTGCAGGTGGGAAGGAGCAACGTAAGGTAGTGACCTTATCATTGAAGAAATTTGCCAGAACATCGGCTGAAGGAGAGGAGGGGAAAGAGGTGGAGTCTTTTTTGGAGGTTAGAGAGCGCCAGATTTTGAAAAGTGTACTACTCTGGTTATTGGATCTGGAGATTTTCTCGCCATAGAAGTTCTTTCTTGCTTTTTTTAATGTAGAATTATAGTGCTTAATGTTGGCTCTCCAGGATTTTTTGTCTGTAGGGGAGTTAGAATTTTTCCATTTGCGCTCCAGGGCTCGACATTTCTGCTTTAGTTCTCTATGATAAGGGAGGTACTAGGGGGCTTTGCGAGGATAAGAGATGGATTTGGTGGAAAGGGGGGCGAGGGAGTGGTAGGTGGATTCGGAGAGGGCGGTCCAGTTATGCCAGTTGGATTCAGGGTCTGCAGGTTTAGGAGCAGACCCCCTCCATTGATCTGGCACCCATCTTCTTCCCTCCGCTCCCTCCATAGTCTGGGATCTCTCTCTCTCTTCCCCATTTCCCTTCAGCGTCTTCTCCCTACTCCCTCTTCCCCATTTCCCTTCATCATCTGTTCCTCTCCACCCCACCTTCCCCAGTTCACTTCAGCATCTGTTCCTCTCCACCCCACCTTCCCTCTCTCCCTCTCTCCTTTCCCCAGTTCCTTTTCAGCGTCTGTTCCTCTCCACCACACCTTCCCTCCATCCCTCTCTCCCTTCCCCTAGTTCCCTTCAGCGTCTGTTCCTCTCCACCCCACCTTTCCTACCTTTCTCCCTCTCTTCCCCGTACCTTTGGAAGTTGCGTCAGAGGAGACCTTTCCGGCAGTCACACGCAACTTCAAGGCTCTAGCTGCTCGTAGAAAGAAAATTTAGAAATCGCCCACCACGAAGGTAAGGGGAAGGGAGGAAGGTACCCAGACAGATGGACAGCGGTGGTGGTGGCAATCGTTAGTAAGGAAGGAGGGAGCGCGATCGGTGACTGCACGCATTCCTTCCCTTAACTGTGGAGACAAGGCCATTCACCGCTCCATGGGGTGGTGAATGGTCATGGTGAACACTTTTTTCCCACTGTTTCAGCGGGTTACCTGCAGCTAGCCGCCCAAAATAGGCACTTAGATCTGCTTAATAAACTTTTCCACCCCATCCCCATCCCCAAGTATCTATACAAAATACCTAATTGTAAGGGCCTTAAAATGGGTCAAGCCACAGGCAGTGCTAAATCTGGGAAGTTAAGGCTCTCTTTTGTCAAGCCACGTCAGAGGTTTTTTTTATCACTGGTCGCTGTGGTGAAAGCTCTGAAGCTCACAGGAATTCTATGAGCATCGGAGCTTTTACTGCAGCAGCCAGCGATATAATAATAATAATAATAATAATTTTATTTCTTATATACCGCTGTACCGTGAGGTTCTAAGCGGTTTACAGTAGAAATAGAAGAAATGCATTAAGTAAGATTAATTAAGATGAAGAGAAAGTACTTAGAGTTCCCTGACTGTCCCAAAGGGACAGTAGATAAACGGCAAAGAAACAACAAACCCCAATGGTTCACTGAAGAGATCTCACTCCTCATTAAGGAGAAGAAAAAAGCATTTCTTTCCTACAAACGCACCCAGAGAAGAGAAACTAAAGTAGAATATAAGACCAGATCGGCAGCGGTCAAAACAGCAGTTAGGGAGGCCAAACGTCGAGTGGAAGAAACTCTGGCAAAAAACATTAAAAAAGGGGACAAATCCTTCTTTAGGTATATCAGCGATAGGAAAAGGAACACAGACGGTATAGTACGCCTTAGACAACCGGACGGAAACTACGCGGTGGCGGATTCAGAAAAAGCAGAACTACTAAATGAATATTTCTGCTCAGTCTTCACCTGCGAAGCACCGGGACACGGACCACAGTTGATGATAATACAAGACGTGAATGACCCGTTTCAGAACTTTGAGTTCACTCCTGGGGACGTCTACAACGAACTGGCAAGGCTAAAGGTAAACAAGGCCATGGGACCGGACAATTTACACCCAAGAGTGCTCAGAGAATTGAGAGATGTCCTGGCAGAACTGTTGGCAGTGCTCTTCAATCTCTCACTAAGTACGGGGAAAGTTCCGTTGGACTGGAAAACAGCCAACGTCGTTCCTCTACATAAAAAGGGTTGCAAGGCTGAGGCTGCGAACTATAGACCGGTAAGCCTCACCTCAATAGCGTGCAAACTCATGGAAACACTAATTAAGTATAAATTAGATACGATCCTGAACGAGGGAAATCTCCGGGATCCCAGCCAACATGGATTCACCAAGGGTAGGTCATGCCAGTCCAATCTAATAAGCTTCTTTGACTGGGTAACAAGAAGACTAGACTCAGGAGAGTCCCTGGACGTCGTGTACCTGGACTTCAGCAAAGCGTTTGACAGCGTCCCACACCGCAGGCTGCTGAACAAGATGAAATCTATGGGATTAGGAGAGACTCTAACTGCATGGGTTAAAGATTGGCTTAGTGGCAGACTTCAGAGGGTGGTGGTCAACGGTACCCTTTCTAAAATGTCAGAGGTGACCAGCGGAGTGCCACAGGGTTCGGTCCTGGGCCCACTCCTCTTCAACATATTCATTAGGGATCTGACTCAAGGGCTCCAAGGCAAGGTAACCTTATTCGCTGATGACGCCAAACTATGCAATGTAGTAAACGGCTATAATCTTCAGGATGCTATGGAGCAAGACCTGCGTACTTTAGAAAGTTGGTCCTTGATCTGGCAGCTGGGCTTCAATGCCAAGAAATGTAAGGTCATGCATCTCGGCAACGGAAATCCTTGCAGAACTTACACCCTGAATGGAGAAACTTTAGCCAGGACCACGGCAGAACGAGACTTAGGAGTAATCATCAGTGCGGACATGAAAGCATCCACTCAAGTGGAGAAGGCTGCATCTAAAGCACGGCAAATGATAGGCTGTATCAAGAGAAGCTTCGTCAACAGGAAACCTGAAGTCATGATGCCACTGTACAGAGCCATGGTGAGACCGCATCTGGAATACTGTGTTCAATTCTGGAGGCCGCATTACCGTAAGGATGTGCTCAGAGTTGAATCGGTTCAGCGGATGGCTACCAGGATGGTCTCGGGGCTAAAGGGTCTCCCGTACGAAGAAAGACTGAGCAAATTGCAGCTCTACACTCTCGAGGAGCGTAGGGAGAGGGGAGACATGATTGAGACGTTTAAGTACATCACGGGACGGGTAGAGGTGGAAGATGATATCTTTCTTCTCAGGGGACCCTCGACCACAAGAGGATATCCGCTCAAGCTCAGGGGAGGGAAGTTCCGTGGAGACACCAGGAAGTACTTCTTCACGGAGAGAGTGATTGAGCATTGGAACGAGCTTCCAGTGCAGGTGGTCGAGGCACGCAGCATCTCAGACTTCAAGAACAAATGGGATACCTATGTGGGATCCCTACGAGGTCATGCCAAGGGATAGGGTCACTAGGACTGAATGAGCGGGTAAGTAGAGTGACAGTATAATTACAATTATTCTTTAGGGGGTCAGTAGATTTAAGAGGGTGGGTAAATAGTGTGGGCAGACTTGATGGGCTATGGCCCTTATCTGCCGTCATCTTTCTATGTTTCTATGTTTCTATGTTTAAGGCTCACATTCTTGCTATAAAAACCCTAACATATAAAAGGGGGCCTAAGTTAGGTGCTCAGTGTTGATGTACCAGTGATGTAGTAAGGGGGAGGGCGGTCCACCCCGGGTGCCATCTTGGTTTGGGGTACCGGCACCAATCCTCCTCCCACCACCCCACTCCTTCCTCGCTCCCCACTATCTTGCATGTGCACCCCTTTCCTTCCTCCATACCTCTTTAACATTCCCAGGGCTAGCAGCAATCCCCAACTGGCTGCTTGTGCCTGCCTCGGCTCTTCCTCTGATATCACTTCCTGGACCTGCACCTAGGAAGTGATGTCAGAGGAAGAGCTGACGCTGGAGCAAGCAGCAGGTAGGGAGCATTAAAGAGATATGGGTGAAGGGAAGGGGCATGTGTGCGTAGCAGGAGGGGGCAGGGAAGGATCGGGTGGGGGAGAGGCGCCACCGCCCTGGTCACCTCTTACCCTTGCAAAGCCACTGCTGGGCACTTAACTTAGGCACCATAACTTAGAAGTTTCAAGTTTCAAGTTTTATTTCTAATTTGATAAATCGCTTATTTAGATTTACTAAGCGAGTTACAACATTAATAAAAAGAAGAGGCTTTAGGTGACCTAACTTAGGAGCCTCAGGGGAAGTTATCAACATGGGCTACTGTTAAAATGTGTTATTGTACTGTTAACCCCAGTTCTTACTAAATAGGTCTTATTGCATAAAATTGGACCTGTGCTAAAATAGCAAAGGTTAGTGGTAAAATAACATGACTTAATGTATAACAATTTTTATTGATTTTCAAACTTATACAGAGGGCAGAGTCCCAAACAGGATCAAGTCTCATACAAACTGGAACAATAACCCAGGATAAATAGCAGAAGCCCCCCACCCCGCCCTCCACCTCCACCCAGAACAGGGAGCATCTGCAGTGCTAAATAATAGACTAAATAACATCCAGAGAGAGGACCACAGCCCACAAGGGGTAAAGCTGAAGCGCCCCAAATCAGAAAAACACAGTGATGCACTGCAATTGCCAATCCAATATGAAAAGAGGAAAACCAATATCTCAATGACCCTTACTAAATTCCCCCCACCTCCAACCCCTCGAAGCCCATTCCAAAACATTCTTTCAGCATTAAGCTCGGAGAACTTCGGACTCTGCTAGTCCTCTGGGTTACGGTTCATAGTCATTCGCACGTGAGACATCAGCGTGCTGACACTGGAGTGCCGACAATTCGGCGCAAGTCACCAGTGCGCCGCAGGAAAACTTACTTTTAAAGAGCTCCGACGTGGGGTGTGGGTTTACTTCATACTCTTCGTGCTGCCGTTGGGTGGGGGGGGTTGGAACCCTCCATTATAGAGTAAACTGAACTTTTTCTGATTTTTTAGGAAAAAATTCAGTTTTCTCTATAATGTGGGTGGTTGCACCCCCCCCCCCCACCTCCTTCAATGGCAGCGCGATGAGTATGAAGTAAAGTGGGGGGGTTCTCCCCCACACCCCCCGTCAGAGCTCGTTAAAAGTAAGTTTTTCCATGGCGCACTGGTGTCTTGCGTCGAATTGTCGGTGCTTCAATGTCGGCAAGCTGATGTCTCACGCGCTTTTGTCCCGTCATCCCGGGTTACTGGTCCCGCAGCCCCAAAAAGCGGGAAGACAAGCAAACCCCATCCCAGATAGAGCAGAAGAAAAAACCTTCATGCGCCCCCGTCGACCCCACCCACCCACCCACGCAACCTCAGTATTAGGATAGTGAATTTAGGACCTCAATGCGTGCCCTAGGGGCCAAGAACTGAATGTAGGGATCCCAGATCTGGAGGAATTGTTGTTTAACGCTTATAGCTGGCAGTAGCTCCTCTCCGTTCCAAAAGCAAAAGTGTATGAAGTTTATTTCTCCAGGTCCAAAAGGAAGGAGTCGCCTCAGTGGTCCACACTGACAAGATTGTCTTTTTTCCCAAAAACATATCTTAATGGTAGTCCACATTGATGACTATGCCCCTCATGTAAGGTGTCTACTGTATTCAACAAGAATTCAAGATGCCATAGATCAGTTGACTATATAAACCTAATCTGAGTTCCTGCACTAAGTTAGGAACTTATGTTGAGATGCTCAATGTGCTTTAAATTTTGGCTTTGGCTTTAAGTGTAAGGGGACTTTTGCCCTGAAGAGTTTCAAATTATTTTTCAAAGAAAGCCTATTCAGATAGTTTCTGCATGCAAATTACTTAGCTACGACATACTGTATTTTGCCTCTGGTATTTGTGCAGGCAATTGGGGGTGGGGGCGTTAAATAGTGTGCATAATTCTAAAAATTCCACGTAAATGTACCATTTTATTTCTCTACTCTGACCTTTCCACCTCACTCCCCTCAGGAATATTTATTTTTAAACCAGCAAAATTATGCATGCTGCTTCACTAGGCAGCAGCTGTATTGTAGCAACAGTACAAAATTGGTATTTCAGGAACCGAAATTGCACTGAGGGGAGTAAAATTTATTAAACTGTATATATAAGTAGAATTTATATATACGAGGAGTGATATAAAAAACAGGGTGAATATTTAATTAAAAAAAAATCCCCCTCAAAATACTCCCCCTCGCTTTAAACACACTTATCCTGTTGTTCTTGCCACATTTTGAAGCAGTTCTGGAAGTCCTCTTTCATGACTGTCTTTAGTTGCGCTGTCATGGCTGCCTCAATGTCCTGAATCGATTCAAAATCTTTACCTTTCATGGTCATTTTGACTTTGGGGAAGAGACAGAAGTCGCGCAGTGCCAGATCCTGTGAATAAGGCAGATGTGGACATACCATAATGTTTTTATTTGACATAAATTGCCATACCAGAAGTGATGAGTGACATAGAGTGTTGTCATGATGGAGGATGAAACCATTTGCCCATTTCTCGGGTCGCACTCACTCGCCTCATGTTCAAGTCTATTATTAAAATGTTTTGAACAGAACCATAAGGGACGCTCAGATCCTCAGAAATTTCCCTAATAGTCAATCGGCTGTTTGATCGAATCATTTCGCTTACTCTTTCAACATTCTCTTGGGGTTTTTATGTTGACGGACGTCCCGATCTCTCCTCGTCTTCAACCGATTCACAACCATTATGAAATTGCTCAAACCACTTGTAAACCGTCTTAATGGTCACTGCAGCATCACCATAAACTAATTTTAACTTTTTGTATGTTTCTTTAGCACTGTTTTGCAGTTTGAAACAAAATGTCATGTTGTTCGTGATCCATGATTTACAGCACACTTTAAAACACACCTTCTCTCAACAGTAGCTTACAACCGACTGACTACATCAAACAAGTTGAAATTTGTCACACACTGTTACTGAGATTTGATGCACTATTTCCCGTATTGAAGATTCCCGCCTTTCCATTGGATGGTGCTTGGCAGCAGCATTCACTGTATTTTTTTTGATTACACCTCATATATACTGTATATATATAAAACTTATGAACAGGAAAAAAAAAACAAATTCTATAAATGACACTTTAAGTTACATGTGCAAATTTGGGACATGCCCAATTTGCGTGTGCAACTTAATTGAATAATTATTAATAATTGACTTCTTAACAAGCAATTATTAGTATTAATTGTTTTAAATTAAAATTTATGTGCATAAATTTAGACATGGAATCCATGTGTAAAATTTATGTGTTGTGCCAAAAAGGGGGCATGGAAATAGGGGGTCATGGGCAGGTTGGGAGCGTTCCTCAAAGTTACACACATAATTATAGAATAAGGGGCATCCGCACCTAACTTTAGGCTTCAGGTTTTGCACCATGGGGGATGGGATGGGGATGGGGATTTCTACTGATCATACCTAAAATTAGGCACAGCTCCTGGGAATAAGTGCTATTCTAAAAACTAGGCACAGTTTTTACTGTAGAATAGTGCTTAGATGTTTTTTTTTATTGAGGTACTGGTTTTTTTAGGTGCAGTATATAGACTTCAGTCTAAAATGTTTTAAACTTTAGCAAATTTTCAGAAAAACTACTCAAAGGTATAAAATATTTCAAAAGTATATACATTTCTTGGAACTAAATTGCTTAGTGAAAATTATTCCTCTTTGAAGTCTTAAATAGAGAGACACATCCAAATGGCCAGACACTTTAGTAATTTTGAAACAATTAAGCATCTAATTAGGATTAGATGGCTATAATAAGATATCCATAAAAAGAGCAGTACTGTATAGGCATTATGATTATCATATTTTTCGCTCAGAAAAGTGGGTGGAAATAAGGGTGCGTCTTATGGAGTGAATACCCAACTCCCCCGTTATCTTATTTTAATTCTGGCACCCTCCCTCACTGGAAACGGCTGCCTCTGAGTCCTCTTCTCTTGTGGCAGAGTGGCACACAAGGCTGCCTGCCTGGTCCCGTGCCATTTCCCACAAGAACTGACAGTTCTCACGGGAAGCGGCGCGGGACCAGGCAAGCAGCCTTGTGCGCCACTCTGCTGCAAGAGAAGAAGACTCAGAGGCAGCCACATCCAGTGAGGGAGGGCACCATTATTTTAAAAAAAGTACTGGGGGAGGCTGGGGCCTGCCCTGCCAAATTAAAACTAGGTATTGGGGGTGGGTGGGGGGGAGGGAGAGGTTGGGGCATGCCTGCCCTGCTGAATTAAAAATAGGGAAGGAGGAGGGAGAGGCCAGGGCCTGATTGCCTGTCTTGGGGGGGGGATGCCTGTCTGACTGCCAATAGACCTGCCCTGTGCCCTGTGGCCCAGAGCAGGTCTAGTGGCAGGGTACATCATTTGGTTCAGAATTTTTTTTTCTTGGATTTTCCTCCTCTTCATTTAGGTGCATCTTATGGTCAGGTGTGTTTTATGGAGCAAAAAATATAGTAGCTAAACAGTTAATTTTTAAAAAAGAATCAGATATCTCATTCTGCCTTATGTTGCTGCATTTAGTATGCAGATGGTGAATTAGCATGTTCCATCATAGTACCTGTTTAACCTGCAGTGAGCACGCGTTAGTGCTTATTGTAGCTTAGTCAAAGGACCCCAAAATGTGCAGATCTTGTGATTATTGAGAATTCTTGAGTCTTCCTTGTAATTTCTTACCTTATTGTTATTCTATGCCCTGCATGATTGTCTCCTTCAAAAAAATGCCCTTTTTTTAGTATAGAAATACACGTAAATGTACTGTACATTGAAATAAGGTGATGTTCACAGTGTGTAGTCATTAATTACCCATCCACAGCTGCTGATAGCTCTTGCTACACAGAATCATCTGTAGCATGTTTTTATGTTCTCCAGTTTTCTGCTGACACGCTTCCCACAGGACCTAGGTAAGCAAGGTTGACAAGGATAATCAGTCCCAAACCACCTTAAGGAGGATTTGAAATATGTTTGTTTACTAGTTTCTAAACATGACAGCTTTTCATACTTACCATTGCGTCTTGACCAGCCATAGCTGGATCTGCATATCCTTCCTGCCTGCTTCCCTGTCAAAAAACATAAAGGAACAGAATGTATTTGTTCTGTACATTTTGTTCTTCCAAGAAGATGCAACAGGAAATCAAAGTAATAATGGGATGTTGCTTGTTATAATATTTTATGAAGAAAAAAAAAATTGTTTTACTTTTGTTCTTAATCTTTCCTTTTCTATTTTTAAATGGAGTTCTTTTCTTGATGAACGCGAATTATACATTGTAAACTGCTTGGATCCTTTTAGGCCATTATGCGGTATATAAAGTTTTTAATAAACATAAACATATTCAGTTAAAATTAAGCTATCCAGTTATCTTTCTTTCAGATTTTCAGAAAACTTAGGGACCTTTAACTAAAGGTGTTAAGCCCCAAAGTGCACTTAATGTACCCAAAAAGGATTAACCATCGCCTTCCAAGCTGCCAAGCTAAACCCATGGCTAACCCAAATGGCCCTCAAGGCCCCCAACTACCTCGGCTTTAGAAAAATGCTCAAAACCCACCTCTTCCAAGACCAGGATCCTTAATGCCCCTTCCTAACTAAATAAACCCCCCCCCCCTCACTACCTCTCCCCCCTTCCCCCCTGGCAACTCTGATCAATTTGGTCTTGAACTGCTTGTTACTCTGTTTTAATTGATGTGAACCACTTGTAACTCTGTTTAATTGATGTGAACTGCCTAGAACTCTTCTGGGTATGGCGGTATACAAGAATAAAGTTATTATTAATATAATGTTTATGTTTGTTCAAATTTGATATACCACTGAATCTTACAGAGTTCTCAGTGGTTTACATATCTTTTACAGGTACTTCAAGCATTTTCCCTATCTGTCCCGGTGGGCTCACAATCTATCATATATACTTGACTTGCCCCGGGTCACAGGGAGCAGCGCAGGGTTTTGAACTCACAACCTCAGGGTGATGAGGTTGTTGATCTAACCACTGCACTACATGTTAGTGTTGTGCAGTAAGTTGCCAGTTAGTGCATACTAAGGCCCGGATTCTCTAACTAGTGCTGATATTTTAGGCGCCAGTAGGCCCATCCTGTGCATAAAAGTCACCTGAAAGCCTGAAGGCTACTGAAGTGCTGTATATTCAGGTAGAGTAGGTATTTTTTTGTATCTGAAAGGCTCACAATTACAAAATAAAAGAGTTAAAGTGGGATTTCAATCATAATTCTTTAATTTAAAGTCCACTGCACTAACTATTAGGCTGCCCCTTTGCTCGGCCTGGATATCTGTGTGGCTATTTTTCCTCAAAATGATGCCAGACAGTTGATGTCCCTATCCCTGTTTTTTGCCGTTAATAAGTTGGATGTTTCATTTTGCATAATGTCTATCCATTTTGGATGTTCTCTGCCAAAAACGTCCATATTCGAACTGTGGAGATATGGGGGAGGCATCAGAACTGAGGTAGGGGAACATCTGAATTGGGGGGTGGAGAGTAGAGTGGGGGGGGATCAGAAAGGGGGGATATGGTGGGTTAATTGGGTTTGGGAAATTGAAGTGGGGGAATCTGTGGAGATTGGGGGGGGGGAGAATCAGTGTGTAGCAAAGTACGTAGCTGCATTAATCGATTAGTGTTTAACACACCTACTCTGCTTCCCCCGTCACTTAAAAAATAGAATCCATGTTTTATCATGTGGGAAGCATGTGCCGATGTCAAAATTACACGAGACGTCTGAGCGTGCCCTGTGGCAAGGCATTTTAAGTTGTGGTAAACACAGATTATTGCTTACCGCGGCTTAGTAAAAGGGGTGCTGAAAAGTTCTCAGCCCAACCAACTTCCTAAATTCTCAGCATTCTTTGGCACTGTAGCTGAAAAGAGTGTTATTTCTTGAAGTACCAATTTGCAGAAACGAAATTCTGTGTTTTGACATTCTTTCATGTCATTGAACCATAACCACGTCATTGTCTTCTTGTTTGGACTGAGAACTTTTCAGCACCCCCTTGTATGTTATATTATAGAAAATCTGTGTTTTCAATGATCACATCCAAGCATGGATACATAGGCAGTGGAACGCTTTTTGTTTGGGGGGGAGAAAGGTCCACCCTTGACCTCTTTCTCTGGCTCCCGGCTGCCCCACCTATCTCCTCCCTGGCCACTGTCGTTTTAAATCTTTGGCCAGCTGTAGAATGAAGACTTCCCGGGCACGCTGACGGCAGCAGCAGGCTTACTCGTTGCAGCCGACGGTTGCCAAAAGATTTAAAATGAAAACAGCCATGGAGGAAATGGGTGGGGGAGTTGGGAGAGCCATAACTCTTCTGACCTCTGACTGCCAATTTTTGGGGGAGCCATGGCCCCTGTGGCCACCCCCATTCCGATACCCATGCATGGATAGAATTCCAAAATAACAGTTATTGTAGTTCATAGCTATGGGCTAAAAATGAATAGTTATGGTCAGTTATACAGTAGTTTATTATTTGTAGTCCACCCATATCCAGATCAGAGAACAATTAACATACATAATAAAATATATAGCAATAAAGCATTTCTAATATACAATTAGACAAATACACCAATGTGCTTCCTTACAACAATCCAACAGTTTCTACAAACAGAACATCAGTCAAACCTGAGCAAAGGCCTTGTACAGCAAATACTGTCAAAGTGGTTTCTTAAACATGGCTAAGTTTGTCAAGTCCACAGGAAGTTTGTTCCGCTCATAGGCCCAGACTCTATAGGATGCCCAGTCTCAGAAGCCGCCTAAGCGGCTTTTGAGAATCGCACATGGGCGACCTATAGAGAATCACGCCTAAGCCCACCTAAGAGCCCGATTCTCTAACTGATATCCATGTGACAGGCGCTGGTTAGAGAATCGGGTTGATGCTGAGTTTATCGCGGCAAAAGATCTCCCTGCCACAATAAGTTTAGCAACAACCCATTCCCACCCATCCACGAAGACTACTAGCAGGAAGGATGCCCAATACCTCCTACCGGAACACCCCCCCGAACATCTCCGGCAGGAGGGATGCTCAATCCCTCCTGCTGGAACACTCCCACCCCTACCAAACATCGCCGGTAGGAGGGATGCCCAGTCCCTCCTGCTGGAACCCCCCACCCTCCCGACATAGCATGCATTCTCCCACCAGACCCCTGTAGCCCATCCCCCGAACCCCCAACCAACCCCTTCAGACCACCCCAGTCCCCCTGGAAACTCCCTACCTTAAATCGCAGGCTGGCCTAAGGCATCCTTCCTGTCTCCAGCTGGCTAGCCTGCCTTCTCAATAATGGCAGACCTGCCCCTTCCTGGTGCATCATGGGATGCACCGGGGAGGGGCCTTAGGCCTTGATTGGCCAAGGCACTTAAGGCCCCACCCATAGGAGGGGCCTTAGGCACCTGGGCTAACCGGAATCTTAGAACCAATTTGTAGTGCATTCTGGGATGCACTGGGAGTGGCTTAAGATTTTGATTGGCCAGATACCTTAGGCCACTCCCATGTGCATCCTTCCTGCTGGTGGTGTATGGGGGGTGTTCCAGCAACAGGGACTGGGCATCCCTCCTGCTGGCGATGTATGGGAGTGGGTGGGGTGTTCTGGCAGCAGGGACTGGGCATCCCTCTTGCCAGGGACAGGCGGCCGTAGTCACAGCTGCTAAACTTATCACAGCAGGGAGATTCCTTCCCACGATAAGCTTAGCGGCTGCGTCTGCTTACATATTACACATCTTCCGCGGGCCTAGGGAGGCACGTTCGGCCACCTAGGTCCGTCTAAGGCTACTTCTGGGCCAAGCTATACCCACAGCTAGCTTTTGGCGAGCTTAGGCGGGCTTGCACACCTCCCTAGGTTCCCGGAGGTACTTCCAATGTAGACAGCCTACCTTGGAAGGTTTTTTTTTTTTTAAAGAGTGCGTCCCTTTTGATTGGTTAGGAGCAGATGGCCACCTACAATCAGGACGCCATTTATAGAATTTGGCTCATAAGGGCAGCTACTGAAAAAGTGCTAGTTCTTGTTTTGTTCAATTTCCAATGATGATACTGAAGGATCGTTTGTTGATCAATAGATAAACATTGTCAATCTTCTCAGAATTTCATTAAAAACAGAAAAAATACAGTACCTGGGCCAGATTCATCAATGTATCTCTGAAGTGACCAGAGGTCTCGGCACAGATGTCCTGTTGAAGATCACTGTTGTATTCTGCACAATTGAAAAAAAGGGTCTTTTATATGCGCATATATTTCATTTTAATGGTCTCATAAAGGTTTAATATCAAATGACTATAAAATCCCTTCAATGCATAGTTATTCATTGTGCCTTTTAAAATCTTTTCACAGGCCCATAATGGTGTTGCTAATCTTTTGTTATCTATTGTAGGTTAACTCTGGCCAGCCATACTATCATCCAAGTGTTAGTTTGCTATTATTTAAAAAGGCACAGCCATCTCCAAAAAACAATTAACTCTGAACTCGGTGTGAGTCATCTGAAAACAAGTATTAAATGATATCCAGTACAGTATGACTTAAACAAGAGTCTTGACCTATTTCCAATTAGAAAAACCTTTGCTGAGTTTGAGGAACAGAAATGATCAGGGTTCAAAAATTTTGCCATAACTTACTCCCCAGAGAATCAGAGGTAGTTACGGCACACCAAGAGGGCAAATCTAGAAATTGGTGCCTCCAGGAAGGCTCATCGATACAAGATGCTGAGTGTCAATTCTATAATGAAATCTGTATGCCAAAATGTCATTATAGAATACTAGAGTAAACTCAAATTTAGTCAGGGCCATTTATGCCAGGTCACTGGCTTGGGCAAACACTTAGGTGAGCCTAAGTGTGCCAGGCAAAGCGCATAACTTATAGCATTTTATAAGTTAAACATGTATGTTGAAAGATCTGCTCTGGAACGGGATGATTCAATGCGGGTCGTTTCATCGCAGCTGCAATAAAACGGCCACAATGAATTGTCCCATTACAGGGAGGCTGGGCTTCTGAGACGAGCAGCTGAAAGCTCTGGCCGGGCCTCCCTGCCAGCTACCTCTGACCACTTGTTATGAAGAGCACCTCTGGCGGCAGCTTCTCCCTTATCAGTAATGCAGCTGAAGAGCAAACTCTGGCACAGGGCCCATTCTCCCCGCTAGGGTTACCAGACATCTGGATTTCCTCGAAATCGCATCAGGCAGGGGGGCATCCATGCATGCGTGGATGCTACATGATGATGTCACGTGCACATGCATGTGATGTCATCGCATCTGCGCATGCGCAGATGCCCTCCTGCCTGATGAGAGTAGGTAGTGGGGGGGCAGGACAGGGGTGGGGCTAGGGCGGGATTGGGGTGTAACGGGGTAGGGATGGGTGGAACTGGGTGGGCCTGGGGGAGGGAATAGGGATCTGGGTTGTACTAAAGTAAAATCTGGTAACCCTAGCCATGCATGCTTCCAGGCCTCACCCTGTGGCCTGCTGCTCACCACCTCCTGGTTTACCCCCTCGCCCTGAGGTTTGCTGCTCTGTGGCCTGCTGCTAATTCTGGGGGTGTTGTTGGGGACATTGTGGTATAATTTTGGATGGGTGTGTGGGCATTGTCCCCATATGCTGAATTGGATTCATCATGGCCAGTTCATCACACTGAAACGGCTGCGATGAACTAGCTGCGATAAATTGTTTTAGACCCACATACCCTGCCTCTCCCATGCTCTGCCTATGTGTATGCCCCCTTGCAATCATACTATGGCAGCTACCATGCTCATTTATAGAATTGCATTTCACCTGTTAATGTGGCAGATAATTCAGTGTAGATAACACCGTCTCAATAGATGTAGCCATCTGCAATGGCGTTAAAATGAAAAAAAGTTCTTAATCATGCATTAACCGTATGGCAACAGTTAACACAGTTACTGCATGTTAATTTTGATAAAAATCATACAAACCTATCTACGGTTTCATAAATAGGCCTCTTGGTGTTATACTGGTGCTGCAGCACCTGAGAGCAATGACACATTATGCATGAACTTCTGTATAATGCAACAAAAATAAATAGAAATTACGCATTAAGTAGGCTTCTTTCATTTGAAAAATTTCTCCATTGGTTCTTGAGGCTAAAATATCAATCAGACAGTTTTCTTCTGTTCCTGCTCCCTGCAAATACAAAAAGAAATAATTACATTTGCAGAAATATTCAATCAATTGATGAGAATAGGACAGAATACAGTTAACGCTTTGTTAGACTCATCCCTATGCAACAATGGCTGATTTGGAATGATCACATGGCGAGTGTATACTGTATGTGTAGCAGGGTACCAAAATGCTCTTAATTAACCTGTGTCTAAAGCAAGGGTTCTCAACTTAGTCCTCTGGACACTGAGCCAGTAAGATTTTCAGGATATCTACAATGAGATCAATTTTCATGAACTACCTCCATTCTATACAAATCTATCTCATTGTAGGTATCCAGAAAACCCAACTGGCTAGGTATGTTCCAAGACTGGGTTAAGAAACCCTGGGCTACTTGTAAAATACCCATGTCTGTGTTATCATTTCCCTCGGTGAGAAATTCCCTAACCCCTATGTGTCCTGTTTGTCTGTTTTAATTAGATTGCAAGCTCTATTGAGCGGGGATTGTCTCTTACATGTTTAATGTACTGTGCCACATACATCCGTCTAGCAGCGCTATAGAAATGATAAGTAGTAGTGGTAGTAGTAGTAGTTGTTGTAACTCCTTGCATACCCGGATGCTGGGAAGGGACGCACAAAGTTAATTTGATTTGATAGGACCAGAGCTGGGACCCACTCATAGAATGGGATCCCACAGGAAGCATGCACCAGATTTTCACATTCTCTCTTTGAATAATGCAGACAACATCAGGATGCAAAGTCCAAAACACTCCAACTTTTTGGAAAATAAGCAGAGGCACTTTCCTTGAATAGTATACAGTTTCTTTAAGGATACTACTATCCATTCAGTCGCGTCCAACCCTTGCATACTCTGTAAGCCAGTCCTTGCCTTGCTTCCCTGTTTTCTAATTGCTTGATGTTCATTCCCATGTCATTCTTGATGGTATCCAGTCAACGGGCCTTTAGTCTCACCTGCTTCCTTTTACCACTGACCATTCCGAGTAGCCATAAGCAGCAGAACACTTTTTTATTGGGGAGACCAAAAGCTCCACCCATACCCCGCCCAAGCTCCATCCCTGACCCCACCCCCATAATAATAATAGTATTAATTGTAATATCATTTTAAAATTCATTTTTCATAAATACACACACTATAATCTTATTAACAAAACATAATGGTTAACCACAAAATTAAACTACACAAAGCATACTGTATGCTTCTCAACATTCATTCCTACCAGAACACCTGCCTTGGTCACACATGCAGAACACAGATAACCCCTTTGCAAATACAGGACCACATACTAAAAGTACTAATATACACAAATGAAACCCTAAGATGCCAGACTGTACATGCATTATAACACCAGAGAAATTGAAATAAATTAATTTCTTCCTGAGCAGTGCAAAATATAGACAGCAGATATAAATTCTCAAAATGGACATATTTCAATTAGTGGCCCCCCTGTTCCGACGCCTATGCAAGTAGCATCTCCTTTTCTAGTGAATTCACCCCATCACATGTCCGAAATAGGTCAGTGTCTGGCAATCTTGCCTTCCAGGGACAACTCTAGGTTTATATTGATCAAGAACATCTTTGTTGGTGATCCTAGCTGTCCATGGGATTCTCTCTGCTTTCATGAGTGTCCATGTCTCGCAGCCATATGTTGCAATATGAAACATAATGGCAATGGTAATGACACATCCAGCTATTTACAAACTCATCCTACACTCTGAAAAGTATGATGTGATAATCTTTTTAATTCAAGGGGTCAGTTGATGGGATATGACTCACAGCCCCAAACTCTTCTCAATCAGGCTGCACTGATGAGCTCTGACCAAAAGACAAATCTCCTGCCCAGATCCAGTCCTTAAATCTCTTCTGGAGTGAGGTCACAAAGCTAGGACCACCTTCCAGGAAGTCCAGGAACTGACTTGGCTTTGTTACGGGTTTTCTTAGGCTTCTGTAAACTGCTGGAACTCCTCTCCTGAGTCCCTAGCCTTTTCCAGATGTGCCTGCCTGTTTTCACATAGTCTGTGGTTCCAATGGAAACCCAGGTGCATGAGCTCTTACTCCAACTGTAGCTCTGAATGCTAGGGTGCCCTTCTACACCAGTACACAGCACACAGCACTGATAATTTAAAAACTCTCAACTTGCAGTTCTGGAAAATAGATGCACCCCGTTAACTCCTCACTTCAGTGCATACAATTTGCCCAGGGCTTGGGTTACCATATTTAACGACGGACAAACCCTGACGCATAGCCCTGCCCCCAAAAAGCCTCGTCTTTTTTTTTTTTTTTTCATGACCTGCAGGCCACGTCTGGAGGCTCTCCAGCATACATGGATGCATGTAGCATCATCTGTGCATGCTTGTTGAAGGCCCTCCAGACGGGGCCGGAGCTTGGCGCTTTCCAAAACCCAGACAAACTGCCAGGTTTTGGAAAGTCTGTCAAGGAACATGAACAGTCCTCTAAAAAGAGGGCATGTCTTGGTTTTCCCAGACGTCTGGTAACCCTACCTAAGTACTAAAGTGATGTAATGGGAAGGGGTAATGCATTTGATGTACTGCCTTTCTGTGGTATAACCAAAGTAGTTTACATATTATATGCAGGTATTTTCTCTGTACCTAGTGGGCTCATAATCTAAGTTTTGTACCTGGGACAATGGAGGGTTAGGTGGTTTGTTTAAGATCACAGGGAACTGTTGTGGGATTTCAACCCAGTTCCCCTGGATCTGATTCTGTTGTACTAACCATCAGGCACTGTTAGTAGGTGTGTATCTTTATAAATAAAAGATCGTGTCCTTTAGGTCTTAGGGAAAATTTTTGCCAGATTAATCATTGTATACTCATGGAATCCAAGAGACTCAGGCCTCGATGTTCAAGGCCTTCCAAGAAAATACTCATAGGGGCTTTAAAAAAAATAAAAAAAATCCCTTTGTGTGTTTCTTGGTTGATAGTTTGCACCTGCAAACTTTGGGCCAGATTCTATAAATGACGCTGAAAATTAGGTGCTAGGAAAAATCCACACTCAGCGTCGTTCAATAAGGACACTCTGGGATGGATGCCCTCTATTGAATAGTGCTTAATGTGGATTTCCACGTCCAACTGTGGGAACGAGGACTTAGATCTGCTGAAACCTGCTGTAAATTCTGGCACAAAAGTTGGGTGTGGTTCTTATTCTATAAACACTGCACCTACATTTTATGAACACCTATGAATAACCTATGTCCTTCCCATGGCCACACCCCATTTAGAGTTGCACATGATCCAATTTAGGTGCTTATTGTACTAGAATAGCGTACAGTCAGATCTGCGTGCAAATCATAGTGCCTTATCTCCAAAAATTAAATCATTGAAATTGATTAATTTTGCATGTGGTTCTAGGATCCACACCCAATTTTGGGCATCTAAATTTGGACAATCTGTATAGAAACCTGTGGCATAGTAAGGGGGGTGGGGGGGGGCAGACCGCCCTGGAAACTGTCTTGATGGGGGCACCAGCATCTCTCCACCCCTTATGCTACACTTGCACCCTCCTTCCCCCCTGTGCCTCTTTAAATCTTCACCAGCGTGAGCAACTTCTTTGGCCTGCTGCTCTCACCGGCCTGGCTCCCTTCGGAAATCACTTACGGGTCACGGGGCAAGAAAGTAGCATCAGAGGGAAAGTCAATGCTGGTGCGAGCAGCAGGCCAGAAGAGTTGCTCACGCTGGCAAAAAGAGATATGGGGGGTGGGAGGGGGGGAGGAAGAGAGGTCTTGAGTGTGGTGTAAGGGGCAGAAGGAGCAGGAGAGCAGAGAGAAGGCACAGGAGGCGGCCATCTCCTACCTTTGCTACTTCACTGATAGAAACTCTGGAATTGTATGTAGTTATATAGCTATGGATCCTGTTGAAAGAAGGATTTTCAGAGAAAAACCTCACAGGAATTCAAAATTGGCCTCAACATTTTGTTCATCCAGATGGACTCTTTTGTGACAGTTGGTACTCCAGAGATTCCTCTGGACTTCAAAGGGAAGATGAATCAACTCCCTACTGTTGGGAAAGCCTAGGCTTTTGTTCTATCTGTGAACCAAGCTGGCAACTTTGGAAGCAAGTATAGAACTGAAGCTATCAAAATCACAAATACATGGTCAACCTCTGAAATTTGAACTGAAAGGGTGTTGTGTAGACAAGTACCATTCCTCTAATTCAGTGGCATGATGAATTCTTTATTATTTGGTTTCCTAGTTTTGTTGATAAGTACAGCGTATTCTGCATTTTTAAGATAAGAACATTATTGTACCATCATTTAGTCCAATCTTTGCAAGCAGAAAGAGTGCAATCAATCTGAATTACAGAACACATCTGAAATCCATTTAATGTACTTCAGTTGGTTGGAATAAATGTAATTTTGTGAAATTATTATATACAAAATGATGGTTCGTAATTCCAAAAGCAAGTACCTTCATAGCATGCCAGAGTTCATGGGCATCGTAGGTTGGTGGAGGATACATCAGGCCCACCATAACGTCTTTGAAATGATCTGATAAATTCTCTTTCAAATCCACAATTATATCCTTTGTAAAAGAAATAAGGAACAATGATGAAAGAGCAACATCAACAAAAATGCCCCAGGAAGTTTAATAGTTCATACAATCTTCTGTACTGCAGCATGAATAAACATAACGAGAAAGATCTCACTCTGAGAAGTGGTTTCTTTCCCGAGGGAATGAGGAAATGTAGAGTATGGTAGCAGAGAAAAAGTATACAAGTGCAATTTGGATGTTTTAATCTTCTGAAATGTTATCAAGCTGATGGAATAAGTCTGAGCATTGTGCAAATCTTAACTTAAAGCTTCCAGAATTCAGAGGTCAATCTGAGGAGCAACAGCAACTCCTGCAACTTTTTGTAAGGCACATGGTGGTGCACTGTTAATCACCTTTTTCCTTTACCCTCAAATTATATCTATCACTTGTTTGTTCTGTCATATCTCTCCCAGTTCAGAGATCCTTTTGTCATGTCAAAAATTTCTCATAGTACAGTAAATTGAATGGAACCTCTGGGTTTATGCAATCTTATAGTAACTCCAAAATATCTGCTAGGATGTGTAATGAGGCCAACAGCCCCTACGCTGACAGAATTAAGTTGGTAAGCAGCTAAGTTATAACTGGAAATGAATCCTAGGGAGAGAAAGCATGGTGAAATTAGCTGTTGAAAGTGGAAGCTGTAGCTGGTGCTTATCAAGGATTTTGAGCAGCCACAGCAATATCCATTATCCCACCAAAGTGTGTCTCAATGGTCTACTTCCCACCTAGGTTGTGACCTACCATATGTGGTGTGAATGACCCAAGCTGTGGGAAGTGCTGAGTTATTGGACACAAAGAACTAAAGGAGATAACAGATAACAGGCTCAAGGAATTTACGAGCTGCTTAGTTTTGGAAAGAAAAGAATCATGAATAGCGCATACCAGAAGGCTGAAAGTTCACAGTCAAGTTCCAGAAACTTAGTACCGGCATGATGGATGAACTAGAATTGCGCAAAAAAGAAAGACTAGCTTAACTCTAATAAGAGGACGGGCTACTGGGCCTGATGGACCATTGGTCTGACCCAGTAAGGTTATTCTTATGTTCTTATAAAGAGGGCACTAGTATATTGTGGTATTGTATATCCTTATTTAAATAAAGTGTCCCCCTCTAAAACCTGGTCTAGTGTCTCAATGGCAGTGTACTGCTATATTGAGAACTCTGGCTCTATTCTGGAGTCGGGTATTATATTACCCAGGTCAGCCTTCATATCTTTGAAATGAAAAGTGTTAAGAAAAGTGTGGAATAACTTGTAAGTTTCATGGCTCCACATCATTCTCTTCTTAGTTGGGCTGAGAACTTTTCAGCAGCCCCTCATTGGTACTTGCACCTAAAGTTAGGAGTGAAACTATGGAGTTACATTAATCTTCCATAATGGCAATTACACTTGAAATTAACATTCTAGAATTCACGCTTAGCGTGCATTATCCCAGCACTTAACTTCAGACTAGAGGTCTGCACGGGAACGGGGATCACGGGAATCCCGCGGGAGTCCCATGGGAATCCCCCCCTAACCCACGGGACTCCCACGGGGACCCCCCCTCTGGCCCATGGGACTCCCACGGGGACCCTCCTCGCCAACGGGACTCCCACGGGGATGGAAGGCTTTGAAAGCAGGGTTCGTCCATATAATATAATGGACACGTCAGCCTTAATAAAAGAGGGGGTTTATAAGTTAATTACCTTCCACAAGGCAAACAGCAGCGCAAACACAAAAGAAACTGTGGAATTGATGATCCTGTCAGAAGAAATTGCTGCTTTTTATGGGGACAGGTGGGGATTGAGGTAATTCCTTGCGGGGATGGGTAGGGCGGAAAGGATCTTGACGGGGACGGGTGGGACGGAGAGGATCCTGGCGAGGACGGAGAGGATCCTGGTGGGGACGGGCGGGGATGGGTAGGATTTCTGTCCCCACGCAACTCTCTACTTCAGACAACCTGTAAAGAATTGCCCCTATTATTTCTCATTGCCTTAAGTACCCACTTAGATTGTAAGCTTTTTTGGGTAGAGTCATTTGTACCTGATAGTTATCACCACTGTTTAACTCTGCATATGTCCAGCAGCACTATTAAAATGCATAATTTAATTATTATCACTATTACATCCTCAAATGTACGGTTCGTACGCTGATAACAATTGTCTCCCTTGCCAAAAGATCTAGTAGTCGATAAGCTGTGCATGCCAGTAAGTAACCCCACAGTTACTGAGCAAAGCCCACACTCTCCAGAAAGGATTATGAAAATCAGCCACAGGGTGTCTTCAGTATAATCAACATGACAGAAAAAGAAAAGATAATAAAATAGCCACTGAAATTAAAACATGAATTTATGATGAAGAAACAATCAGTAATATAAATGGAATGTGCTTTATGGGACAACTACTAAATCAAACTTGGAATACAAATTAATTCATTAAGACGTTTCTCAGCTGACAGCGTGTCTGCAGGAAAAAGGATTAATGGGAAAAATGAAGACTAATTAAAAATTACCCCTTGCAAGGAGAATGGAGGTACATAGAAAGAAATGCTAAGCGAGAATGAATAATTCGAAATGATCATTTTTGGTGTTCATATATTTTTTTTATTGAATTCAAAACAGCATTGGGCAGTCAAGAAAGAAAGGAAAGCACCTGGCTCAGAGACAGCCACAGCCAGAGAGGCTAGAATAAAAAAGACCGAAGAGAGAAAAATAGAGGTGAGATGTACATGACCAAGAAAGTTTTGATTTGTTTCAATTTTTCAGAATTGATTTCCAGTGTTCCTCTGTGTGTGTGTGTGTATATATGTTTCACACATTCGTTTTTAAAAATAACTTTTAAAATATGTATGTGTAACTGCCAGGGCCCATCCTGTGGCTGATTATGATCTGCAGAGGCCAGCTCCAGTATACCTTCAAGAGTTTAAAAAATTTTTTTTTATATATATATCTTTATTAGATTTTCAAACTACAATTGTGCAACAAGTAATTCAGTACATAAAATATCACAAGATAAGCACAATAAACTTTCAGACATTAATATACAATTAAATTTTCCCCACCCTCCCACCCAATACTCAAATAAAATAAAACCCACAAGAAACTATCCATATATACCCTGAATCAAGTTCCAATGCAACTCCCTTCCTCCACCCCCCAACCCACCCTGGATGTGTATGTTTACAAGTCTATAAAATAAAATCAATTATTCTTCCTTACAAAATTTAGCCAATGGCTCCCAAACATCCATAAACTTTCTGTAACGCCCTTGCTGTATGGCCATGAAACGTTCCATTTTAAAAATGTAACACAGAGATCCCCACCAAAAATTGTAACTTAATCGATCCTTAAAATGAGCTATATAGCAACCCCTGTCATTATAAATAGAAGTTTGTTATTTCGATTAGATATTTGGCTTTTAGCTCTCATCAATGTACCAAATAAAATGATGTCATACTTTAATGCCACTGGATTTTCCAATATGTTGTTCACTCGATCCCATATGGACCTCCAAAATTTAAGTATCAAGGGACAATAGTATAATAAATGATCCATAGTCCCAGCTTTGAGATGACAGTGCCAGCAACTATCTAATTTTGATCTAGTCTAGAATTTGTATTAGGGCCGAGTACTCTAATTAGAAAATGAATGATATAAATTGATAAACTAAGGTCAGTACCGGACAGACTTGTGTGCTCTGTGTCCCATATTTGGTGACTTGGTTTAGAATGGGCTGGGGAGGGCTTCGATTTGGATCATGTGGATGGTGCTGGGCAGACTCTACAGTCTGTATCTTGCAAACAAAGAGATGGCTTGGATAGGCTAGCATGAGCTTCGATGGCAACTCCAGTAGCTAGAAACTAAGGACAGTGTTGGGTGGACTGTATGGTTAGTGGTCCAGAAATAACTGAGAATAAAAAGACAATTTAATGTAATTATGAATTTATAATACATGGAATAAGGGCCTGGAATCCTGAGTTTAAAAAAATTGGGTTTAAAAAAATCTTTGGACAAATTCCTGAAGAAAAAGTCCATAAATTGCTATTAAGGTAAGACTTGGCAAAAACCTCTGCCTATCTCTTGGTTGCAGCATAGAATCTTGTTGGGGTTTTTAAAAAAAATTATTATTTATTTGTAAATTTCAAATTATTTATCAAGCATACAAAACTTGTTCAGAAAGCTTGTTAGAAGAACTAAGTATTACATTTTGCTTCAGTCTCAAGCTCTTGTTTCTTTTAGGAATTGTCTTTATTTCTCACCGATAGTAAATCTTGGATCAATGTGGACCTGAGTAAAATTGAACCTTAATGTTAATTGCTTTCTATTTGTTGGCTTGTAGCCATCTGTTTTTTCTCTTTTTGAATATGATCTAAGTTCAATTTTGTTATTTTTTAAAATTCTTCCCAGGTACATGTTACCCAGGTACCTGTTGGAAGCAGGATACTGGGCAGGGTAGACCATTAGTCTAACCCAGTACAGCAACTCTTAAGAACATAAGAATAGCCTTACTGGGTCAGACCAATGGTCCATCAAGCCCAGTAGCCCATTCTTACAGTGGCCAATCCAGGTCCCCAGTACCTGGCCAAAACCCAAGGAGTAGCAACATTCCTTGCTACTGATCCAGGGCAAGCAGTGGCTTCTCCTATGTCTTTCTCAAACTCATATGCCCAAAATAGAAGAAGAAATTCCAGGTGAAATGATCAGTCTAGCACTTTTTTATGCTATAAATAAATCTCTTACCAGAGTTAAGTGGATTGTGTGCAGTGTTGGAAATCAGCATTCCAGGTTAATTGTCTGTTCATAGACTTGTCACACAAAATTTAGATATGTTATGTAGAATGCAAAAAAAAGACCTTGCGTTGACACAACTAAAAGAGTATATTCTGCACTGAAACACTAACATCCTCTTTTACTAAAATGCGATAGCGGTTATTAACGCAGGGAGCAGCTCAGAGCATTCAGTGTGGTAATTGCGGTTCCCTGTGCTAATAACCGCAATCGCGGTTTAGTAAAAGGAGGGAGGGGTGAAATACACTGATTTAATTACTGCTTTCTATCCAGTTTATCTTGGTGTATCTTGGATGTTTATCTATATATATAAAATCGGATGTATGTATGTATGTGCCGCGATCACGCAAAAACGGCTTGACCAATTTGAACGAAACTTGGTATGCAGATCCCTCACTACCCGGGATGATATGTTCTGGGGGTCTCGCGGCCCACCTGCACACGTGGGCGGAGCTACAAACAGATAATTCTGAAAAAACAAAATTCCTTTTGCTCGAAAAAGCCCAAACTCCTACCATCACTGAACTGAAAATCAAAAATACCAAATACCCAATACAACCCGAACTAAAACTCCTAGGAGTTACGATAGACAGATGTTGCACAATGCAGCCCCAGATCAACAAAACAACCCAAAAAGCTTTTCTAACCATGAGAAATCTCCGTAAAATCAGAAAATTCTTTGACCAAGCACAATTTAGACTAATCGTCCAATCCCTAGTCTTAGGTCTGCTGGATTATTGCAACTCCCTATATCTTCCTTGTCCAGCCACTATGATAAAACAACTCCAGACCATACAAAACACCGCCCTCAGATTGATCTACTCACTCAAAAAATATGATCACATAACAACTGCCTTCTTAGACTCTCACTGGCTACCCATACAAGCACGAATCCAATTCAAATTCTACTGCCTGATATTCAAAGCATTACACGGCTCTTCCCCCTCCTATCTAAATAACCGCTTAAACCAAATCTCCACCTCAAGACACAGAAGAACATCGAACCCTTTCGCCTTCCCCCCACTCAAAGGCACACAACGCAAGAAAATGTTTGACGACCTTCTAGCAACACAAGCAGCAAAAATCAACCATTCCATCTCCAATCTTATGACAATATCAGACAACTTCAAAACATTCAGAAAAGAAATCAAAACCCTGCTTTTCAAAAAATTCATCCAAATATCTTAACCCCTCCTCTTTTACCTCCAGAAGATTCACCTACCTTCAGATAACCTTCCCCCAAATTACCCACCTTAACACCTTCCAATTAAACAAATACCATAAATAGATTGTAACCTACCCTCTCTAACTGAATTCCATATGTATTTTTCATACAGTTCTTCACTGTCAGTTTAATTTCCATCCTATAAATTCACATAGAATTTTTCTTTTTTCAACCATCTTTATTTTCTCTTCTTTATTAATTTTCAGGTACTTTAGTTAGATTGTGAGCCTTCGGGACAGTAAGGGAATTTTTTAAGTACCTTCTTACTTCTCATTTATAATCTTAATGTATATTTTCTTCAAACCGCTTAGAACCTAACGGATGTAGCGGTATATAAGAAATAAATTACATTACATTACATTACATAATCGGATTTCACCCATTCATGTCAATGGAAAAAATGTAAAGAGCTGCCAACGCAAAAACGGCTTGCCCGATTTGAACGAAACTTGGTATACCGATTCCTCACTACCTGGGGTGATATGTTCTGGGGGTCTCGCGGCCCACCTGCACATGTGGGCGGAGCTACAAACATAAAATCAGATTTCACCCATTCATGTCAATGGAAAAAATGTAAAACAGCTGCCAACGCAAAAACGGCTTGCCCGATTTAAACGAAACTTGGTATGCAGATCCCTCACTACCTGGGGTGATATGTTCTGGGGGTATCGCGGCCAACCTGCACACCTGGGCGGAGCTACAAACAGAAAATCAGATTTCACCCATTCAGGTCAATGGAAAAAATGTAAAAACTGCCTCCGCAAAACCGGCTTGCCCGATTTGAACGAAACTTGGTATGCGGATCCCTCACTACCTGGGGTGATATGTTCTGGGGGTCTCACGGCCCACCTGCACATGTGGGCGGAGCTACAAACATAAAATCAGATTTCACCCATTCATGTCAATGGAAAAAATGTAAAAACTGCCTCCACAAAACCGGCTTGCCCAATTTGAACGAAACTTGGTATGCGGATCCCTCACTACCCGGGATGATATGTTCTGGGGGTCTCGCGGCCCAACTGCACACGTGGGCGGAGCTACAAACATAACTTCAGATTTCACCCATTCAAGTCAATGGGAAAAATGTAAAAAGCTGTGGGACCGATTTGAACTAAACTTGGTATGCTGATCCCTCACTACCTGGGGTGATATGTTCTGGGGGTCTCGCGGCCAACTGCACACATGGGCGGAGCTACAAACAGAAAATCAGATTTCACCCATTCATGTCAATGGAAAATATGTAAAAAACTGCCATTCTCACAGTAATTCCAACTACCTGGGGTGATATGTTCTGGGGGTCTTGCGGCCCACCTGCACACGTGGGCGGAGCTACAAACAGAACATCAGATTTCACCCATTCATGTCAATGGAAAAAATGTAAAAAGCTGCCATTCTCACTGTGACCAATTTGGACGAAACTTGGTATGCAGATCCCTCACTACCTGGGGTGATATGTTCTGGGGGGTCTCGCGGCCCACCTGCACACGTGGGCGGAGCTACAAACAGAAAATCAGATTTCACCCATTCATGTCAATGGAAAAAATGTAAAAAGCTGCCATTCTCACAGTAATTCACAAACGGCTTGACCGATTTGAACGAAACTTGGTATACAGATCCCTCACTACCTGGGGTGATATGTTCTGGGGGTCTTGCGGCCCTGCACACGTGGGCGGAGCTACAAACAGAAAATCAGATTTCACCCATTCATGTCAATGGAAAAAATGTAAAAAGCTGCCATTCTCACAGTAATTCAAAAACGACTTGACCGATTTGAACGAAACTTGGTATGCAGATCCCTCACTACCTGGGGTGATATGTTCTGGGGGTCTCTCGGCCCACAACTCTATGTTGCTTGCTCAAGGGTGGGTTCACCCAACAATTTATATGTTCTTGCTCCTGGAGGTGAAACTAAAAATGTTGTTTATAATCACGTTTTGCATTAGTTGTATTGTATTCATTTTGTCAAATATTTCACATTATAATTTGAATATTGTACTTTTTATTAAGCTGTAAAACAATAATTTTATTCACCACTATAAAGTATCTTTATTTGAATCCATTTACAGTGTTATTGCTATAATTAAATACCCGTGCAACGCCGAGTCATCAGCTAGTATCTACTATAGCATGTACCTATAGTTACCTAATGTATCTCAGATGTTCTCTAGTTATCACAACTCGGTCATTGTACCACTAGCCTTCCAGATACGTCTTGTACATATTTGTCTTGACTCTATTGTGTATGCACTCCTGTAACTCGTTCTGGGCTCTTTTGGGAGGATGGGCTAAATAAATGAATGAATAAATAAATAAATATCAATCTTTTTTGAGTGAGGAGAGGAGGGAGATGTCAGGCAGTTTCCTTCTGCTCAATCAAAACTAGGGCTGGGATCATATACTATAAGTACCTGTATACACCTGTATTTCCACATTTCCAACTATTTTCCCCTACTCTACTGTAGATTCCCACTGAATTCATTTACCCCTCCTTTTAGAAAGCCACAGTAGTATCTGCCTTGTGGCAAACACTCAAAACCCATTAAATCTCTATGGGTGATGGAGCGATTACCACAGCAGCAGCCGCTACCATATCTTTGTAAAAGGAGCCTTTAGCCAGTCATTGCCAGAGTAGAATAGACTGAGCCCAAATCCCCCAGGACTCAGTCTGTGAAGGTGATGACCAAATTGCTTTCTAAAACAAATGTTTCTCACTTCTGAAAACAATTGAAGTCTTTTCTATTCCCACCAGGTAGATTTCTCAAGAATGAAGTAATGGCTGGCACTCAGGATAATGATGTGATCTTGTGTTATTTATTTGTTTTATTATATAGTATTGCTTTTAATTTGCATGTGTGTGTCTATATGCAATAAACTCTTTTGAATGGCTGGGTACCAGGAAGGCAATAAATTAAAAATTAATTAATTAATTGCAATATAATCCTTCTGGAATCCTGAATTCATTTTTATGGAGTCATGTACTAATAGCATGTGCTAATACTGTTATTATTATTATCTGCTGCAGGGCTAAGGAATATAATGGGCCCTGTGGCAGATAACACATGACATCAGCATTTGATACAGGAACCATTAGTAAATTACTCTCTTAGAGTGATTTGAAAAGTGTACCAGCTGCTTTTTCAAGTATAATCGCTATTACAAAAGCAGTAACTTGGCAGAACAGCTTAATGGGACTTGCCAAAATGTCTTTGAGATATTATCAAGTACCCTTAAACCCAAACATTATAGCATATTACTAGTATGGATTAATTATCCAAAATACAGTGCCATTATCTTTTAAAATTATGCTTAAAGTGAATATTATATTGCTAAAAAGTGAAAATGGTTGATTTTTTTTCCCACTGAGCAGGTTGTTTTGGAAAAAGTTTAAAAATATTTATCCTTAAGGCAAAAAAATCATAAAGTAATGACCACTAGTAAAGTAATAAAATTAATTTAAATAAATATAGATTATAAGAATCTCTGGCTATATGAGGGGGTTCTGAATAATTCTCAGCCTAGCCAACTTCCTAAATTCTGAGTGTTATTTTGTTCCAGATCATTGATTGAACCATGTCAACGAAAAGTGTGGAATTTTCAAGTGTGGAACTCAGAGCTATCATGAAGCTTCTACTCCTGCAGAAGAAAACGCTAAAGGAAATCCATGAATGCACGATGCAGACATTGAGGCTCAAATTCTGTAACCAGCACCTAAAGTTAGGCACCTATTTCGGAGGCGCACACCTAGATAGGCGCCTATCTAAATTGAACAACAAGCTCAATTAAGCTTTTTAATCAGCACTGATTGAAACATAGGCGCCTATCAAGAAAGCGCGATTCTGTAACAAGGCGCCTCTAAAAATTTAGTCAGCCTTCAAAAAAATAGGTGCTATGCATGTTTGTCGCGAGCGTAGCTATGTGTTAGGTGCCTTCTTACAGAATCACTGCTCTTAAGCGTGCTTAAGCGCTCGCATGGGCGCCTAACTTATAGTTGTGCCTACAGCTGGCCTGTTGATTGAGCACCTCCAAAATAGGTGCCCAAATAGGTGCCGCTCAATGCGATTCACTAATCAGCACCAAATTTTACTTGAATCGCGCTGAATAGTGTCTAATTAGGTGCCTAACTTTTGGGCGCTTCTTATAGAATTTGCCCTTGAGTGACAAATGACCATCATACTCCACAGTGAAGAAGTGGTGTGCAAACTTTCAGTGTGGAGATTTTGAGACCAAAAATGCAGCAAGGTTGGGGAGGCCTCAAATGGTGTCAACTCCTGAAATTGATGAGCATGTCTATGACCTGATTTTGGCAGATCAGCATATATCAGCTAAAACCATTGCAGAGACACTACAGGTATCCAGGGAACATATAGGATGTATAAGAGGGGCAGCTGAAAAGTTCTCAAACCAATCAACAAAGTTGGGGCAGTCTCCATTGAGGGCTATACACTTAGCCCATCAATTTTCCACTTTTTTCTTTCAGTATTTTTCCGACGGAACATAAAAAGTAGAAAATCACTGGACTAAGAATATAACCCTCAATGGAGAATGCCCCAACTTTGTTGGTTAGGCTGAGAACATTTCAGCTGCCCCATATGAGCAGCTGGGTAGGTAGAAGCTGTCAGCTAAGTGGGTACCCAAATGTTTGAATGCTGACAAGAAACAATGTTGAATGGACACTTCCAAGTTGATTTTGCAGCATTTTCAGTGACCTAGTGCCAACTTTTTGGAATAACTAGATATAGTTGATGAAACATGGCTATACCACTAGGATCCTGAGACAAAATAAGTCCATGGTGAGACTCAGGTTCTCCAAAGCCAAGGAAATTCAAGACCCAAAAGTCAGCAGGAAAGCTCATGGCCACAGTGTTTTGGGATCAGGAAAGTGTTGTAATGACTGACTATCTTCCAAAGGGCCAAACAGTTAATGCAGAATACTACTGTAAGTTGCTATGCCGATTAAAGGAGGCATTGAAAAAAAAAGAAGAGAGGGAAGCTGCGGAAAGGAGTCCACTTTTTGCAAGACAATGTACCTGCTCACAAGGCTGGCAAAACAATGGATGTTTTGACACATTTGGGGTTTCAGTGCACAGACCATCCACCCTACTCACTAGATCTTGCTCCATCGATTTTCTGTTTCCAACCCTTTGAGTGATTCGGAGGTGATTGCAGCAGTGGAGCAGTATTTCAGTGACCAAACTTTTAGAGTATTTTTTTGAAGGGTTACAGAAACTTCAGACATGATGTGAAAAGTGTGTTGAACTTAGGGATGGGTATGTGGAATAACTTGTACGTTTCATGGCTGCACGTCATCCCATTCTTGGTTGAGCTGAGTACTTTTCATCACTCCTTCATATAGCAAGGAAGCCCATCAGGTTATCTCTTGTACAGATTTATGTGGTCATCTTTTAGGTATGACCTCTTTCCTACACTTGAATCTAGGCACTTGATTTACTAAGCTTTACCCCATGAACAAGAGTGGAGGGATAACCTAGTTAGAGCAGTGGCATTGGCCAGACCACTTAACTCTCCATTACTTCTAGAGCAAACATAGGGATCTTTTTATTAAGCCATGTTAGTTTATGAGTTTAATGAGTTTTAAAAGTGAGACTTTCTTACAGTATTGTAAACATTTTTTAATGAGTTTTTTTCCCAGGTCATTGGCTAATGTTCACATTAGTGCGCGTTACCTGAAAAAAGTTAAGGCGAGATTATTTATCAGTTTTATATCCTGTGTTATCCATGTTTCAGTTGGTGTAAACAGACACACGTAAAATTAGGTGCAGTTCCCAGTGCCAAGTTCTATTCTGTAAACAGCATCTACCTTTGAGTGCAATTTATAGAATAGTGCTGAGAGCGTTTTTTAAAGCATAGATTTTTTCAGGCGCTAAGTATTTTTCAGGCACCTCGGTGTAGATGCCTACCTCAAAGTGGTAGGCGCCTACCATCAAATTAATCTCCCCCTTTTACTAAACTGCAGTAGAGGTTTCTACCATGGCCCGGAGAATCCCTGTGAGCATCAGAGCAGAGTTGGAGCATTTAGCGCTCTCGGCTGTGGTAGAAATCTAGCCCTTAGCGTGTAGTAATATAGATGCACTAATTGGTTAGCACAGGAATGACCCACTCTCTGCCTCTAACAGGCCGACTGAAGAGAAAATAATAATAAAGCACAGCTAGCCCGCACATATGACAGATCTACTGTAGAATACTTTAATGTATTACATGCTAGCCTTTTTTATGTGTCAGACACACGTCAGTTCCTCATGCAGCTTGGTAAAAGGGTCCCTAAATTAATCATTTTTTCTACCCATTGATCAGTAAGAATAAATCTGTTGTCTTCTGAGCAACTGTTCTACAGTCCCTTCCTATCAATGTCCTGCTGTATTCTTCAGGATAGTGCGAAAGCAGGAATTCTGCTTTTCTCATCTTCAGCTTTTGATTCAAAGTTAGGAAGCATGAAAATTCACTATTTCCCCATAATGAAATCCTCATACCCGGCCATACATGTCCCTGTAAGCCTCTGCAATTGTAAGCCGCTGTGCGTTGCACCGCTGGGTCAGAATATTAATCAAAACATCCTTGTCGCATCCTGTAAAGAAGAGCAAAATCCAGAGATTAAAACATAACATGTTGGTATTTACCAGTATTTATCATTGTGTACCTAACATTGTTCAACTTTAAGTTATCATTTCTTGTATCTTAAAGAGGGGCTGTTTTGTTGAGCTGAACTAACACTCGCCTAATGAAGCTTAAAATGGCATACTGTGGGATGTACTCAGGTGTGCATGCACTAAGGCCTTGATTCGATAAATGACACCTAATTCCTAGGCGCCTTTCGGCACAGTTGTCAAACAACTGCTAGGCACCATTTATAGAATCGTCCTAGCAATGCCTACGCATTCTTAAGGCACTGATAGGCGTCAAATAAGTAGGCATACTGCCATTTAGGCCAAGGTTTTCTTGGCCTAAATGAGTGCATCTAAGGTATGTAGGTTCCTATCAGCACCTAACTCAATCCATACACAAACTCTACCCTAAATCCGCCCCTAACCATGCCTACTTGTCGGTAGGTGCCAGTAATAATAATAATAATAATAATAATAACTTTATTTTTCTATACCGCCATAGTCAGGCGACTTCTAGGCGGTTTACATTGTAAGAAGGCTGGACATTCAGCGAATAACAAGTACAGTACATTACTAATACAATACAATAAATTCACATATAATATAGTAGAGTGAGTCCAAATTCAAAACATACAATAAGTTTAAATACAGTACCGAATAAAGAGACTAGATGCAGTACAATAGTCTAAATGGTAACTTACATATTAATTGGAGATCTAAGGGTAATGAGTGTCTGAAAGATTTAGAACATCCGTGAGAGGGGTCTTAGTGGGGAAGGGACCGTTTTAGCCGATGAATTTAGCGAATAGGGTGGTTTTGATCGATTTGCGGAAAGTATTATAAGTCATGTTTGGTTCGTTTATGTGGTTTTTCAGCCAGGTTTGCTGTCTATTCGCTTGGAACTGGAAGGTTCTGTCCAAGAAGGATTTGTATCTGCAGCCTGTAATCTTTGGGTATGCAAAGATGTTTTTGTTTCTGGTCGTTCTTGTGGGGTTGTATAGGGTGAAGTGAGTTTGTAGGTATGAAGGTGCTAGTCCCCAGGCTTGTTTGAAACAGGTGCAAGCGAATTTGAATAGAATTCGCGCTTCTATTGGAAGCCAGTGTAGTTTTTTGTAGTAGGGGCTGATGTGATCGTTTTTTCTTAGCCCAAAAATTAGGCGAACGGCGGTGTTTTGTATTAGTCTCAGTTTTATTATTGTTTTTTGTGGGATGCCTAGGTAGATGATGTTGCAGTAGTCAAGGAGGGATAGGATCAGTGCCTGTACCAGCAACCTGAATGAAGAAGGGTCGAAGTATTTTTTTATGGTTCTTAGTTTCCATAGTGTGTAAAAGCATTTTTTCACTAGTAAGTTTGTGTGGTCGGTCATAGTTAGGTGAGTGTCAAGAGTGATGCCTAGTATTTTTATGTTTTTGGAAATTGCGTATTCGTGATTATTTATTTTTATCGATGTTCTCGTAATTTTGTCATTGGGACTAGCCAGAAAGACTTTTGTTTTTTCTGCGTTTAGTTTTAGTTTGAAATTAGTGGTCCATTTATCGATTTCGGTCATTGTGTTTGAGAGATTGTCTATAATTTCTTTTGTGATGTCGTTTAAGGGTATGAGGATGGATATGTCATCCGCATAAATGTAGTATATTAAATTTAGTTTTTGTAGTAGGTGACCTAAGGAGGCGATATAGATATTGAAAAGTGTGGGGGATAGGGGGGAACCTTGAGGTACGCCTGAAGGGTTTTTCCATGGTTTAGAGTAGTTTCCATTGCTGATTACTCGGTAGGATCTATTTGTTAGGAACTCTTGGAACCATTTCTTTGCCTTTCCCGAGATTCCCATTGCTTCAAGGCACAGTAGCATGATTTCGTGGTCTACCAAGTCGAACGCGCTGCTGAGATCTAATTGTAGGATCAGTGCGCTTTTGCCCTTGCTAAAGAGATCATAAAGGTGGTTCAGCAAGGAGGCTAGGACAGTTTCTGTGTTGTATCCTTTTCTGAATCCTGATTGGTGATCGTTAAGGAGGTTGAATTTGTCTAGGTAATTGACTAGTTGAAGGTTGACCAATCCTTCCTGTATCTTTGTGAAGAGGGGAATGCTTGCTATGGGTCTGAAATTGGATGTCAGTGCTGGGGAGGCTTTCTGATCTTTGGGGATTGGAGTGATTAGTATATGTCCCCTTTTTTTGTTTAGTGTTCCGTTTGCAAGGGCGAATGTTAGCCATGTGAAAAGTTCCTTTTTAAATTCTAGGGGGGCAGTTGACATGATTTTAGAGGGACATGTATCAAGTAGGCAGTTAGATTTGGTGTACTTGTTAAATAAATTTAGGAATTGCTGCCAGTTTGGGTATTCGAGGTGGTCCCATAACATGTCTACTCTGGTGTCTTGGTCATGGGGATCCAGGAATTGGAGAGCATTTGCTGTGGATGTGGGTAGAGTTGCTCTTAATTCGGTGATTTTGTTTTGAAAGAAATTGGCTAGGGTTTGTGCTGATGGAGTTTGCTCAGTATCCTTTTTCAGTATTTGTGTTGTATCGGTTATAGTTTTTACTAGTTTGAATAATTCTTTGCTGTTTATTTTTGATGTACCGATTTTATTTGCATAATGCTTAGTGCGTTTTTCTTTGATCAGATTTTTGTATATTTTCATTTTTTGTTTCCAGTTTGTCTTGTCTGAGTCATTGTTTGTTTTTTTCCAGATTCTCTCCAATTTTCTTAGTTCCTGTTTGGTGGTTAGAAGTTCACAGTCAAACCATTCGTTTGGTGGTCTATTTTTCTTTTTGTATGTTTTATATGGTGCTATTAGGTCTAAGAGTTCTTTGCTGTAGATTTCCCATGATGCGGGGAAGTCTTGAATTTCATTGTTTATGGGTTGTAACTCGTAATGGGTCCAGAATTCGGTTGGGTTAATATTGCCACGGGTGGTTACTGTGTTCAAATTTGCGTTTTTGTGTTTTTGATGTGTATTCTGTTTCTGCCAATGTAGATTGAACTTGCCAATGAAATGGTCTGACCAGATACATTTTTCCCAGGGACCTGAGTGGTATTGTATTTTGGGGGTTAGTATTTCTTTGTGGGAGAAGGTGATTAGATCTAGTTTGTGTCCTTTTTCGTGGGTTATTTCTGTGTCTGGGTTTGGAAAGTCCAGTGACATAAGGAGGTTGGCGATTTCAGTTATTTCTGGTTTTGTCTTTTGTTCTAGGTGAGTGTTTATGTCACCCAGAAGCAGGTTGTATGAGCCTTTTAGGTTAGATAAGGTAAGGAATTCGGCGAATTCCTCTTTCGCGCTTGACCATTTTTTGGGTGGGATGTAGAATAGAGTTGTGGTTAATGATTCTTCTAACTGTGCGTTAGTGATTATGCAGGTTAGTATTTCGAGGTTATCTGAAGATTTGGAGTCGGTCATGGTGTAATTGTAGTGATCTTTTAGGATGATCGCTAGTCCTCCTCCTTTTTTCCAGTTTCTTGATAGTGGGATAATTTTATATCCCTGAGGTAGAAATTCTCTCATGATAGTGTCGGTGTCAGAGATCATCCATGTTTCTGTCAGAAACAGGAGATCGGGTTTTGTTTGTAGTATCCAATCATTTATTATGTGGGCTTTGTTTCTCACAGAACGGGTGTTTAGGTAATATCCCTTAATGTTTTCGTAACTGTTAGCTGTAGGGATTTCCGAAAATGTTATCTTTTTTATGTTTCTGTTGCAGAGCTTGTTCTTGTGTGGTTTGCGGTGTTTGCGGGTGGTGTTTAGTACTGTGATTTGATGAAGGTCTTGTTTTGGTTGGTTTTGTAGGAGTTGGAGAGGGTTGGAGGGCTTAGTTAGTTCGATTGGTCTGAGCCAGGAGATGGGGTAGGTGTGCATAGGTTGGGGGAGGTTGTGGGAGGTTGGGGGAGGTTGGGGGAGGTGTAGATGCCTACCTCATAGTGGTAGGCGCCTACTGGCAAATTAACCCCTCCTTTTACTAAGCTGTGGTAGAGGTTTCTCCTTCAGCCTGGAGCACTAAATGCTCCAACGCTCATAGAATTCCTATAAGCGTCGGAGCATTTAGCACCTTGGGCCACAGTAGAAACCTCTACTGTGGCTTAGTAAAAAGAGGCCTACATTTTTTTTAATTGTTTTTTGTTTCTCAATGGTGCTTTCATTATCAATGCCGGATAAGCCAATTAAGTTAGGCACCTAGATGGACTAGGTGCGCTGATCGAGGCGCCTAACTGTAAGTGTCTTTTATAGAATCAGGGCCTAACTGTATCCTAAAAAAATACTGAGGGGTTATATCAAGGGGCAGAAAGTAGGTATTCCTGTCCTAAGCAGTTAGTATAACTATATTACCATGTGCTAATTCGTTAGCTCAGAAATACCGCATGAGTCCTTATTATTATTAGGATTTTTTATTAGGATTTTATATACCGCCTATCAAGGTTATCTAAGCGGTTTTTACAATCAGGTACTCAAGCATTTTCCCTATCTGTCCCTATAACCTATAACCTATAACATGGGTAAGTGTTCACACAGTCATTTTTAAAAATGGCTATGGACTAATGACAACAGGTAGGCAAACAGATTAAAAAAGTGACGGCAAAAGCTATAGGGTGCTAGGTTGCATAGGGAGAGGTTTGACCAGTAGGAAAAAGGAGGTATTGATGCCTCTGTATAAGACTCTGGTGAGACCTCATTTAGAATATTGTGTACAATTCTGGAGGCCGCATCTTCAAAAATATAATAAGGATGGAGTCGGTCCAGAGGAAGGCTACTAAAATGGTGTGTGGTCTTTGTGGTAAGGCGTATGGGGACAGACTTAAAGATCTCAACCTGTATACTTTGGAGGAAAGGAAGGAGAGGGGAGATATGATAGAGACATTTAAATCAAAAAACTCCAACAATGTTACTCACCAGCAGTGGAAAAACCCACTGTAGATCCACATTAGTAGAAAAGGGTGGAGAAAAAGCCTGAAGTCATATATATCACACAGCCATCAATACTGATTTTAAGCTGGCGTTGCTCTTGTCATTGGCATAAAAAACTCACACCCGACAAATGTAAGGATCTTATAGGGAAACACCCCCCCCCCTCCCGCTACTGTGCACTTTCAAATTAGAAATAAAGATTAAGGAAAAAATAATACTTAGCTCTAACGCCTGAAGGTTGCTGCAGCAGCTATATTAATGATACCGGCATTGCCCCTTTTTCATCGGCATCTAGGTTATCCTTCACAGCACCTTACTCAAAAAGAGCCGGCGAGAGAGCCAGACGCCAACAATATCTTGCTCCACCACATCCAGGTTTCTTCAGGGATTCAAATTGTATTCCTTCAGAACAGCTGAATTTGAATCCCTGAAGAATTTGAATCCCTGAAGAAATCTAGATGTGGTGGAGCAAGATCTTGTTGGCGTCTGGCTCTCTCGCCGGCTCTTTTTGAGTAAGGTGCTATGAAGGATAACCTAGATGTCATTGAAAAAGGAGCGATGTCGATATCATTAATATAGCTGCTGCAGCAACCTTCAGGCGTTAAAGCTAAATACAGTAAAACCTTGGATTGCAAGTGTTGATATACAAGCAATGTCTTGCAATATAAGTACATACAGTATACACACATCACAACTGAGCCAATGGTTCTTCTCTCTCCGACGCTGCAAGAGTGTAATGACTGTTCTAAATGAGCGAGGTCTTGCAATACAAGTACGTATAGTATTTTGTATTAAAATTTTGGGGTTGTGGAATGAATCGTCTGAGTTTCTATTAAACATAGTAACATAGTAACATAGTAGATGACGGCAGATAAAGACCCGAATGGTCCATCCAGTCTGCCCAACCTGATTCAATTTAAAAAAATTTTTTATTTTTTTTCTTCTTAGCTATTTCTGGGCAAGAATCCAAAGCTTTACCCGGTACTGTGCTTGGGTTCCAACTGCCGAAATCTCTGTTAAGACTTACTCCAGCCCATCTACACCCTCCCAGACATTGAAGCCCTCCCCTGCCCATCCTCCACCAAATGGCCATACACAGACACAGACCGTGCAAGTCTGCCCAGTACTGGCCTAGTTCAATATTTAATATTATTTTCTGATTCTAGATCCTCTGTGTTCATCCCACGCTTCTTTGAACTCAGTCACAGTTTTACTCTCCACCACCTCTCTCGGGAGCGTATTCCAGGCATCCACTACCCTCTCCGTAAAGTAGAATTTCCTAACATTGCCCCTGAATCTACCACTCCTCAACCTCAAATTATGTCCTCTGGTTTTACCATTTTCCTTTCCCTATGGGGAAATTTGCTTTGATATAAGAGTGCTTTGGATTACAAGCATGCTTCCGGAACGAATTATGCTCGCAAACCAAGGTTTTACTGTACTATTTTTTCCTTAATCTTTATTTCTAATTTGAAAGTGCACAGTAGGGGGGGGGGTTTCCCTATTAGATCCTTACATTTGTGAGTTTTTTATGCCAATGACAAGAGCAACGCCAGCTTAAAATCAGTATTGATGGCTGTGTGATATATATGACTTGAGGCTTTTTATCCACCCTTTTCTACTAATGTGGATCTACAGTGGGTTTTCCCACTGCTGGTGAGTAACATTGTTGGAGTTTTTTTATTTTTCTATTACTACATTGTTGTGCTTGAGAGATGTTTAAATACCTACATGATGTAAATGCACATGAATCAAGTCTCTTTCATTTGGAAGGAAGCTCTGGAATGAGAGGGCATAGGATGAAGTTAAGAGGTGATAGACTCCAGAGTAATCTAAGGAAATATTTTTTTTACAGAAAAGGTGGTAGATGTGTGGAACAGTCTCCCAGAAGAGGTGGTGGCGTCTGAATTCAAGAAAGCCTAGGATAGACACGTGGGATCTCTTAGAGAGAGGAAGAGATAATGGTTACTGCGGATGGGCAGACTAGAAGGGCCATTTGGCCTTTATCTGCCATCATGTATCTATTGGCACATGGCCATTAATAGAGAAAAACAGAAAATTGGCCATTTTATGGCTGCAGTAAAAATGGACTTAACATGCAGGAAAGACCCATGTAAGGGCACACTAAGGTTGCTTTTTTGCTGCAGCTTAGCAAAGGGACCCCATAGATCAGTAGAATATCCCTTTGGGATTTGCAAGTATCATTACAGTATTTCCTTTGCGTATGGTAACTTTAAATGCTACTGTGCCACTGTCAGACTAGTGTTTTGCATTATTTTCAGAAACATTCCCACATTCTTCTAAAGCAGCGGACATGAATGACTCGGGGAAAATGGATGAGCACTTTTGTATAATAAGAGAAGCATTTTGCTGTAATTGCTACTGTAAGGCAACAGTGGAAGCTCTTTAGGTTAAGACACCATCTGCAAGATGTTTATGAATCATTTGTTAACACTGCTCGTCTGTTTTGAAACTGGAGACCACTAATCTAGAAATTCAGAGGTATGTGACAAAAACCCCCCAATCCAACCCCAAACAATCATGCACTGGAGTGAGAATGTGCTGAATATCTCAAGTAAGCTCAGGTAGCATGTTAAAAAAAAATGACATGGGGAATTTTTCATGTTTTTATTAAGGTAAGTTAAGGCATGAATTTTTAATCCACTATGTCTACACTCATAGGTGCTGTAAATCTCTTAAGATCTTTCCATGAGGTATTAAAAAGTTTTGTAAATGGTAAGGGCAATTTTCAAAGCTATTTACTCTGATAAATGGCTGTTTGCCCAGGCGAAAAAGCTTTTTGAAATGATTCACTATCTCCATGGGCATAATTTTATCTGCACTGAGTGGAGGCATTCTGCAGGGTGGAGATGAGGGAAAATATTACAATGCACATGGACCTCTGTTTACTGAAGTGCACTTATGCTGGCTTTTAAAAACCTGCGGTAGAGGTTTCTACTGCGGGCCAGCAAGATAAATGCTCTGAATCTCATTGAATTCCTATGATCATTGGAGCATTTTCCTCACCGGTTTGTGGTAGAAACCTTTACTGTGCCTTTGTAAAAGGAGCTCTTAATAAGGGTGATTTCATAAATTATTGCCATGTCTAAAAACATTATTTTAGGTGCACACGTAGAGGGGCATAATCAAAAGGAACGTCTAAGTCCGTTTACGTCCATCTCGCAAATCGTCCAAAGTCAAAAAGACACATTTTCGAAAGATAGGTCCAACTTTTTTTTACTTTTGAAAATCATCTAATTATATGTCCTGCTGATCTCATCATCCAAGACACTAAATCGTCTATCTTTATACCACATTTCCGTCCAACTTTTCGTCCAAGTCAAAAACGCCTAGAACAAGCCCTGTTGGATGTGGGAGGGGTCTGCAAAGTGATGGACTGCACACCCAGACATGCCACCTAAATAGTGGGGTACCTTACAGGGCACTGCTGTGAACTTCACAAAAAGGGTGCCATGGCTTCTCCTCCCTACAGCTCCCTTATGAGCCCCCCAAAACCACCTCCAGAATCCCCTAGACCCACTTATCTACCACCCCAATAGCCCTTATGGCTGCAGGAGCCACTTATATGCCAGTACAAAAGGGTTTTGGGGGTGTATAGGGGAGTGCACATGTTTAAGTATCAATGCAGTGATTACAGGGGCTTATGGGCATGGGTCCTCCTCTCTATGGGTCCCTAACCCACCCCCAAGATGACTTAAGTCGTCTCTGTGCTGGACGACTAGGCATTCCTATGCCAGGCGGCTAGGTGATGATGTGGTCTGAAGGCTGAAATTTAAAGTTGTGAATAAAATTTTTATGGGGGTGGGGGGTTGGTGATCACTGGGGTAGTGTGTGGGGGTCTATTTTATGTGTTTGCAGTGCTTATCTGGCGACTTTAGGTGGGTTTTTGTGACTTAGACTCTGTTGTAAACTTTCGGTTATAATTGCTGTACGATTAAGTCTAACCCAGCCCACGTCCCGCCCAACTCCCACCCTCGACACGCCTCCCGAAATGCCCCGTTTAGCTTTGGACGTTGAGCGGCACTATGAAGGCCTAGGTCATTTAGAAATACGTCCAAAACTTGGTTGTATTATCGGTGCTTGGACGTTTTTGAGAAATGTTCATCCAAGTGCTGACTTAGGTGGGTTTTTAGACGTTTTTCTCTTTTGATTATGAGCCCCAAAGGCTTTTATAAAATTAGGCCATGCCTAAAAAGTACATGTGGTATAGACTGGAGTGTAAGCAATCATAGTTATGGAATTTGGGCAGAGAATGGTTGGAGTTGCAATTTACTTGTGTATTAAAAAAAAAATATGAACATAAACACATAACATAAACGGCACTGAAAAATCAACACTGACTAAAAAAAAAAAATCATGCTAAGCGCTATGCTATAAATGATGCTCACAATTAAGCACTGTGTATAGAATAGCACTTGGCACTGAGAACCATGCCTAACTTTAGGTGCACCCCTAAGTGCCCTGGAATACTCGTGAATTTTATCCCGATCCTCAGCGGCACCACTTGGAGCTCAAAACAATCTCATTGCTCCAAGCTTTACGTGTCATATCGTCACTGGATCGTTTATGTTATAATGTTATAATATTTATAATTTTATAATTTTACTTCACTTTTGTATATTCTATATTCATATTTTGAACTATTCAGCTTTTGAAATAATTTAAAGCATAACACTTAGCTTAGTCATGTGGTCTTTGGCAGGGGATTAACACCGACATGTTTCGCTATATAAGCTTTATCAAGGATAACCCCTCAACATGAACTGCCGCCAAACTCTGACCACTATCCTTGATAAAGCTTATATAGCGAAACATGTCGGTGTTAATCCCCTGCCAAAGACCACATGACTAAGCTAAGTGATATGCTTTAAATTATTTCAAAAGCTGAATAGTTCAAAATATGAATATAGAATATACAAAAGTGAAGTAAAATTATAAAATTATAAATATTATAACATTATAACATAAACGATCCAGTGACGATATGACACGTAAAGCTTGGAGCAATGAGATTGTTTTGAGCTCCAAGTGGTGCCGCTGAGGATCGGGATAAAATTCACGAGTATTCCAGGGCACTTAGGGGTGACAAAGGTCTGTTTCACCCTTTGACTTGGTTTATACTGATTGTATACCCTTGGTGAAAAGTTAAGTCAGTGCCACTATAGAATTTAACTTTAGGTGCAGCCATTTACCCCAACTAAATTCTGGTGTAAATTCTCATGCCTAAATTAGTCACGGATCCTCCTTGTTCTATAACAGCGTGCATAAATTTCAGGAATACCCTTGATCCTCCCATGGCTACACCCCCTTTTGGGCTATGTGTAAATATGCATGCAAAACTGTTAAATAATTCCAATTAGCACCAATAATTGATTGTTAAAGTCCAATTATTGATGCTAATTGGCTCATAATTCAATTAAATTGCACATGCAAATTGGCACACACTGAAATTTGCGCACACAATTTTTAGTACAATTTATAAAATTGGGGGGGGGGGAAAGAATTATTTATTTCTTTGGCTTTATATCCCGTCCTCCTGGGAGAGCTCAAAACGGGTTACAAGTTTATATACACATTAAAGTGTAATTATACAAAGTGATGACAAGCATTACATGGTAGGACATTGCCTGACAAAGATGGCAAAACATAGTTAAAGCATTGTAAAAACATAACATGACAAAAAACATTGTATGGTGAGATATAATATGATGGGCATAGCATGGCAAAACATAGCATGGCAAGCATAGTTTTACATGCATGGCTGAGCTAGTATGACACAACAGTATGACACAATATGATAGAACCTAGTGTGGTAGACATGGGATGGAAAACATCGCATGATAGATGTGGAGGGACATAATCAAAAGTCCGTGAATGTCCAAATCGTAACATACTATACTGTACATCCAACATCATGCAACCATAACAGATAATGCGTCTATAAGAAATGTGGCAATCGATTATGGCATAGCTATATGTCTAGAAGATTGCTGCATAAACAAGCTTCTGTCGTACGTCTAAATCTATTGATTATATGACCTTCATTGCATGTAAGTATAGAAACATAGGGGCATCCATTATATGGCATGCTGGATGTCTAGAATAGGTGTTCCATTGGTCATCCTACCGGACGTGTTGATGTCACTGCTAGCATCACAAAGTGTTGTGCTTTATAGCCCTGCACGTGGAATCCCGATCTTTGTGGGTGCTACAAGTTCTGAGTGGTGGTTAGAAAAAATTGAGTTCTGACTGAAGGAGTGACAGTGTGAGTGAGTGTGAGAGAGTCTGTGTGTATGATAGAGGTGTAGTAAGAAAGGGCGTGATTGTGAGAGTGAGTGCTCACCCAGAGTGCCTCAGTGAGTGACAGAGAGTGAGTGAGGGTGTGAATCTGTGTGTGAGGGAAAGGAGAGAGCCAAACTACACCAGGGCAGAGATGGAGTGCCTTGCAGTGCTCTGCCTCTGGTTCTGGAAGCATCTCTTTGAGAACCATGGCCAGAGGCCCTTACGTGTTGACTCCACAAGGGCCTGGAGGCAGATCTGGAGTACCCTTCATAGGTGAGTGTCACTCAGTGCCATATACTATCAAAGTCAGTGTAACACCAATGACCTCCTGACTTGAGTGGGCCCTAATTAAACAAACCCCCATGTGCCCTGCCCCTGTAAGCATCCTCTTCCCAGTTGTCTTAACACCACATTGAGATCATTGCACAGCATCAAACAAAGTACCCAAAATTCAACTGCAGGTGTTACTATCACAAAGTGAAAACCAAAAACACCTGTGTATGTAATCAAACAAATGCACAGCATAAGGGGACAAAAACTTGAAAGAGTTTTTGTGTCCATCATCTTTACCGATTAAACTCACAGTTAATGTGTTACCTTTAGGACACTATAAATGTGGTTCTTGTTCCATATTTCCAGTAACTTTGCAAATAAAATAATTCATTCATCTGACCACTGGCAAAAAATATGTACTTAGACATTTTAGCAGTTGCAAATCCAACCATGTGGTCTATGTTATCAAATACCCGTATGACCAGCATGACCTCCAGGGAGTTCAAAATTCATCTTTTAGAGAACAAATCTAACATCAAGAGACAGAACATTAAAGAACCCCTGGCGTGGCATTGTATCACTCACTAACACAGTTTCAACGACCTGAGGTGTTTTGCAATTGAGGTCGTCAATAAACATCCGCGAGGAGGAGATCATAATCTTGCCCTCAGAAGGAGGGAATTGTTTTAGATTTTTTTTCTCTGCAGTCACTATATCCGAAAGGTTTAAATGACAGGATTGATTGGGGTGCATTCTAACTGTATTTTTCATTCAAGTCCTCATTTTATAAGGGTCTAGTGGTAATTGATCATTTTCATTGGATGTCAGAGTTTTGACGTTTTTAGTAGACATTGGTTAAAATTCCCAGCAGCATCTGACCTGTTCCGGAACTTGGAGGCTGGATGGTGGCTGGCTGACAGTTCAGCTCCCTCCTTTTAAACAACAATTCTTCATCTATTTAATTATTTAATTATTAAAAACACCAGCAGGAGTTCCTGGGGAGAGTTGAGCGTGGGAGCCCTTGCTCCGCCCCTCTCCCAGACCAGTGGGGGACCCGAATTTAAAAATCTAAAGCGCCAACGGCGCACAGCCTTTACCAGACCCCCACCAGCCACCAGCAGGAGTTCCTGGGGAGAGTTGAGCGTGGGAGCCCTTGCTCCGCCCCTCTCCCAGACCAGCGGGGGACCCGAATTTAAAAATCTAAAGCGCCAACGGCACACAGCCTTTACCGGACCCCCACCAGCCACCAGCAGGAGTTCCTGGGGAGAGTTGAGCGTGGGAGCCCTTGCTCCGCCCCTCTCCCAGACCAGCGGGGGACCCGAATTTAAAAATCTAAAGCGCCAACGGCACACAGCCTTTACCGGACCCCCTCCAGCCACCAGCAGGAGTTCCTGGGGAGAGTTGAGCGTGGGAGCTCTTGCTCCGCCCCTCTCCCAGACCAGCGGGGGACCCGAATTTAAAAATCTAAAGCGCCAACGGCGCACAGCCTTTACCGGACCCCCTCCAGCCACCAGCAGGAGTTCCTGGGGAGAGTTGAGCGTGGGAGCCCTTGCTCCGCCCCTCTCCCAGACCAGCGGGGGACCCGAATCTAAAAATCTAAAGCGCCAACGGCGCACAGCCTTTACCGGACACCCTCCAGCCACCAGCAGGAGTTCCTGGGGAGAGTTGCTCCGCCCCCGAAGTCCAGAGACTCTCATCGCTCTCCTCAGAAGCAGCTCCCTGCCTTCGGGGCTGCTCCTCTCTTCGGCCCGGTGACTTCGGGTAGCGTGGGAGCCCTGCTCCACCCCCGAATTCCCCTGCTGGACCGAGTTTTCTTCAAGAGCAGCACCTCTGCCATCGGGTGCTGCTCCTCACTCCAACCGCCACTTCGGGCCGCATGGGAGCCCTGCTCCGCCCCAAATTCCTTCACTCTGGCCTCTTATCCTCCTTCTCTGCTCCCTCACAAACACTTCCCACTCCCAAAAACCTCTTCCCCAAACTCTCCCGATGCTACATTCCCCAACAACATCTGTCCTGGGCTCAGAATTCCCATGCTAGTATCCTCCAGACCCCATCATTTCAAAAAGCACCGAGGTGCAAACTTCTCCTCCCTAAAACCTTTTCCCCCAGCAAACCTGCCCATCCTTACCTCTGACTCTCTCACCCCAGTCCCTACTCTCTATTGTAATGCCAGGTCCGTCAGAAATAAGACCCAAATAGTAAAAGATTTACTTGAGGATTTTGATCCGGGTTTTTTGTGCATCACTGAATCATGGATCGAAAAAGATGACTTACTCACACAAAATGAACTCTGTCCCCCAGGCTACCACGGTCTTTTCTCTCCTAGATTAAATCGAAAAGGAGGAGGTCTAGCCCTTCTCTACAAATCATTCTTTAATGTTGAGCTCTTAGAAAAGGGTAGTCACCCCTCCCTGGAATTCATGCTAGCCTCATTATGTCTCATTATGTCCAATAAACGACGAACTTCGCCCCCACCCATTAGGCATCCTGCTACTTTACCGCTCACCCAACCCCTGGAATAAATCCTCTGACTTTGTTCTTGAGACCATAACAAAGGCCTATCTAAAATTCCAAAGACTACTGATCATAGGTGACATAAACCTTCACCTAGACGACAACACCAACAATAACTCAACTGAGTTCAAAGACTTCCTCACCTCCTTAGGCTTCACTGCTTCCCCGCCCACCTCTACCCATGAAAAGGGGCACTCCATTGACATCATTAGCTTTCTTGACCTGACTGAGCATAAAACTTCCACAGATACGACCCGTTGGGAACATGTCCCCTGGTCGGATCACCTCCTAGGCTCTTTCTGCCTCCCTGTCTTCATGTCAGCCCTTGATACCCCAACCCGTGCCACAAACTCCATCACCTACCGCAAAAAGATCTCAAATGAACTATTCTGGTCCCAGTTTCTCAACAAACTCCCTCCACTTCCCACTCACACGAACCCTGACTCAATCTGGCACAACTGGGTGACTCTTTCCGAATCCACGTACCGTGCCCTTGCCCCTCTAACCACTAAACCCATCTCCTATTCTCACAAGGCTCCCTGGTACCTCCCTTACCACAGAGAATTAAAACAGAAATGTCGGGCCCTGGAACGGAGATGGAAAAAATCAAAATCCCCCCTAGATAAGCAATCCTGGAGAGAAAACATCAAATCCTACAACTCCGTACTAAAAAAAGCTAGGAAGAATTACTATGGAGACAAAATCTCCAGGTCAAAAAACCAAAACAGTACACTGTTCCACATCTGGCGGAACCTAACTTCTAAAAATGACTCCGCCCCCTCCCCCCTCCCATCTCCAAATGACCTAGCCAAATTTTTCAATGAGAAGATCACTACCATAAAGAGCTCGTTTCCCTCAGCTATCTCCTACAACTCTCTCCCCCCGAAAGACTCCGACGCTATCCCTGCCGACAGATCATGGACTACATTCGAACTTGTATCCGAGACCCAGAACTCTAAACTTTGCCTCAAACTTAAATCCTGCAAGTGCATCCTAGATCCCTTCCCATCCTACCTTTACGAAAAAATCCCTACACAGGCCATCTCTTCCCTTACTAACCTCATAAACAAAGTCTTACTATCGGGCCTGTTTTCCACCGAAATGGGACACATTGCCTTATCCCCTCTTCTGAAAAAAACCGATCTTGACCCTTCCTCACCATCGAACTATCGCCCCATAGCAAACATCCCTCTTTTAACAAAACTTCTAGAGACCATAGTCGCCACTCAGCTCTCCTCTTACCTAGAGAGATTCTCCATTCTCCAATACTACCAATACGGATTTAGGCCCAATTTCAGCACCAAGTCCCTCCTAGTTTCCCTAATCTCAAAGGTGCAACAACTACACGCCCGAAACAAATTTGCTGTTCTCCTACAGTTTGATCTCTCCGCGGCTTTTGACGTCGTGCATCACGACATACTAATCTACCAACTTTCCGAGATTGGGATAGACTCTTCTGTCCTAAAGTGGTTCTCAAACTTCCTTCGCGATCGTTCCTACATTGTCAACACAAACGGCTCCAAATCCGCTTCATGGACACCATCCTGTGGTGTTCCACAGGGCTCTTCCCTATCCCCTATTCTCTTCAACATGTATATGACCTCCCTGAAGCTCCTTAAACTATCCCCCCTTGAAACAATTTACACATATGCAGACGATATCCTCATCCTCCTCGAAACAGATCCAAACCTTACAAACCTCTAAGAGAACATCACATCATGCATAATGAGACTTCACGCCTGGTCCCTCTCAGTACAGATGAAATTAAATGAATCAAAAACAAAATTACTCTGGCTCGGCCCAAAATTAGCTCACCTGCCCGCCCTCTTCACCCTACCCACAGGCCCTGCTCTACACCTTGAGTTCTCAAGCAAGGTCCTTGGCATCACTATCGACTCCTCCCTTTACCTCAACGATCACCTGAATTCCCTGGCAAAATCTTGTTTTTTCAGCCTCCACATGCTGAGGAAAGTTAGATCCTATTTTCACCAAAAGCATTTCACCATCCTTGTACAATCCATCATCCTATCCAAACTCGATTATTGTAATGCCATCTACTTAGGCCTAACGAAAAAAAGTCTTCGCAGACTCCAGCTTATCCAGAACACTGCGGCTAAGCTGATTTTTGCTAAACGCAAATATGACCACGTCTCCCCTCTACGTACCAATCTTCACTGGCTCCCAGTACTTTCCAGAATTCATTTCAAATGCTCCTGCCTGGCTTTCAAGATCATTCAAGGCATCCTTCCGCCCCTAATCCCTCTATCCTTCCTCGCCCCGACACCAACTACCACCAGATCTGCCCACAGACATAAACTATCCTTCCCCTCTCTACATGGCAACCTCCATGCAGGTAAACTGGGTAGATCCCTCCTCTCCAAAATCACCGGCCTCTGGAATGACTTCACTGTCCCGCTGCGGAACCTGGGCTCCCTCCAACTATTCCGAAAACAACTGAAAACCTGGCTTTTCTCTAGCATATAATAATCTCTTCTCCTGATTACATCCCCTCTTTTTATGCTTTGTAAACTCTTTCTCTTCTCTCTTCCCATATTTTTTAAACTCTGTAAACCGTGTTGAGCTCCACTTCAGTGGAGAAGATGTGGTATATAAATCTAAGGCTTAGTTTAGTTTAGTTTAGGCAGATGTCATATTCTTGAATGAACATTTGATACTATGTAGCGTTCCACTTTGCTGTCTTTTACAAACATTTCTAAATTTGTTTTTGCAAATTTGTTACTCAATATTAACATTAATTTTGTTTTAAAGGTTTGTAGCACTTCCCCTGACGAAGCCTGATGTGCATGGGTTGAGTCTCTTTCATTTGAAAGGAACTCTGCAATGAAGGGCATAGGATAGAAGCGATAGGCTCCAGAGTAATCTGAGGAAATACTGTTTTACAGAAAGGGTGGTAGTTACATGGAACAGTCTCCCAGAAGAGGTGGTAGAAACAGAGACTGTCTGAATTCAAGTGGGCCTGGGATAGGAACGTGGGATCTCTCAGAGAGAGAAAGAGATAATGGTTACTGCAGATGGGCAGACTAGATGGGCTATTTGGCCTTTATCTGCCATCATGTTTCTATGTTATGCAGTGCTGGCTTCCAAAGCGTGGCATTCACTTTCAAAAGATAAGTGCTGTCTTTAAAATATTTGTGCTAACTTTTTTGTCTTAAATATTTGTTTTGAAGTTTACTTTGCACTGAACACTAAAAGCATCTGAGGTTTTGACCAGTGATTGAGACAAGACCTGCTTCATTTGCTATATTCAAGCAGCACTGTTGCCTTAAAGGTCTCTGAGGTCTTTTGTACCCTTTATGCTGTGCATTTGTTTGATTACATGCATGGATCATTGCACACATCTCATTGCAAAAGAGGTAAAATGTGACCCTTCCCCGTCTCTTTGACATCACTGAGAAGGCATAGGACAAAATAAGTCGTGAAGAATCTATGAATAGGAAAATTAACACTCCATATATTTGAGGAAGAAGTAGAATGCATGTGTTCAGTGCCTTCATTAACCAGCATGTGTTGTATAGCTGTATTTGATGGGGACCATCACCATTTTCCAATTGCAGCACCACCATATCCTAAAGCCTATGACACCTATCTTCTGAAGGTGGCCCTCCATATCACATGAACATCTATATACTGATAATGATATTGCATGTGAAGCCAAGAGAGTCCATGATCTGACCCCATTCCCCACCAAATTGTGTCTTGCAGCTGCTTTGGCTTGTATCGGGATCTGGAATCCCTGAGGCGGCGATATAGGAAGGTGCAGCAGGAAAACAGGGACCTCATCTGGAACACTAGATGGTACCTTGGGCAGGAATGTAAGTGCCCACACAGTAACCCTACATCTGCTCTGGTTCACACATCATGTGCTACATGTGATGTGCCTACCTCTTGTCTGCACCTACAATCCCCCTGTAAACTCAATGAGTTGACATGGCAAGGGGGGGGAAGGCATATATGCAACAGTACCTCACACTTAGACTACTGCAACGTACTTCTCTCAGACCTCCTGCTCACCCATCTTTCACCTCTTCAATCTGCTCAAAATGCTGCTGCACGACTCATATTCCGTGACAGCCGATATTCTCACATTACCCCTCTCCTTAAGTCACTTCATTGGGTCCCCATCCATATCCGAATACAGTTCAAACTCTTCTTCCTGCCTTCTTACTCTGAAGACCCCCCAATATCTCTCTTCACTTATCTCTCCCTATGCTCTTCCCTGTGAACTCCATTCATCGGGTAAGACCCTCTTATCTGCATCCTTCTCCTCCACTGTCAACTCCAGACTCCGCCCCTTCTTTCTTGCTGCACCGTATGCCTGGAACGGTGACGGGACTAAATCGCGCGAGACAACGGCGCGCTGACAACTGAGCGCAGACAACTGAGCGCAAGGTTGATGGCGCGCCGAAGAAAAGCATTATTTTAAAGTGCTCCGACGGGAGGTGTGAGGGGGGAATCCCCCCACTTTACTTAACAGACATTGCGCTGGCGTTGTGGGGGGTTTGGTGGGTTGTAACCCCCCACATTATACTTAAAACTGAACTTTTTCCCTAAAAAACAGGCAAAAAGTTCGGTTTCAAGTATAATGAGGGGGGTTACAACCCCCCAAACCCCCCACAACGCCAGCGCGATGTCTGTTAAGTAAAATAGGGGGGTTCCCCACCAACACCCCCCCGTTAGAACCCTTTAAAATAGTGCTTTTCTTCGGCGCACCATCAACCTTGCGCTCAGTTGTCTGCGCTCAGTTGTCGGCGCGCCGTTGTCTCGCGCGAATCAATGTATCATGCTCCATCCCTAGCAGTATTCAAATCCAAGCTAAAAGCCCACTGTTTTGAAACTGCTTTCAACTCTTGAAGTTTTCCCTATGAATGTGATTGTGCTTGTTCAGAAAATAATTTTTAAAAAATGTTTTAAAGCCCATCCTGGGGTCTCTCAAACCACTGATTACATAAAGCCCCATTTTTCTTAAAATTTGCTATTATTTTTTGCTTAATGGAGCAAATTTCTTGGTATTATAGCTATAACTTTTATGTTTTCACACTCACCTCTTCCCTCTCAGCCCACTCCAGTGTACCTTTTCAAACATGGTCTTTGCTGCTGGAGGCAGCCAGCATTAAGCTCTGATTCAAACATGCTGTTCATGGCCACCACAGAGCCTTCTCTCCAAGGAAATGTATCAGAGAGAAGGATCTGAAATTGGTGCTAACAATGCATCTGAATCGCTGTTCACTGCTGGCTGCCTCCAGCAGGGAAGACTACTTTTAAAGGGTATACTTGGGTTATTAAAAGGCAAGAAAGATGCCGGGTTGCTAGCTGGGAAGGAGGAGAGTTAAGAATGGAGGAGGAAGGAAGAGTTAAGGAAGGAGGAGAGTTAAGAATGTGGGCTGGTCAGGGAGAACAGGGTGGTGACATCATTTCCAGCTAGAAAAATGTGCCAGAATGTCATTCCATCCTATTCTGGCACAAATTAAGCCCTGCCTACATTAACTGCAAGGTGCACTTCCTATCCCTTCATCTGTTGGAAATTCCATAGTGATTGGCATTCAGTGTGGCAGTTAATATAGGGGTCTTTTTATTATGGTTTGCTAACCAATTTATATCTTATGGGCATCTTAGCATTTAGCACATGCTAATCTTTAGCACGGTTAGTGCACCTTAAACTAAACTAAACTAAATCTTAGGTTTGTATACCGCATCATCTCCACATTCGTAGAGCTCGGCACGGTTTACAGGAGATGGGATGGAAAGGAACTACAATGAAAGGTAGAGGTTTGCTGGAGATGGGATAGAAAGGAACTACAATGAAGGGTTAATAAACCTTAATAAACCTTAAACCTTAATAAAAGGACCTCATAGTTAACTGATAACATGGTGCATTTAGAAGGAAGTTATCAATGTGGGCCACTGTTAAGACGTTATTTTATCACTATTTTAACACAGGTCCCATTTTATGCTATGAGACCTAGTTACTAATAACCTGAGTTAACAGTACAATAATATATCTCAATGCAAGCCCATGTTGATAACTTCTCCCTAAATGTTTTTTTACCCTCCATATTTACTGTTAATGCATGGTAAAATCCATATTAAACGTAGCACAGCTTAGTAAATAGACCCCATAGTTTTGCATTTTCAAAAGTACTTGTGTTGTTTCCTTGCGAAAACAGGAGCAAAGTTTGCAGTTTTGCAACCACCTATTCACATTTAAAAATTGCTCGACAGTATGAGACATTTTTAATCATAACAAAATCAACATATACTTTCACCTATTATTAATATTAAGAAATCTAAATGGAACAATCCAGGGAAAGGAGAAAAAAATAAATTTCTGATTAGAAACATTATGGTTAGGCAAAAGTCCAGTTCAAGACAATCTCAAAACAGAAACCCAATATAACATAAATCTAAAACAAAACATAATAAGCTTCCATAGTTCCTGAATAAATTCAAATGTAATTGTGTTCACTGATTTTTTTTTTTGCTTGGAAGGCCAAATGCTACGACGCTCATAGAATTCCTAAGAGCGTTGGAGCAAGGAGGTGACTAACACGTAGCCATGCCTATGCCTAATATGCGTGGAGAAACATCTAAGTCTGTTTTGGCCTAACTCACAAGTCGTCCAAAGTCGGACACGAGAAAAGGTCCATTTTAAAAAAATACATCCAGCATATTTGTTTTTTGAAAATCGTCCAAAAGTCGTCCATCTTTATACCCCATTTTCGCAAAAAAATCTTCCAAGTCAAAAACACCTAGAAAAAGACCTTTTGGAAATGGGAGGGGCCAGAAAAGTAAGGGACTGAACACCCAGACATGGCAACAGAGTAGTGGGCCATCTAACAAACCAATTCCTCTTAATGATAGCTTGAAATATCTTAAAGCCAAAAGACCTTTTGATAAGCTTAGCGGCGGTATGCAGAGTATGTTCACCTTAGTAGCTTTCCCCATGTCGCCTTGACAAAGAACTCGAAACGCGTTGGCGTTCAGGGGAATGACATCAAGGCTGAAAGCTAAGTATTTATAATATAGCTCCAGCAGTACAAATGTTTAATAAATAACAATGAAAAAGATAATAAGATAAAATAAAATAGAAAAAGAATTAACACGGAGGAGGAGGTACCGTGGGGTATATGAAGAGCGTATCCCCTCAAACTTCACTGGTTTGTAGGGCTGTCTGATACCCCTTTCGGACCTCTTAATAAACTCATTTCTTGGGTTTATTAGTCTGTGGACTCTGTGACTTTTTGGCTAACAGAGTAGTGGGGCACCTTACAGGGCATTGCTGTGAACTTCACAAAAAGGATACCACATAACATTTTACAACAGCTCCCTTATAGGTCATGGTGAGCCCCCCCCAAACACCCCCAGAATCTACTAGACCCACCTATCTACCACCCCAATAGCCCTTATGGCTGCAGGAGCCACTTAAATGGCAGTACAAAAGGGTTTGGGTTTTTTTTTTGGGGGGTGCACATGTTTCTCCATGAATGCAGTGATTAGAGTGGCTTATGGGCCTGGATCCTTCTCTCCATGGTTCACTAACCCACCCCCAAGACCACTTAAGCCACCTCTGTGCAGCTCTACTAGGCTTTCCTATGCCAGTCTGCCTGGTGCTGATGTTCTGGAAGCAGATATGTAAAGTTATTACATTTTTTATAGGGGTGGGGGGTCAGTAATCACTGGGGCTGTGTGTGGGGCTCTGTACTTTGTGTTTGCAGTGCTTATCTGGTCACTTTGGATACCTTTGTGGATTTAGACCTGGTTTTAGATGGCTTAAGACACAACCTCCAAGTTCTGTCTAGGCAGTACGACTAAGTCTAGGATGGCCCATGTCTCACCCAAATCCCGCCCTCACCACTCCTCCTAAAACGCCCCTTTTAGCTCTGGTCATTCAGCAGCACTGTGAAGGCCTAAGTCATTTTTAAATATGTCTAAAACCCTTTTCGATTATCGGCACTTGGATGTTTTTTGTTACTGATCGTCCAAGTGCCGATTTAAGCCGGTTTTTAGATGTTTTTCTGTTTCTATTATGAGCCCCATAGTGCCTATTTTTTTGAAGGTCACCTAAATTTTCAGAGACGCCTTGTTACAGAATCACGCTTTCTTGATAGGCGCCTATGTTTCAATCAGTGCTGATTAAAAAACTTAATTGAATTTGTTGTTCAATTAAGATAGGCGCTTTTCTAGTTGGGCGCCTCTGAAATAGGTGCCTAACTTTAGGTGCTGGTTACAGAATGTGGGCCTCAGTGTCCCAAGCAGCAGTAGAAACCTCTACCACGGCTTAGTAAAAGAGGGACAAAAATCATTAGCTCACCTTAGTTAAAGGACCCTAAGAAAGATGACTTATGGAAGAACTATTTTCAACAGCTGCTACCCTTACTATATTAAAGTATCAATCAGATGTTTCACAATATACATCAGGTTTCTACAAATACAAAATAATTACACCTAGCTTAGAAAAAAAAAAAAAAAAGGTGGGATAGGAAGTACATATGTGGACTCTTTATGGAGGTTCAAAGTTCAAGACTGCTGTAAGTCATGGGACCCATTATCAGACTAATTTTAATGACACCACCCCTCATTTACTCTTTTTAGATTGCATGCTTCTCTGATAACAATGTTTTTTTTAGATTAAAGGTGAAAGAAGCACATTGAAATAGTTCACGCCTTGATGTTTGCACAGAGAAGGGCATGAAGTGCAGAATGAAAGCCAGCTGCTGATGAACTTTTTCATATTTTTATGTATGGTGGATTTGGTGGAAAAAGAGATTACTGTCATCTGGGGTGAAAAAGTTGAATAAAACAGAAACAATATTTAGAAAAATAGCAACACAGATGATATGGCAAAAACACTGAAAAGAAATATGTGGTATTTTATTTATACTTGTAGTTGGGAGTAGAAAGAATGAGAAGTGATCTAAGAAAACTTAAGGAGCAGCTGAAAACGCGAGTTAAGGATGAGTAACAACAAAAAAAAAAATGCTGAATCATGCTCTTGGAAGAGAATAATGGTACATGAGAGAGGGTGAGGAGCAGAAGAAAAAGACTAGAATAGAAAAAGAGACCATGGTGTTATTTTTCATTTATTTCCTTTATATTCTACTCTTTCAAACATGCATCATGGCAGACTGCATAAAAGCCTTACAGAAGATAAACACCATAACATTTGCACAACTAAACAGAAAATAAAATACATTTAAATTAATCACTTTTCCTGCAACTCTGCTGACGTAACCGTGCTTTCACATTCTTTTCAAAATGATGTAAGTTCAGGTGTTTTCTTAGTTCTACTGGCAGATGGTTCCAAATCTGGGATCCTACGTGACTAAAAGGTTTGTCTTTAATTGATGGCAAATGACAAAAGGATCATTTAAAGGGATAAGTGGAGAGGTCCAGAGAAAGGCAATCAAAATGGTGCAAGATCTGTACCAAAAGCTATATCAAATGAGACTGAAGAAGTTAAATATGTATACCTTAGGATAAGAGAGGCTTGGGGGTGGGCTGGTGGATATAATATCTGTAGACATTAATAAAGCAAATGAAGGAAAATGTTGGCAATAGAAAGAAAGTTGCAAAACTAGGGATTATGATATGAAGCACCAAAGAGCTAGATTCAGGAATATGTTTTCGTGGGAAATGTGGTGGATGCCTCCAATGTCGTTCTGGAATAGATTGTGAAGATGAAAATGGTATCAGAATACATAAAAGCTTGGTAGAAATACAAAAAAGCCCTAAAGATACCAAGAAATGATGCTTCAGTATACATAACATGAAGTGGCAGTTCAGGCCATAGCAGACACCTTGTGAGACCTATGTACCTCCAAAAAAGTAGTAAGATAACATGCACTAAGTACAACCCTGAATAACAGTTATATGATTGCATTAGATTTACAAGAAAATATTGGGGGAAATTTGTAATCATGAATAGCAGCGGCATCACAATATCATGTTTTTCAGGTTAGATGACATAAAATATAAGAATAGCCTTACTGGGTCAGACCAATGGTCCATCAAACCCAGTAGCTCTTTCTCACGGTGGCCAATCCAAGTCCCTAGTACCTGGCCAAAACCCAAGGAGAAGCAACATTCCATACTACCGATCCAGGGCAAGCAGAGGCTTCCCCCATGTCTTTCTCAATAACAGACTATGGACTTTTCCTCCAGGAAATTGTCCAAACCTTTCTTAAAACCAGAGTAGAGGGGCCATAGTTAAACCCAAATTGGGAAAGCTCAATCTGGATCTTTCTTTTTAATGTTACATAATTAACTTTGTTGATTGCCAGGTGTATTGAAAACATTTGATAATCTGGCAGAGAAAGGGCTGTGGATGATGGTTTAAGTAGGGGTTTTATAAGAAGCAAAGATGAAAATGGCAAGGTGAGAGGAGGTCTACTAGCGGAGATAGTGGAAGCCATCATTGTAGCTGATTCTGGATATTTGAGGCAGATATGGAGGATGCTAATTGGAAAAGGCAGAGAAGGACCCTATCTGTCTCTATCCAGTCCTTTGCATTTCATTATGGGACTCCTTTACAAAAAAGATAAACATTCCAAATGTGGTATAAAGTGGCAGATAGACGTTCTCTCCAAACCCTTCCAATTTGCTATTTTCAAAACCTATATTCTAGATGGATATCTATGCTGCTGATCAGTAGCTCGTCTATATCTTAAGGGATGTGTTTGGGGCTAGATAAAGAAAACAACTGTTGTTGTTCAGGAGATGGATGGAGACACTGACTCCTGGCAGTTAGTGACCTCCTCCACAGGTAAACGTAGGAGACCCCCCTTCCCATTTACAATCTCTTCACCTTCTCACTCTTTCTCTCAACAGGGCAGCTCCACATCGACTCCGCATCTGAACCTGAAGAACAGATTCCAGGTCTTGCAGGAAGAGACTACCGTTGTGGACATGCAACAGGATCAACACACATCTCCAGGGACAATGGACCGACACCCCCAAAAGAGGCGTAGAGTGATAGCCATTGGGGATTCCATGTTGAGGGGCACCGAGGGACCATTATGCAGACCGGATATGCAGTCAAGGGAGGTCTGCTGTCTGCCCGGAGCCAGAATACGAGATGTGACCACCTGTCTTGATAGACTTCTCAGGCCCCAGGACCACTTCCCAATGCTGCTCATCCACATCGGGACGAACGACACTGCTAGGAACACCCTGGAGGACATAGCTAGAGACTTCGGATCTCTGGGAAAGAAACTAAAGCAGACAGGAGCATAGGTAGTATTCTCTTCTATTCTTCCTGTTAGGGGCAGAGGAAGGGACAGAGACGAACGTATCCTGAAGACGAACGAGTGGCTACAACGATGGTGCCGGGAGATGAACTTCGGATTCCTGAATCACGGAGAGGCACTACAGGGACTACAGGGACCAGACGGACTCCACCTGACCAACAGAGGTAAGAATGTCTTCGGACACAGGCTAGCCCGCCTACTTCGAAGGGCTTTAAACTAGGTAAGTCGGGGGTGGGTACCCACTTTTACACCAGAGCAGTAAGTAACAATCCTGATGGGGCGAACCAAAACTCCGCTACTAAGTCTAAGGTAAGTACCCTTATTGCAAAAGAATCACTAGGTGACACTTTAATTCAAATGGATGGCTCACTACAGGAGCTTAGTAAACAGAAAGAGTGGAGAGCTATGTATGTTAACGCATACAGCCTAGGGAATAAATTTCTAGAACTAGAAACAGAAATGGTTAATGCAGACCTGGACGTAGTAGCAATATCCGAAACATGGTTCACAGACTCTCATGGGTGGGATATAACTATACCAGGATACAACCTGCTTCGACAAGACAGAGAGGGAAAGTTGGGAGGAGGGGTAGCACTTTACATCAAAGAGAACATCAAGACAACCAGGATCACAGATGTCAAGTACACTGGGGAATCCATCTGGGTAAACCTGGCCAGAGGCAGAGAAAAATGCCTGTATCTTGGTGTGGTGTACAGACCTCCAAGGCAATCGGAGGACAAGGACGCAGAATTAATTGAAGACATTGAGAATATCACCTTACGGGGGGATGTCGTTCTGTTAGGAGACTTCAACATGCCTGATGTGGACTGGAACACACTCTCAGCGACAACTTGTGATAGCAGGAGGATATTAACGTCCATGAAGGGAGTAAGGCTCAAACAAATGGTACTAGAGCCCACTAGGGCCCAGGCCATCCTGGACCTGGTACTTACAAATGGGGAAAGCGTCTCGGAGGTCTCGGTGGGAGAAAAGCTAGCCACCAGTGACCATAACATGGTATGGTTTAACCTTAAGAAAGGCTTCCCTAGGTCACAAACAAAAACAAGAGTACTCAATTTCCGAGGCACTGACTTCGCACGCATGGGAGATTTCGTCCATCAGATGCTGCAGGTTCATGAAGTAACTGATAATGTGGAAACTATGTGGTCAACCTTGAAATCGACCCTTCATGAGGCAACTCAATGCTACATAAAATCGGTAACCAAACAGCAAAGAAAAAAGAAACCCCAATGGTTCACTGATGAGGTCTCGTACCTCGTCAAAGAGAAGAAAAGAGCATTTCTCGTATACAAATGCTCGGGGGAAAAAGAAGCAAACATTGTATACAGGGCAAAGTCTGCAGCGGTCAAAACAGCAGTCAGGGAAGCCAAACTTCGAATGGAAGAAAATCTAGCGAAAAACATTAAGAAAGGGAACAAATCCTTTTTCAGGTACATTAGCGACAGGAAAAAGAACGCAAACGGGGTAGTACGCCTTAGAACGCCAGAAGGGAACTATGTGGAAACAGATTCCGATAAGGCCAAACTGCTGAATGATTACTTCTGTTCAGTCTTCACCTGCGAAGCACCAGGACACGGGCCACGGCTTGAAGCAAAGCAAAGCATGGAAGACCCATTTCAGAATTTTGATTTCACACCAGAAGATGTTTACAGAGAACTGTCGAGACTCAAGGTGAACAAAGCCATGGGACCGGACAATTTGCATCCAAGAGTGCTCAGAGAGCTAGGCGATGTTTTGGCGGAACCGTTAGCCATGCTCTTCAATCTCTCCCTAAGTACGGGGAGAGTCCCCCTGGACTGGAAAACTGCCAATGTTGTTCCTCTGCACAAAAAGGGTTGCAGAGCGGAGGCTGCGAATTACAGACCAGTAAGTCTCACATCAATAGTGTGTAAACTCATGGAAATTCTACTTAAAGGCAAATTAGACACGATATTGGATGAGGGAAATCTGAGGGATCCCTGTCAACATGGATTCACTAGGGGCAGGTCATGCCAATCCAATCTCATCAGCTTCTTTGACTGGGTGACAGGAAAACTAAACTCGGGAGAGTCTCTGGACATAGTGTACTTGGATTTCAGTAAAGCTTTTGACAGTGTCCCGCACCGTAGACTATTAAACAAGATGAAATCAATGGGGTTGGGTGAGAAACTAACTGCATGGGTCAATGATTGGCTGAGTGGAAGACTTCAGAGGGTGGTGGTCAACGGCACCCTCTCTGAGACATCGAAGGTGACTAGCGGAGTGCCGCAGGGATCAGTACTGGGACCGTCCCTTTTCAACATATTCATAAGGGACTTGACCCGGGGGCTTCAGGGAAAAGTAGCACTGTTCGCCGACGACGCCAAACTGTGTAACATAGTAAGTGAAAGCAATCTCAAGGATAATATGACGCAGGATCTGATCACGCTGGAAAACTGGTCCTCGACATGGCAGCTGGGATTCAACGCTAAGAAGTGTAAGGTCATGCATCTCGGCAGCAGAAATCCATGCAGAACATACACCTTGAATGGAGAAGCACTAGCTAGGACTTCAGAAGAATGGGACTTGGGAGTAATCATCAGTGCAGACATGAAAGCTGCCAAACAAGTAGAGAAGGCCTCGTCCAAGGCAAAGCAAATGATGGGATGTATCAAGAGAAGCTTCGTCAGCCGCAAACCTGAAGTCATAATGCCACTGTATAGAGCCATGGTGAGACCTCATCTGGAATACTGTGTGCAATTCTGGAGGCCACATTACCGTAAAGATGTGCTTCGAGCCGAGTCGGTCCAGCGGATGGCCACTAGAATGGTCTCCGGACTCAAGGGTCTCTCATACGAAGAAAGACTGGGCAAATTACAGCTCTATACTCTAGAGGAACGCAGGGAAAGGGGTGACATGATTGAGATATTTAAATACGTCACAGGTCGTGTAGAGCTGGAAGATGACATATTCGTTCCCAAGGGACCCTCGGTCACAAGGGGGCACCCGCTTAAACTTAGAGGAGGGAAATTTAGTAGTGACACCAGGAAGTACTTCTTCACAGAAAGGGTGGTGGATCAATGGAACAGACTTCCGGTGCAGGTGATCAAGGCCACCAGCGTGCTCGACTTTAAGAATAAATGGGACATCCACGTGGGATCCCTACGAAGGTCGAGCTAAGGAACTAAGTCATATGCACTCAGACTTAATGGGGTGGGTCAGTGGAGTGGGCAGACTTGATGGGCTGTAGCCCTTTTCTGCCGTCATCTTTCTATGTTTCTAGATCTGTTTTAACAATAAATAAGAGACAAAAAGTTGCCCAAACTGACCATATGACCACTGGATGGATATAAACATGACCCCTCACACTTCCCCAGTAGTCACTGAACCCTCCCAACCCCCAAAGATGTGAATGAAACAGTACACACCTGCCTGTATTCCTGCTACAGATGTTACTGTATAGCTAGTCCTAGTAGATCAGCAAGAAGATTCCTGGAGTAGCCTGGAAGGTGGTGTAGTCAACGATAGAGAGGGGGACTCAGGCCCATATTCCATTCTAATCACTACACTTACGGTGGAATCTGTGAGCTTTACAAAATCCACCCAAATCCCACATGTGACATGTCATCCGCAGGCATAAGGGCTATTGGTGTGGTGTATAGTTGGTTCCAGTAGGTTTTGGGTGGGTTTTTGGAGGGTTCATCATTCACCATAAAGGGGTTATGGTGAGATGTGTACCTGGGATCTTTTATGTGAAGTTCCCCAACAGTGCCCCCTATGGTTCCCCACTGCACTGCTGGGACATCTGTGTGGCCAGTTTAATACAAATGCTGGTTCCTCCTACATCCCAATGGCCTGTTTGCGTGTTTTTCAATTGGATATGGGGTTTCCCCCCCAAAAAAAATGGTTCATAAAATAGATGCACTCATAGATGCACAGAGCACATTTTCGAAAAAAACAAGATAGACGTTTTGAAAATGGTCATGTTCTCTACTGGATTTTTGTGCGTGTTCCGCAAAACATCTAAACTTGGATTTAGACATCATATTGAAAATGCCCCTCCACGTCTTTTTATGAATGACTGAACATAATTGCCAATTGAGCCATCAGTATGAACAGAAAATATAATCCTTCTTCACAGAAGTGCTAACAGGGAAGATTTTGAAAACTAAAGGCCAGTAAGCTTTACCTCAGTGATCAGAAAATTTTTTTGAGATGCTGCTGACAGAAAGGAAAATGAACTATCTGCAATCCAGTGGGTTGCAATTCTGAGGCAGTATAGTTCAACTAGAAGCAGGTCTAAGAAAATGGATTTGACTGATGTTTTCAATTAGGTGACTAAAGAATTAGATTGAGGGCATGCACTGGACAGGGTTTACTTAGATTTCAGCAAAACCTTTGATACTGTTCCACATAAAAGACTCATGAATACATTGAGCCGCTTAGATGTGGGTCCCATGGTAGAGGACTAGATTAGAAATTGGTTGACTGATAGAGGACAGAGGGTACTAGTAAACAGAATTCAGTTGGAGGACAGGAACATATGGTGTGGCAATACTACAGGGACTGGCTCTAGGCCCAGTTCTGTTCAATATCCTTGTGAACAATATTGCCAAAAGGTTAGAAGGAAGGAAATGTGTGCCTTGCTGCCAAAGAGATGAAAATCTGCAACATAGTGGACACTTAAGAGCGTAGATAAAATTAGAATGATCTGAAAAGTTTTAGAGAGTGGTAGAGGAGTGTGTGAGAGAGAGCATAGAAGAGACAAATTAGTGAGGACTTAGGCTATGATAAAAGATGAAGCCAAGAGATGACTCGCAAAGCTTTGGGAAGGAAAGATGAAACTAGCAAGCTACTGGTAGCTCAGTTCTGCTAATATGCTTGAGGTGGTCAAATGCTTGACAGGCTTAATTTTTTTATTTGTGCAGCTTTTGAATTTAAATACAAGCATTACATTTGAAAAAAGGAGAAATAATCATAGAAAAATAAATATTAAAAAGTAATATACCAGAAAAATCACTACATATATCTCAATTTACAAAGTCCACAATACAAGAAGGAGGCAAAACGAGGCAAATATTAATAAGAAAATAACTAAAAATTATTGCAAACAAAGGTAAGTAGATTGACTTCTATTTACTCAATACTAGACGAGGTCATAGTAATAATGAAATAACTATCTACAGTTATTCAGTAACTCTTATTGATAGGTGATACTACTATCATTCCTGAAGGAAAAAGTTCACTGTGTCTCTGGCTCAAATCCCACACTCAGGCTAACTTCATTCACTTTAAATTTCTCCTGAACTTCTAGTCTGCTCTCTCACTTGCCAAACAAGACTATTACATCCACCTGACTGACTCTCTCTGCTCCAACCCTCACCGTCTCTTTGCACACTGAACTCCTTACTCAAGGTCCCCCCACCTCCAAATCCTTTGTCACTCTCCCCCCAAACTATGACAAAGCTCTACAAAATTAACCTTGAGTTCTATGACAAGGTTCACAAAATTAACCTTGAGTTCTCAACTGAGCCACCTCCCCCAGCCTGCTCCTTGGTCCTCACAGCCTTCTCGTCCTTTGTAGAAATCACTGAGGAGGAAACCACTCATTTTCTTTCCTCCTCCATACTCACCACATGAAAAGGCTACAACTTATTCAAAACATGGCAGCCAAACTGATATTTGGAAATAATAAGTATGATCACGTTACTCCTTTGTTAAAAGCACTTCAAAGGATTCTCGGATAATCTAATTTAAATGTGCCAGCATAATATTTAAAATCTTATATGGTATTTTTTTCTCCATTGGTTGCTGTCGTTTTCAAATCCCAAAAGCCATCAAATTCCAGGGGAGTTCATAAATACAAACTTCCCTTTCCTTCTGATAAAGGAATTAAAGCTTTAGGCAATATATGCCAATCTTTTCCTTTCTCTTTTGCAAAAATTTAGAAGGAACTTCCCTCAGAAGTTAGACTTCTCCCTTTCCTATTAATCTTTCGGAAAGCCTTGAAAACTTATCTGTTTCAGAAATTCCTAACTGATTCTTCTGTTTTAAATTAGTGATTATAAATGATGATGTTTGCAACTCAATATTCTTTCCATATCCTACAATAATTTCTGTAAACCAAGTCAAGCCCTATTGTAGGGTTGAATTGGTATATAAAACCAAGGATTGGATTGGATTGGATCACTTGTTCATCTGATCCCATCCCCACCCATTTACTTATCATTCTCTCTCCTACTGTCATTCTCTCTATCTGCCATATCCACAACCTATCACTCTTCACTGCAATTGTGTCTAATGACTTCAAACATGCTGTTACACTCTTCCTCAAAAAAACCTTGCTGGACTCTGCATGCCTCTCCAACTAATGCCCTGTCTCTCTCCTTCTTTTCATATCCAAGCCACTTGAACATGCTGTTCACCGCTGTTGTCTTAACTTTCTCTCATCATAAGCTATCCTTGACCCACTCCAATCAGACTTTTGCCCTCTTCATTCTACAGAAACTGGCCTTACTATAGTCTCCAATGATCTGCTCCTGGCCAAATTCAAAGGCCTCTACTCCATTTACTCTATGTAGCTTATGACACGGTAGATCACTGCCTACTCATCGATATGCTGTCCTCACATGGGTTGCAGGACTCTATAATCTCATGGTTTTGTCAGAAGTTACATCAGAAGGATGGACTCAGCGGGAAGAAGGTTAAGGAACAATCCTGTGTGTAATGTTGCCTCTTCGTCCCTGAAGCTTCTAAGAGGCTAGTAGGCCCATTCTGGGAGGCTCAAAGGGGCCGACCCAGGGAAGTCACAGTTTTGGGCTTTTTTTGCTGTTTTTTACCTGCGATTGAGGGAGGGGGCTGTTGGACCCGTGATAGGGAGGATAGGGGGCTGCTGGGCTCATGAGGGGGGGCTGCTGCTGCACCCATGAAGGGTGAATGGGGTTGCTTGGGCTACTAGACCGGCTGGAGCTGAAGGGAAAGGAGATAGTTGCTGGATCTGGTCTGGGGATTGGAGGGAAGGGAAAGAGGTGCTGGGCCCATGTGGTGGATGGAGTGGAGCTGGAGGGGAGAGGTGCCAGACCCACACCTGGGCACTGATGAGAGGGGATAGAGGTGTTGGACCCATGGGAAGGGAGCTAGAAGGATGGGACAGAGTTTCAGGACCTGTTGAGAAGAAGAAAGAGAAAGAAATGAAAAGCGAAAAGCTGAACAAAGGGGATGAAGGAAGAGTGAGTAAAATTTTGAACATAGCAGAGGGAGGAAAGAGAGAGTGTGAGAGACACATTGGTGTAAGGGAGTAAGAGAGGGAAAAAAGCTGGACACAGGGAGATATACAAAAAGAGGGGAGATGATAGGCATGGATGGGAGCCTAGGAACAGAGACAAAACTGGGAATGCTCCATGGGGATGGTATATGGACACAGAGGAGTAATGCTAGACATTGGAGGGTATATGGGCATAGAGAGAAGATGGCTAGACATGGTGGAGAATAAGAACACAGAAGGAAGATGCTGGATAAGGGGGCATAGGGATATAGAGGAGTGATATTGTACATAGGGGGAGGGGATCATAGAATGGTGAGATGATGAAGGCAGGGAGATGAGCACAGGGGAAATACTAGAAAGGGACATATAGGAGACATAGAAAAGGTAGATGTTGAACATGGGGAACAATACATACACAGAGGTAGAAGATGGATTGTGAGCAAGGAGAAAGAAGAAATGTCAAATGGTCAGAAGATCCTGGCATGTGAGTTAAGAGACCAACAAGAAAACAGAGACCAGTGCCTGAGACCAACATGATCTGAAGAATAAAATGATGAAACAACAAAAAATTACTTTTATTTTCTATTTTGTGATTAGAATATATCAGATTTGAAATATGTATCCTGCTACAGCTGGTATTTAGACATAACTGGGGACTGCAAAGCCCATGCCATGCTTCTTTATCTTTCAGCTGGCTTTGGGCTTTTTCTGAGGCAGTTGCCCTAATTGCACTCCCCTAACACTATTCCTGTCATGTGTGACTGCGATATTCTGTTAGCATGATTTTTCTGTGTAGCATTCTGTAATAATTTGGCTTATTCAGTTTTCTCGATAGTGGAGGGGATATTTGTGAAGGAGAAGGGAGACAGGGGTTTTGTTGATCCTTGCTCTGCATTATTTGTACAGAATATTGTTTCTTTTTATATTTTAATAAAATAAATTCAATATAAAATCATAGCTTGTGCAGATGGGATAAGATGGTTTGTGGGGGCAGGGCAGTGATGGGATCAAGCTTGCGGGGACGGGGCAGGGACAAGGACCAAACTCAGTAATTACCTCATAGTCTTCTCACACAGAGCCTGCTAGTATATCAGAAATACTCACTGGAAACAGCTCTGCACCACAGAACTTCTTAGAATTTTAAAACAATAGATCACTCTTCAGGCTATAGACCTTTGGTTCTCAAAACAACATTTACGGCCTCTTTTACAAAGTTGTGCTAGCGGCTGCCGCGTTTCAACAGCCCCGAAGTCCTTTAAATCTCTATGGGCTTCGGGGGCCGTTGCCGTGTGGCAGCCGCTAGCGCAGTTTTGTAAAAGAGGCCGTTAGCTTTCACAAATAGTTTCAGATTCTGCAAGTTTCACACAACTGTGCATACTGGTTAAGATCTCAGCAGATCACTGCAGCAGAAAAACAGCTGAATACTAAATTAAATACAAAACATCTGCTTTAAAGACCATTAATATTAGGCAATCTAAGTTGAATCAATGGTTTTAAATAGTGAAGGGATTAAAATTCTCTATTTCCCAGTACTTAATATTTCTTTTTAGCAATAGGAGTCATGAAAATCCAGCTTAAATTCTGAAACATACTTTAAAAGTTCTTATCAATTTTCCTTTGAAATATAACTCCAAACTTCTCATTACTTACCTCAGCTCAACTGCCCATAAACAGGTTTAATTTGTAGCATTTCTCATGAAATCAAACATTTATTGGAAATATTATTTCAAAATAGTTCACTCCTTCCACACACATACAAAATCCAGAGCTCACATACAAATTTTCACTCAGCAGCCACAAACCATTTCCTCACCAACTCCTGGTGCTGCCTTAAGCTCACTGCTCTTCTCTAGCTCACAATAAAGGTCCTGGGGCTCTTAATGAGACATCTGCTATTAAGCGCAGCTTCCCCCAAACTTCCTGCCTCAGATTCTCTCTCTTATGTTTTTGATTTCCCTGCAACTGCCTGGATCCATGCATGGGCCGAGCCTCTGATCAGCTCTCAGCATTTCCTTCTTGCCTCTCCCCTGTAAGTACTTTAAATGTATTATTATTTTAAAATTCCTGTTACAGATCAAAGTCCAAGGGATGCTGGGCTCCATACAAAGAGACAAAACCAGCAGAGAAAATGAGATGATAATGTTCTTCTGCAGGTCATTGGAGAAGCTTTAATTGAAATAGGTTTTTAGTTTTGGAGAAGCAAGGTAGAAGAGAGGACTCCTTGCCTGGTGATAATTCACCAAAAGGGCTTTATTATATAGAGAGAATGCAATATGAATCAATGTTTTGGCAAACAAAACACCTTCCTCAGGGGTACAGCACTAGATTTTAAAATGTCAAACTCACTGCCAAAAGCCTTAACAAGTATTATAGGCTCCTTTTACTAAGGTGTGCTATGCGTTTTAGCATGCGCTAAATATACGTGTGCACTAAACGCTAACGTGTCCATTATAAGTCTATGGACGCATTAGCGTTTAGCGCATGCTAATATTTAGATCACGCTAAAACAGCTAATGCGCATTTGTAAAAGAGGGGGTAAGTTGCCAAAAACTAGTCTTAGAGACATTTGGAGCATCGAGATATAAAGCAGCATATTTCTGCATCTCAATGGCCACGAATTTGGACTTGGAGGATGAGATGTACAGCATCAGCATCTTTGAGACAAACATATTTTTTTTGTTACATAGAAGTTTCTGGACCCCTGTTCATTTACAAAAATTAGATAGTTCTAAATCTAATAGATGCTGGCACTGTCATCTTGATGTAGGGACACTGGATCATCTGCTGTTTTATTGTCCTTTGATACTTAACTTTTGGAAGTCATTATGGGGACAGAGTAATACCATTCTGGAGGCATCAATTCCATTGACATATGTGGAACGTTATTGCATATTAAGCCCCCATAGAATGCTATAAATGCTGGCTTTTCCTTATTATGACCAGGATAGCCATGCAAATGATTACTCGCAATTGGAAGAATTGGGATCACCTTAGTTTTCCTTTCTGGTAGGCGAGCTTATGTTTAACTTATAAGTATGAGAAAATGAATGCTGACATGCTGGGGCATAATAAGATATTCAAATTAGTTTGGGGGTCCATTGATGTCTTTTGCAGATTTGCTATAGTTGTCCTTTATCTTTATTTTCCGTTGTTTTTCACCTACACATCCGGGGGTGGGGGGGGAGTGAGAGGGGGATATATCTTTGTTTTGGTATTATTCCTGATAGTAATGATGGATGGGGGAGGGAATTTTTATCTTTTGTATAGATACTGATTGATTAAATGCTTGGTTGATTATCATTATTTGTATATAAATCGTATTGAACTTTTTGTTGGCATTAAAAACTAAAAAAAGTAAAAAAAAAAAAAAAAGAGCGGGTAAGTTTAAATATACACCAGAAAAACCCTCTGTGATAGCACTCTTTTAGAGAATGCCATCACAAATGGTTTTTCTGGTGTGTATTTGAACTTAGTGCTTGTTAAGGCTTTTGGCAGTGAGTCTGATGTTTTATGATCTAGTGATGTATCCCTGAGGAAAGCGTTTTGTTGCCAAAACATGGATTCATGTTGGGTTCTTTATATATAATAAAGCCCTTTGGTGAATTATCACCAGGCAAGGGGTCATCTTTTCCACCTTGCTTCTCTTAGGGCTCCTTTAATGAAGCCGCATTAGCGTGCGCTACCCCCTGCTCTAGCCAAAAACTACCGCCTGCTCCAGAGGAGGCGGTAGCGGCTAGCGCGGCTGGCAAATTAGCGCACGCTATTACGCGCGTTAGACCGCTAACGCGGCTTCGTAAAAGGAGCCCTTAGTTTTCTTTACAGACTTTTGCAAGGTTTATAGTGCTCATCTGGGTATTCTGGTTAAGTTTTGGAGACCATCTCAGTAAGGATATAAAGAGGCTAAAGGTGATCCAGAAGCAAGCAAGCAAAATGATGTGGTCTCTGCAACAAAAGACATATCAAGAGATGTGAGGACTTAAATATAGAGGAGGGGGAGGGGCAAAAGAGATATGGGGTGAGGGGTGACATTTTATTTATTTATTCAATTTTCTAAACTGTTCTTCCAAGAGAGCTCAGAACAGTTTACTAAACTAAACTAAACCTTAAGTTTATATACCGCATCATCTCCACGGAAGTGGAGCTCGGCACGGTTTACAAGAACTTAAAATATAAGAAGAGAAAGGAAAAGGTTTACATGAGCTTATATATAGAATGGAAGAGTAAGGGGGGAAATAGAATTACATGTTAGAGAAGAGCCAAGTTTTCAGTTGCTTGCGGAATAGTTGGAGAGAGCCCAGGTTCCACAGAGGGATAGTAAGGTCGTTCCAGAGACCTGTGATTTTGAAGAGAAGAGATTTTCCCAGTTTACCTGCATAGAGAATACCGCGTAGAGAGGGGAAGGATAGTTTATATCTTTGGGCGGGTCTGGTGGAGTCAGGACTCGAGGAGTTAAAGGATAGTGGGATTAGGGGAGGAAGGATGCCGTGAATGATCTTAAAAGCCAGGCAGGAGCATTTGAAATGGATTCTGGAAATCACTGGGAGCCAATGAAGATTGGACAGGAGTGGGGAGACATGGTCAGATTTGTGTTTTGCAAAGATCAACTTAGCTGCAGTATTCTGGATAAGCTGGAGTCTTTGAAGACTTTTTTTTTGTTAGGCATAAGTGCGGTAAATGGCATTGCAGTAGTCAAGTTTGGAGAGGATGATGGATTGGACGAGGATGGCGAAATGTTTTTGGCGAAAGTAGGATCTTACTTTCCTCAGCATGTGGAGGCTGAAAAAGCACGATTTTGCCAAGGAGTTGAGGTGGTCGTTGAGGTTTACATGAATTTATTCAGGTATGCAAGCATTTTTCCCTGTCTGTCCTGGGGGGACTCACAATCTATCTAATGTACCTGGGTCACAAAACTAAACTAAAACTTAGGGCTTCTATTACAAAGCCGAGCTAGGGCCTTAACGTGCGGAATAGCGCGCGCTAGATTGCCGCACGCGCTAGCCGCTACCGCCTCCTTTTGAGCAGGCGGTAGATTTCCGGCTAGCGCGCGCTATAGTGCACGCTAATCCGGTGCGTGCGATAAAAACCGCTAGCGCAGCTTTGTAAAAGGAAACCACAAGAACAAGGGGTCACTCGATGAAATTGAAGGGGGACAGGTTTAAAACAAACGCAAGGAAGTACTTTTTCACACAGAGGGTGGTGGACACATGGAACACCCTTCCGGAGGCCGTGATAGGAAATAGCACAGTACAGGGTTTCAAGGAAGACCTGGATAGGTTCCTGGAAGACAAAGGGATTGAGGGGTACAGATAAGAGCAGTGGAAGGTTTAGAGATAACTGTAGAGGTAGGCAATAAAATTAGTCAGGGACCGCTGACCAGGCAATATGCCTGATGGGCCGCCGCGTGAGCGGACCGCTGGGCTGGATGGACCTCTGGTCTGCCCCGGCGGAGGCGACTACTTATGTACTTATGTACTTATGACCCCTTAGTTTTATAAACCGGGTCATCAGCCAATTTGGAGCTCGATTCGGTTAACATTAAGAAAAGGAAAAATACAAAAGAACTAGATGAAAAAAAAAAAGAACTAAAGCAGGAGAGGTAGAAGTAGTTAATTTCCAAAGTGCTTGGCGAACAGAATTGTCTTCAAAGAGCCGTGTGGGTTTGAACCTACAACCTTACGGTGCTGGGGCTGTAGCTTTTAACTACTATGCCACACAGATCCACATGGGTAGGATTGTTTGGACATTGCTTTGCTCCCATTAGACTGCCAGGGATTTTTCCTGATTTTTGGACCTTTTTTCTGTTTGTCTCAAACATTGGGTCTGGTATTCAATGCTATTTAGACGGCTGGAAATACTGCATAACTGGCTATCCGGCAATGTTCAGTGGGAGATAGGCGGCTATCTTCCGCTGAATATCCGGCTCAGTGGATTGGCTGGTGACCGGCTGTGCCACATGTCACTGCCAAATAGAGTCATCTAAAAGGGTATTATATCTATGGCTATTGAGATTTAGCCAGCTAGTTGCTGAATATTGACCTAGCCAGCTATGTCTTGGCCAGCCAAAAATAGACTGGAAATTCAATGCCAGTTGCCGGATATACAAAGGTTTGCGCAGCTCTTTACATAGAGTGTTATCCTGTAGGAATATTATAGATTGTGACTGGAGCAGGAATGTGGTACCGATATCTGCCTTCTGTTAGGGATTTGCATTTGTTTTGAAGCATCATGAAAAACACAACACATCAAGCAGATTTGTTTCATGTCTAAATCCCCAATGTAAATTTTGTTTTTTGCTTTATTTCTTTTCCATTTTATGCCTGCTATTTGTAAATCATGCTTGCTAAAACAGAAACAAAACAAAAGGAAGACAAATTAAAACAAACTCTAAATGAAGGGAAAAAAAAATCGATGAACAAACCCTTCTCTTCTGTAAGCAAGGAATGTGTGGGCTAGACGAAAGCAAGCCTAGTGCCTGGAATGGTAATGTGTAGAGCACATTCAGGGGATTTAGATTAGATGCAAGGATGTACAAATCTGGAAAAGACAGAAACACATTATGGCTAAAGTGTATTTTAAAAGGATTTTATTTTGTGCAAACCCCTTTGTCACTTTCCTTGAAGAAATCGTCTGACTGGAAATCTATGAAGGCCTAGTAGATCCAATGTTATATCCCCATTAAAAGTGGGGCTATTGTATCTAAGAGATACCAGAAGGCTTTGGTGTCTACACTCTTTCATGATGCTGGAGCTGAAGGCTGAAAATAAGAATACTGTCACTTTTATTGCAAACTAGTCTTATAGCCCGTTACATTAACGGGTGCTAGAATATATGTGTGTGTGTCTGTCTTTATTTCTTTCTCTCTCTCTCTCTCCTTAGCCTGTTTCTGTATTTCTGTCTTTCTTTCTTTCTGTCCTCCCGGCAGCCGCCGCTCCGCGCCTCCTGGAGTCCTGGTGACGTAGTAAGCGCGCATGCACACTCTTGCCGGCACAGCACGACAGAACAGGGATCAGGGAAGCACGCGGTGAGAGTGTGCATGCGCGCTTAGAGTTTTATTATTATAGATGTGGGAAGGCATTTCTGATTCCAGGTCATCCTTCTGTAGACTCTGCTTTCAACACTGATATGTTTATGATAGTTTGTTTCTGCACTATTCCCCTCCTATACAAAGCCATGCTAGCATTTTTAGCGCTGGCCGTGGCAGTAACAGCTCAGACGCTCATAGGAATGCCATGATCGTTGGAGCTGTTACCGCAGCAGCCGGCACTAAAAACACTAGCGCAGCTTTGTAAAGGAGGGGGGTATGGTAAAATTTTGGCTCATTTTCTTCCCCCTCAATTTTTTGCTTGAGTCTTTCTTCAATGACACCAACAGATAGTATATGATTACTACCATAGTAGATGGCAGCAGATAAAGACCTGAATGGTCCATCCAGTCTGCCCAACATTCACACTCATTACATATTCTTGCTTAAATTGTCTTTTCTTTAGTATATGTGGGCAATAGACCATAGAAGTTTGTCTGGTACTGTCTTCAGGTTCCCACTGCTGGATTTTCCATTGAAGCCCACTCCAGCATATCCTAACCATCCTGTCACTGGAGCTTCTATCAAAGCCCTCCCCAGCTCATCCTAAACCAAATCACCATATACGGGACACTCAGTATCGGCCTTAGTTTGTTTTATACCATTCATTTTCTAATTAGAAATCCTCTGTGTTCATCCCATGCTTTTTTGAATTACATTACCATCATCTCCTTTCACCTCCACCACCTCCCTCTGTTCTGTCCCTTTTCCAGGTGTGAATGACGTCATTGAAAGGATAAGGAAAAAACAAAAGACTGAAATAAGTCATATAACTCATTTCCAGATTGAAGCAGTAGCCAGCCTTATAAGTGTCTTAAACTGAACAATATCATATTCGAAAGATGCACCCCAACCTGCATCTCTAGACTTTGTCTTTGAAATGTGGGCATCTTTACTCTCATGGACATCAAAGACATTCTTGCATGTGGTTTCCACAAACCTCAACATTTTGCAGAATAGAGTCCAGAATTAATATTAAATTACAAACGCTTCTTTCTTTACATGAACGGAATTGCAATTAGATACAGTACTGAATTCCAAGTGTGTTTTGTTCTGAAAGCCATTTTGAAGAATTGAAATATATGGATGTATTAAATATTCAATGTAAGTGTATTGTTGACTCCAACTGGAGCCCTGCTTTATGACTAAAATGCATTAAGATTATTTTCCAAGAATCCCTGACTTAAATCCTTTTAATGTAATTCAAGTACAGCTAAAAGGCCACCAACTTCTATTCATAAGATGTTTTTCTACCCTACAAACCATGAGTGCTGCTCCAAACCTAATAGATCTTATTATATTCAGTCCCTTTAGCTCTATGAATTCAGTTTAATTGTGGAATGCATCTAAATAGAATGCAAATCAATGTGATCATTTAAATTCCATGATAAGTATTTCTTTGGGGGGATGGTGGGGGGTACAAATGACTTTGCTTCAGGCAAGTCATAAAAGAATATAGTAAGTACTGCATGCAAACTAATCACTAGCTAGGGCTTATTAAAACATGAGATTTTCCGATTTCGTGAAGATGTAAGTGGGTGTTCTATTCTACTAGGCATTGCTGTAACCCACAGGCAGAGAAAGGGCTTCTATAACCTTTGAAGATCAATAAGGGTGAATTGAAACATCCTGAAGTATCCTTCTTCAGAAGCATTGAGGATAAAATAATAACTCAGAGCCTCTCATTCTGTAGCAAATCCAAGCTCTAAAAGTGGAAAAAAACAGCTTTAGTAAATTGGTACATTTTTGATCTGTGAATAAAAGCAGAAAATGGTTCTCTAGAGAACTAACTGATCATTAACTTTTTGTCATGCCTTGATACGTACTTTTAACTTTAATGATAATTGATGTACTTTTTTTTTTTTAGCAGGCAGAAAGCCCTTTTCAGTGGTTTTTTTTTTTTAATGGAATCAAATAAAAGCTCTGGAGTGCTAGTCAAGCATAAAGAAGACTTCTTTTTTTTTCATTTTTGTTTGTTTTGACAGTAAAAGCTTTTCAAAGACTTTCCTTCCTCCCTCCACCTGATTTTTGTATTTTTGTTTTATTCCTCCTGCTCTTTTGGACTTCCACCTCAATCAGTATCGGCTAGGGCACTGTGGGAACGTTTTACTAAACTGTGCGAGTAAATGGGCTTAGGGCGGAATTCATCAAGTGACTTTATGACTTTAATGCGCATTAAAGGAATTAACGCATCCTAAAAGCTAAAAGCCCATTCTATACCTATGGGCTTTTAGCATTTGGCATAGCAAGTTCCTTTAATGTGCATCATGGTGCATTGGGGCTATAATGCTGCTTAATGAATTCCCCCTTTAGGGTGTCTGAACACAGGACTTTTCCGAATGCTATGCCCATTTCTAGCATGGCCCATAAAATTGGCATTTTTCTATGTGTTCAATATCTGGTTGTGGTCTTGGAGAAGAGATGGCTCAGGAATGATATGATAGAGATCTATAAAATACTGAGTAGAGTAGAAAGGGTAAACGTGCATCAATTGTTTATTTTTTCCCCAAAAAATACTAGAACTAGGGGGCATGCGATGAAGCTACTAAGTAGTAGATTTAAAACAAACCGGAGAAAATATTTCTTCACACAACATGCAATTAAACTCTGGAATTTGTTGCTGAATAATGTGATGAAATCAGTTAGCTTAGCTGAATTTAAAAAAAGGTTTGGATAATTTCCTAAAAGAGAAGTCCATAGGCTGTTATTGAGATGGCTTGTGGAAATCCACTGCTTATTTCTAGGATAAGCAGCATAAAATCTGTTTACTGCTTGGGATCTAGCTAGGTACTTGGGACCTGGGTTGTCCACTGTTGGAAACAGGTTACTGGGTTTGATGGATCTTGGATCTGTCCCATTATGGCAATTCTTTTGTTCTAAAGGTTCAAAGAAGAGCGATCAAGATGATAAAGGGAATAGAACTCCTCTCGTATGAGGAAAGACTAAAAAGGTTAGGGCTCTTCAGCTTGGAAAAGAGACGGCTGAGGGAAGATATGATTGAAGTCTACAAAATCCTGAGTGGTGTAGAACGGGTTCGAGTGGATTAAATTTTTACTCCATCCAAAATTGCAAAGACTAGGAGACACTCAAAGTTATAGGGAAATATTTTTCAAACCAATAGGAGGAAATCTTTTTTTTTTTTTTTAATTCAGAGAATTATTAAGCTCTGGAATGCATTGCCAGAGGATGTGGTAACAGCAGTTAATGTAGCTGGCTTTATAAAAGGTTCAACAAGTTCCTAGAGGAAAAGTCCATAGTCTGCTATTGAGACAGACATGGGGGAAGCCACTGCTTGCCCTGGTACCAGTAGCATGGAATGTTGCTACTATTTGGGTTTCTGCAAGGTACCTGTGACTTGGATTGTCTACTGTTGAAAGAGCATCCTGGGCTATACTGACAATTGGTCTGATCCAGTATGGCTATTACTGTATTATGTTCATATGTCTTTGCAATCAGTTAGGAGAAAAAAGTGGAATTGTCCAATAAGAAAAGGTGCACAAAATAAAAGTGTCTTTTAACTCATCTGGTTATTCTTTATTCTTCCAAAAATACTCGACCCGACATGTCCATGACGCAGGCCGTAGGGCCGAAACATGTACATGTCGGGTCGAGTATTTTTGGAAGAATAAAGAATAACCAGATGAACCAGATGAGTTAAAAGACACTTTTATTTTGTGCACCTTTTCTTATTGGACAATTCCACTTTTTTCTACTATTCTGTTCCTTGTGAATTTGTTTCCCCTGTGTTTTGCGTTTGCAATCAGTTAGCACACTGGCATTGCTGCATACTAACCGATTAGCACGAGTGTAGAGCATGAGTCATACCACCTACAAAATAGGTGGAGATAGAAACTCACACACTAATAGCCATATGCTAAAAATTTCCTAAGCTGCCTGCATTTTTTAGGATAGTGCTGTGGGAAAGCTAAAAGCTAAGTTACTCAGAATTTCATATTTCTGCTCTTACACTGATTATAACATTTTATACCTGCATAGATCCTCTTCTCCTCCTTATACTGCTTCTTGCTAAATATAGCTATATATTCCATGTGAGGGCCGGTGTAAACCTAGACAAACTAGTCACAAGTGAAAGGCAAACTAAACTGACTCGGTTTTCAGACAAACACAAACCTGTACCACAGCCTAGAGCTAGGAGCAAGAAAGAGGCACACACTGGAAATGCTAAAGAGAATGTCTACAAGCAACTTGGCACCCATTTATCTTTTTCTAGGTCCAGGTTTAGTAAAATGAAGCCAGTCCCGGTAGGAACCATAAAGCCAGGCAGCAAAGTTGCAGGCAGTGCTCCTAAACAGGCTACACCAAGTTGTAAGCAGGGAGTCAGTTTACCAGGGGTGTCCAACCTTTTGGCTTCCCTGGGCCGCATTGGCCGAAAAAACAAGACAGAGGAGGGAGCCGGCAAGACTGTAAACACTAGGGGGCAGCAGAGGAAAACACTGCATTGCCCTCAACCGGGGCTGCACAAAATACTTCACGGGGCCGCAGGTTGGACACCTTTGGTTTAGACAAACACACACCTCTCACTAGGAGGCAGATAATTAGAGAACAGCCTACACCTGTTGCTAACTTCCTTGAGCCTAGCAAAAGAAGGCAGAGCAATAGAGCACAAGGCAGCAACAGCAGCTCTGATCAGATGCTGGAAGTGAAACCTGTAGTTCAGCCACATTTGAAGAGGAGAAGCAGAGCTCACCAAAGGAATCAGGTCAGACCACTTCAAGAATGTACAGTATTTGAATACCCTGAAGTAGAAATGCAGGAGGATTTCCTGATAGATCACTCTGATAACAGGGAAGCCTTGAGCCAAGAAAAGCACATGGAATTCTATGAAAATAATTCAGATTTTTCTTTACCTGAAAGAATCCCCCAACAGGAATCCCCCTATTACTGTTGGGGGATTCCATCATCAAAGGCATTAACCTTGGAACACAAGGCGAGGAAACCAAAATTAGAGAATGACACGGGGAAAAATTCTGTCCCAGTCACCGTCCCATCCCCGGACCACCATCCTCTGTACCGCCCCGTCCCCGCTGGTCCTTTCACTGCCCCATCCCTGTCTCTGCCGTCCCCTTCACCGCCCCGTCACCGTCCCCGCTGTTTCTTTCACCGCCCCGTCCCCGTCTTCGGTGTCTTCTCCTCTCCATCCCTCCATCCCCAGCACCCTTCACGAGGGCCAGCTGCTCCCTCCCGCCGGCCAGCCGTGCATTTCCCTCCCTCCTTTTCCCTTACCTTTTCTTCTTGAAACTGGCGATTTCTATAAGGCTACGAGCTGTATTACAGCCGGAGCCTTGAAGTCGCGTCGGGTTGCCTGCTAGAAAAGTCTCCTCCGATGCAACCGGAAACAGGAAGTTGCGTCAGAGGAAACTTTTTGCAGCAGGCAACGCAACGCGACTTCAAGGCTCCGGCTGTAATACAGCTCGTAGCCTTATAGAAATTGCCAGTTTCAAGAAGAAAAGGTAAGGGAAAAGGAGGGAGGAAGATGCATGGCCGGCCGGCGGGAGAGAGTGGGCTGCCGGATCGAATGCTCGTTCACCGTGTGTTCACTACTTGTTTACCGCCCCGTGATACCATTTACCTGGCCAACAACTCCACACTTGCAGCACAGAAAGCTTTTCGGGAGCTTGGTGAGGGCGTGAAACCTTTTGTAAAGACTTTAGCTTTGTCTGAAATACTGCCTACATATGGAATGGGAGAGCAAAGAGTGAAAAACACAGAGGACTTTAATAGATGACTCAAAGCCTGGTGTCATCAAGAAGGCTTCAGGTACATAGGAGGATGGGGAAATACATGGAAGGACAAGAAGCTATATTGCACTGATGGGCTACATATTACTACAGCAGGAAAAAGAAACCTTGCAGAGAAATTTAGACAATATGTTTCTAGGCATTTAAACTAGAAGGTGGGGGTGATGTATGTATGAAGGACAATTATAGAGACCACTCCCGGCAAAAGAAAAGATGTGATAGTAGTAAAGAATGCAACATAAACAATATCAGAAGCTCATTTCTTAGTATTGCAACGGAAAGTGAAACGAAACAAAAATCCATACAAAAAAGGAGATTACTGCTGAAAAATAGCTGGAAAGCGATGACCACAAATGCTCGCAGTCTAAGCAACAAAGTTCATGATCTGCAAGCCCTGATGTTAGAGGCAGATCTAGATATTGTCGCTATCACAGAGACATGGTTCAGTGAATCACATGGATGGGATGCAAACATACCGGGATATAATCTTTTTAGGAAGGACAGAGATGGTCAAAAAGGTGGAGGAGTAGCTCTCTTTGTAAAGATCGATATCCAAGCGACCGAAATGCAAGGGACCTGGGGAGAGGAAGAAGCGATATGGATCGCTCTGAAAAGAGAAGATGGAACTTCTATCTATGTGGTGTAGTCTACAAACCTCCGACTCAATCACAGAAAATTGATAAGGATCTGATTGTGGATATCCAAAAGTTTGGAAGGAAAGAGGAGGTTCTGCTGTTGGGAGATTTTAACCTGCCGGATGCGGACTGGAATGTTCCGTCTGCGGAATCGGAAAGAAGTAGGGAGATTGTGGATGCCTTTCAAGAGGCTCTGCTCAGACAAATGGTGACGGAACCCACGAGGGAAAAAGCGATATTGGATCTGGTCCTCACAAATGGAGAGAGTATCTCTAATGTTCGAGTGGGTGCTCACCTGGGAAATAGCGATCATCAAATGTTTTGGTTTGATATAACGGCTAAATTGGAGCACGGCTGCACGTTACTTAAAGTCCTAGATTTCAAATGTACAGACTTTAATGCAATGGGAGAGTACCTGAAGAAAGAGCTGTTAGGATGGGAGGACATAAGAGAAGTGGAAAGACAGTAGTCTAAGCTGAAAGGAGTGATAAAAATGGCTACGGCTAAGGAAGCCGATATGGTTCTCTAAACTAGTGGCGGAGAAAATAAAGGCGAAAGAGTTGGTGTTCGTGAAATATAAAAAACCCAAGAAAAGGAGTGCAAAAGGGACTACAGGGTGAAACTGAAAGAAGCCAAGAGAGAGATACGTCTGGCGAAAGCACAGGCGGAAAAACAAATGGCTAAAAATGGAAAAAAAGGAGACAAAAATTTTTTCAGATATATTAGTGAAAGGAGGAAGATGAAAAATGGAATTGCTAAACTAAAAGATGCTGGGAACCGATATGTGGAGAGTGATGAGGAAAAAGCAAATGTGCTAAACAAATACTTCTGTTCTGTGTTCACAGAAGAAAATCCTGGAGAAGGACCGAGATTTTCTGGCAAAGTTAGACGAGAAAATGGAGTAGATTCTGTGCTGTTCACGGAGGAGGGTGTTTATGAGCAACTTGAAAAACTGAAGGTGGACAAAGCAATGGGACCAGACGGGATCCATCCTGGGATACTAAGGGAGCTCAGAGAGGTTCTGGTGAGTCCTATTAAAGACTTGTTCAACAAATCTCTGGAGACGGGAGTGATTCCTGGGGATTGGAGGAGAGCGGATGTGGTCCCTATTCATAAAAGTGGTCACAGGGATGAAGCAGGAAACTACAGTCCGGTGAGCCTCACTTCAATTGTTGGAAAAATAATGGAAGTGTTGCTGAAAGAAAGGATAGTGTACTTCCTTGATTCTAATGGGTTACAGGATCTGAGGCAACATGGCTTTACAAAAGGTAAATCGTGCCAAATGAACCTGATTGAATTTTTTGATTGGGTGACCAGAGAGCTGGATCAAGAACATATGCTAGATGTAATTTACTTAGACTTCAGCAAAGCCTTTGATACAGTTCCTCATAGGAGACTGTTGAACAAACTTGAAGGGCTGAAGTTAGGACCCAAAGTGGTGAACTGGGTTAGAAACTGGCTGTCGGACAGACGCCAGAGGGTGGTGGTTAATGGAAGTTGCTCGGAGAAAGGAAAGGTGAGTAGTGGAGTCCCTCAGGGTTCGGTGCTGGGGCCGATCCTGTTCAATATGTTTGTGAGTGACATTGCTGAAGGGTTAGAAGGAAAAGTGTGCCTTTTTGCAGATGATACCAAGATTTGTAACAGAGTAGACACCGAAGAGGGAGTGGAAAATATGAAAAAGGATCTGCAAAAGTTAGAGGAATGGTCTAATGCCTGGCAACTAAAATTCAATGCAAGAAATGCAGAGTAATGCATTTGGGGATTAATAATCGGAGGTGAGAAGCTGATATGCACGGATGGGAAGAGGGACCTTGGGGTGATAGTGTCCGAAGATCTAAAGGCGAAAAAACAGTGTGACAAGGCAGTGGCTGCTGCCAGAAGGATGCTAGGCTGTATAAAGATAGGCATAGCCAGTAGAAGGAAGACGGTGTTGATGCCCCTGTACAAGTCATTGGTGAGGCCCCACTTGGAATATTGTTTTCAGTTTTGGAGACTGTATCTGGCGAAGAAGACTTGAGGTGGTCCAGAGGAGGGCGACGAAAATGATAGGAGGCTTGTGCCAGAAGACGTATGAGGAGAGACTGGAAGCCCTGAATATGTATACCTAGAGGAAAGGAGGGACAGGAGAGAGATGATTCAGACATTCAAATACTTGAAGGGTATTAACGTAGAACAAAATCTTTTCCAGAGAAAGAAAATGGTAAAACCAGAGGACATAATTTGAGGTTGAGGGGTGGTATATTCAAAAGCAATGTTAGGAAGTTCTACTTTACCGAGAGGGTGGTGGATGCCTGGAATGCGCTCCCGAGAGAGGTGGTGGAGAGTAAAACTGTGACTGAGTTCAAAGAAGCGTGGGATGAACACAGAGGATCTAGAATCAGAAAATAATATTAAAAATTGAACTAAGGCCAGTACTGGGCAGACTTGCACGGTCTGTGTCTGTGTATGGCTGTTTGGTGGGGGATGGGCTGGTGGGGCTTCAGTGGCTGGGAGGGTGTAGATGGGCTGGAGTAAGTTTTAACGGAGATTTCGGCAGTTGGAACCCAAGCACAGTACCGGGTAGAGCTTTGGATTCTTGCCCAGAAATAGCTAAGAAAAAAAATTAAAAAATTTAAATTGAATCAGGTTGGGCAGACTGGATGGACCATTTGGGTCTTTATCTGCTGTCATCTACTATGTTACACTGACTATGAGGAAACTGACTATGAGTGAAAATGAAACTGTGCTGGAAATGAAATAGTATGGCATTATTCTTTCTACCTGAGCTACTGAAAACAGAAAACTTAAAGTATATTTGATAGTTTTGGATAGAGCTGCCATAAGAGAAAGAGTGTACTATAAAACTCAGGCTGCACTTATGTGAGGAAATACAAGCATTGTTTAAAACTGTATAACAGTGTGAGGAAAGCAAAGCAGAGAAAGTTGTTGGGTTTTTTTTTTTCTTTTCATTCTAAAAGGAAAGAACTGGAAATAAGGACAAGCCTGCTGTGTGGAAGTAATGTTGCAGATGGACTTTGAATTATTAAAACCTGAAAAGCTGGTCATTGTGAGAGGATGGTCCCCAGGGCCGCCATCAGAAATTTCTGGGCCCCTTACTGAGCAATCCTATTGGGCCCCCCACGCACCCCTTCCCCCCCCGACCCCCCTTCTTCCATGGGCCGAATACACACATACTTTTCTCTGTCGCCGCACTCTTTGACCAAAAGATTTGTAAGCCTGCAACCACGTCAAGGTAGACTCTTTCAGCAGGGCCCTAACCTAACCTAAACTAAACTAATCTATACTTATCTATTCTAAACTAACATATGTCTAATACTGAACTAATAACAAACTAACAAACATCTGCATAATAAATAACTAATAAATAATAGTGCTAGTAGCTATAATTCACTTTTGAATGTAAAATCTCAGTTAAGGATTTCTTTTGAGCTTTGTAGGCCAGAAGTAGATCACAATTGCACAATATTTTTTGTAACAAGTATTAAATGTGTTTTTATAAATACTGTAAGCTTAATAAATATATCAGAAAAAACTACACATCTGAGCGCATATCTGAACATACACATCTGTATGATCCCATCCTCCTCAGCTTGCCTATAGCTGCATCATGCATGTTAAAAATGTATGATATGTTGATATGTGCACCTTCCTTCCTTCCCATCCATCCTCCTCAGCCTGTCCTTACACATCCACAGCTGCATGTTAATGATGATGTATATGTTATGATGATAAATAAGTGCATATGAGCACATCATTAACATGCAGCTATGGATGAATATAAAAAAGAAACAATATTCTGTACAATTGTCAATTTATAAATCAGCGTCTTCTCCCCACTCTCTCTTCCCCATTTCCCTTCAGCGTCCTCAGCCCACTCTCTCTCCACTTTCCTTCAGTGCATGCACATAAAAACAAGCAAGTAATTTATATCATTTTCATTCTATTCATTCATAGAAATTAAAGTCTAAATAATGCCAGTCACATAACAAAACATGATTTTACAAAAATAATTCCCTGCACAGTCAAGCCTGCAAGGATTACTAGATGTCTTTCAGCAGCTCCCCTCCCTCCCCCTTACCTTTGTGGCCAAGTCAAAATGATCTACCAACAATAAAATTTTAAAAACACAAAGCACGCTGTACGCAGAGAAAATGTTAATTATCATTTATATTCCGCGGGTTTTCAAAGAGGTCAAGGCAGATGACTTTATGCAATGTCACCTCAGTAACAACTCTACAAAAATAGACAAATTTTCCCCCTCCCTTTTTACTAAAACGCGATAGCGGATTTTAGCGCAGGGAGCTGCGCTGAATGCCCCACGCTGCTCTCAACGCTCATAGGCTCCCTGCGCTAAAAAGCGCTATTGCGGTTTAGTAAAAGGGGGCCATAGTGCAAAATATAGACAGCATATATAAATTCTCAAAGCAGACACATTTTCATCACTAAATTGAAAATAAAATCATTTTTCCTACCTTTGGTAATTTCATCAGTCTCTGGTTGCTCTTTATTCTTCTGACTGTATATCCAATATTTCTTCCCTTCTTTCAGCCTCCTGTATGCTTCCTCTCCTCATTCCCTCCCAAACTTTTTCTATGTTTCACCCTGCCCCTTCTTTCTTTTTCTCTCTCTCCATACCCCCTTTCTTTCTGTATGTCTGTATTTCTCTCTCTCTCACCCTGCCCCCTTCTTTCTTTCTCTCTCCACACCCTCTTTCGTTCTGTATGTCTGTCTTTCTCTCTCTCCGTGCCCCATTTTTCTTTGTTTCACCCTGTCCCCTTTCTTTCTTTCTGGCTTCCTGTCCCCCCCCTTTCTTTCTTTCTCCCTGCCCTCCCCTATGCCACCACCATTGGGAAAATTCTGCCACCGCCACTGGGGAATAGGCTGCCACTGCCGCCATCGGGAACAGGCCGACGCCGAGTTTGCCCTGCTTTTCTTCCCCGCGGGGCCGACCAACTCTCGCCACCCGACGTCAATTCTAACGTCGGAGAGGACGTTCTAGGCCATCCAGGCAGCGATTGGCTGGCCCAGAACGTCCTCTCCGAAGTCAGAATTGACGCGAGTGGCGAGAGTTGGTCGGCCCCACAGGGAAAAGCAGGGAGAACTCGGCGCCGGCCTGTTCCCGATGGCTGCGGTGGCACTCAAGTGGCTAAAGAGCCGCAGTTTGCCGGCCTAGGGAGAACACTGGAGGGTGGCCAGCTGTGCACCCCGGGGCGGGGCGGGATGGACCGTCCCCCACCCTCCCCCACCTTGGTATGCCACTATCTGTACCTCACTCCCTCTCTATGACCAAAAATTCTCCTTTCTTCTATTCCCCGTGTACACAACCATCTCTTTCCCTCCCTTCCTCTCTCCCAAGTCGATGCCTTGTGCCAAAAACCCATTCCCTCCCCCACCTCAGCATCTCTTTCCCTCCCTTCCTCTCTCCCAAGTCCATGCCTTCTGTGTCCAAAAACACATTCCCTCCCCCACCTCAGCATCTATTTCCCTCCCTTCCTCTCTCCCAAGTCCATGCCTTCTGTGTCCAAAAACCCATTCCCTCCCCCACCTCAGCATCTCTTTCCCTCCCTTCCTCTCTCCCAAGTCCATGCCTTCTGTGTCCAAAAACACATTCCCTCCGCCACCTCAGCATCTCTTTCCCTCCCTTCCTCTCTCCCAAGTCCATGCCTTCTGTGTCCAAAAACACATTCCCTCATCCACCTCAGCATCTCTTTCCCTCCCTTCTTCTCTCCCCAAGTCCATGCCTTCTGTGTCCAAAACGCACTCCCTACCCCCTTTTGTGTTCCGCGTTTGCCTCCCAGCCCATCTTTGCAACTTTCTCAGCAAAACGGAGCTCCAGCCGACAACTTGTCTTCTGTTTCCTGCCGCGCACAAATAGCCGACCGGAATTATTCTCCGACGTCAGCACTGACGTCGGAGGGCAGGCTTTGCTTAAGCCCTCCCTCCGACGTCAGCGCCGACATCGGGGAACACTTCCGATCGGCTATATGTGAGTGGCAGGGCAGGTAGGAACAGAAGACGAGCCTCGCGGCTCAAGATGTATTGAACTCCGCGGGTTCACCGTCCAGCTCTCTCCTGTACACCTGGGGCGGACCGCCCCCTCCCTAGATTGTGGCCTAGGACCCTGGGGGAGCCTGGGCCCCCTGTCAGCTCCGGGCCCCTGAATGCAGGACTGGTAGTACTGCCCTGATGGTCCCTAATGCCATTGAGTTTGGCCTTACTAAAAATTCAATGAGGCATACGCATACCAGGTTGTGCACTGCAATGAACTAAGACAGGGAAACTTAAAAGGAAGGCAGAAGCTGTGGAGAATTGTTTGCCTTGCCTAAGGAATGTAAGTTTGGCTCAGCCTAAGGAAGCTAGGGCTGAATGCTTGTTGCAAGATGGGCAAGGACTGTGCTTAAAGAGAGAAAGTTTTGATTGTTTTTTTTTCTGTTGAATCCGAACATAAACTTATTTTTGTGCCTTTGGGAAAAGAAGTATACTGAAGTTGCTATTAAACCCCAAAAAGGGAGGAAGATATTTTACTTGGTGCTATAAAACTTGTTTTTCCTTGAACTGTTTGTGATGAATATCATGTTCCAATAAACCTTTTAAATCCAGAGATGTTGGTGACACTTGAACTCTTTTTGATAACTCTTTACACAGTACTATGGTATTCACCAACTCCGGATTAAATCCGCTTGGTCAGCATTTATGTGCTAGACAAGTATAGGCTTGACCCATGGGCTTGGCCACGCCTGGTCACAATATATATTTAAAAAAAAAACCCAACCCTCCATGTTCTTTGATAAATCATATTTCCTTTCCTCATGCTTCCTTCAAATAGGAAAAAGGACAAGACTTATAGTCCTATCCACCCCAGGGTTTGCTACTCATTTAGAGAACCAAATAATCAAGAATACTCAACAGAGGGTACAATACAAAGTATTGTCAATAATCCATCAGACTGTATATCTTGTTGCTCCATGTTTGCTTTCATGTTTTGTTAAAGATATATCAACCAAGGAGGGTACTAAGATCTGAATGTAGAATGAGACTATCAGAAGGCAATATAGCAATAGTACTTCATGTAAGGATAAATAATTCAATGATTTTTACAGCCGGGGTGAAATTTTGGAATGCCTTGCCAGGGTAAATACAGTACGTTTAATTGCAGGTAGAGTAGTTTAAAAAAATTACTAAACACACATTTGTTTGTAAATGCATTTATGTGAGAGAATGATGTGGTATGTAGTAAGGCAGTTAATAGACAGTATTCTTATACATGTATGCATTTTTGTAAGTTAACTATGTATGTTGCTTGGAAACCACCTAGATTTTTAGGCGGGGTATTCATTTTTAAATAAATAAATGGTCAATTTACTTTCAAACCAATCAAGATTAATTTTATTCACTATAATCACTATGGTGCTTTAAATCCAAGACACACCACTTGGAGGCTTAAGACTTGTTCCATCTGTCTTCAGCTTGCTAGTATTAAAGAGGAGTTTTACAAACTTACCCCCTCCTTTTCATAGCCGTGCTAGCGTTTTTAACACCAGCTGCTGCGGTAACAGCTCCGACAGCTTTGTAAAGGAGGGAATTAAACAGGAATTGGGTGCAATTAAAGCAGCTTTCATTACTCCACAAAATCATACCAATTTACCACCATTGCCTCAAAGAATAAAACAACCCAGGAATAAATGGGTCACAGTAGGCTCACAAATATTACTCCTACATAATACCTTTGTTCCAATAGAGCATTGTGATGCTCAATACAAAAAGAAATGAGGTGGAACTAGAACCAGTAAAGGTAACTCAAGAGATAAAGCACACCCTAAGCACAAATAAAAAAGCCCAAAACAGAAAACTATTTCTGTTAGGGGATTTCATCATCAGAGGCATTAACCTTGGAACACAGGTCAAGGAGACCAAAATAGTGAAATGCGTTCTAGGCTTCTTGGCTATCAGGAGTACCAGGCAAATACTGAATATAACTAAAGAAGAAACTAAGAATTCTAATACTGATGTTGTTATCCATCTGGTAACAAATTACCTGCTTGATTGGCTGCAGTGCAGAAAACTTTTCAGGAGCTAGGGGAGGGTTTAAAAACTTTTGTAAAGACTAGCTTTTTTAGTAGTACTGCCTTCATATTGAAAGGGGGAGGAAAGAGTACAAAATACAAGGCCTTCAATAGGTGGCTCAAAGCTCAAAGAAGGTTTTAGGTACATAGGAAGATGGGGAAATACATAGAAAGACAATCTTGTCTCTTGAGACTATATTGTAATGATGGGCTACATCTTATTATAGCAGGAAAAATAATTTTTGCTGAGAAATTTAGACAATAAGTTTCTAGGCATTTACACTAGAAGGTAGGTTGGTGTATATTTGAAGGACAATTATCGTGGCCACCCTCAGCAAAAGACAAGATGTGATGGTAGTAAAGATAGCAATGTAAACAATATTAGCAACTTACTTCTTAGCAATGCAGCAGGAAGAGAGACTAAACAAAAAGCTAATCAAAAAATGAGTTTACCACTGAAAGATAACTGGAAAGCAATGACCACAAATGCTTTTAGGAAGCGAGACTAAACAAAAAGTTATTCAGTTCCAGCAAGGCAGACAAGTTGCTGAAAGTTTGGTGGTTTAGCATCTGGTTGTTTGGTTCCTGAGAAAGGGGTGGTGGTCCCTGAAACCACGCCTGGTTTAACCCTGGAGATTAGAGTAGATTTTGATAAGAAGTTTTTCCCTCTCCAGATGTTTATCATCAGTGCCTTAAGAAAGGGACAGCTTGATTCATAAGCTAAGTACTGCTGCTGTTGATTCTTGTCAGCTTGTTTACTTTAGCTCTTTAGGTTGGAGATGAGGGGCAGGAATTCCACTGTTATTTTGTGAATTAGATTGATAGTACGTGAACTATACAAGTTCATTCACTGTTGTTATTCACACACAGTATGTTCCTATGATGGTGTGGGGTTAAGTTGTAAGTTTATCTTACCTTGGAAAAAGCCCAGCATGTTCAAGCGTGGTGGATGTAGTCCTTTTTTAACTTTGTGCTTCCTCAAGCTTGCAACCGCACACTGAGGACATACTTCACCATTATTATATTACTGTACTAGTTTTTTAGCCCGTTACATTAACGTGTGCTAGAATAGATGTGTAGACTTAGGCTTTTCTTTTCTTTCTTTTTTTTTCTGTTTCTCCTCCCTGTCCAGCAGAACCCCTTCCCTGCTTCCCCTGTCCAGCAGTAGCTCTTCTCCATTGCTTTTATCTTCCCCCTGTCCAATAGTACCCTTTCCCTGCTCTCCCTGTCCAGTAGTAGCCCTTCTCCCTTGCTTTTACCTCCCCCCTGTCCAATATAACCCTTTCCCTGCTCCCCCACTCCAGCAGTAGCCCTTCTCTCTTCCTTTTACCTAACCATATTCAGGCTCCCATTTCCCCTTTTACCTTGGTGCTGGTGGGATTTGGGCTCTGGGGGAACTGACTTGTGCATCGGTTGCCGACGCATTCTGGCGCAGGGCCTCTGCTGGGCCGGGGGGCGGAGCTGGTTTGCCCACACTGCGTCTGTGGAGCTCGGTGTCCTGGATTGTCGGGTTGTTGTTCTGGGCCACGAGAGGAGTAGGTTGTGTCTAGGAGCCGACAGGATAGCGCCGTGGCTCCTTTAGTCCCTTGCCGCCCCCGTTCCCTTCTCTTCCCGTGGTCCCGTCAATACATTTAACTTTCCTAGGTCGGAGTTTATTTTTAAGTTTAAAGGTGCCGGGCAGCTTCTCTCGCGATTGCTGCCTGTGTCAGAAGCCTTCTCCAACGCAGGAGCGACTCGTGAGAGGAGCCGTCATAGCGTCTTTTAACTTAAAAATAAACTTTGGGCTGTAGGGCCGTATTTCCAGAATGGAGGACTGCGCGAGGTGGAGAGCAAGGAGGCCACTGGCACAACCCAACTACAAAACTAACACCAGAATCTACTATGATAAAACCCTAAGCGCGCATGCACACTCCTACCTGCCAGGGACCTAGTGATCACGGAAAATGGAACACGCAGGTAAGAGTGCACATGCGCGCTTAGGGTTTTATCATAGTAGATTCTGGTGTTAGTTTTGTAGTTGGGTTCCTCCTCTTCACCTTTTGGCAAATACTGTTCAGTTTATGACTTTCAAGAATATTTTGCAGTTGTTAGGATTTTTTTCTAGGTTTTAGAAAAAAAAAATTTGTAATTTAGGCAGAACTGAACATGTAGGCTCCGATTCTGTAAACTGCGCCTAACTTTAGGCATGGTTTAAACGTCTGATTTAAGTGGTTAACGAGTGATTTAAGAGTCTTAACAAGCGTTAATTGGAACTTAGACGGAGTTGTCAGGAGATAGACGCTAGGTAGATGCGAGTTTTTGGAAAAGTCACATCCAAGTATGTAGACGTGGGCATAACGAGGGCGTAACGTGGGTGTGGTTAAGGATAGGTACCAGATAGTCGCTAGTTGACCATGTCTAAACATAGTGGAAATTTTAGGCGAATGAAAAGCTGGTCTAAGGGCTCCTTTTACAAAGCTGCGTTAGCGGTTTTAGTGCGTGCGCTAGATGCTAACGCTTCCATAGAGCTGATATTAGTTAGCGTGTTCTAATCTGTAGCGCGCGCTAAAAACGCTACCGCAGCTTAGTAAAAGCACACACATTGAGCTACATCAGCTTCTACTCAGGTGGATCTCCCTGCCCTGTCATATCATAGTTGACTGACCTGCCTATGTATCATATGCTTAGGAATGATATCACAGTCACCACAAAGAAAGCATTTGTGGATCACCAAGTTAATGTGCCTTGCTGCACCTTGTCTATCTTCTCATGCTCACTGGTTCAAATCCCACCTTCACTAATTTTAACAGCTTCCTATTAGCTGTCATAAGAGGGTCTAGATGGTGGACTTTGCCATTTTCATCAGCACATTTATACTGTACTACAGTATAAATCCTTATATGTCCAGATAAGTGGCTATAGCTTTAAAAATTGCAGCTGTATGAGGGGGTGCTAAAAAGTTGTCAGCACAACCAACAAACTTCCTAAATTCTGGGTGTTGTTTTGCCACTGTAGCTGAAAAGAGTGTTCTTATTTTGTTACGCGCCAATTTGCAGAAATGAAATTCTACGAGGGTTCTTCAAAAAAGTTTCTGCACGTTCATATTTTTGCGCTTAACCACAAACATTCTTTTCTGATGGCATTAAAAAGTTAGTAGGAAGCTGGGAAAAATGTACTGCAAAACAGGGTGATTATGTGGAAAAGTGATAAAATTTGTTTTTGAGATATTTAGGGGTTCTTTTAATAAGGCGCGCTAATTGATTTTATAAATCTTTTAAAATTTTTCATTCAACAACAGTGCATACAAATATACATACAATAACATAAAAAAACAGTACTTTTGTCAATCAAAAAGATATAACAAACCATTTACACCCGCCCTCCCTCCCACCCAAATTCAAATAAATTATTTCATTCAATCTATATAATCATAATAAAACATATCTATTTAATTAATAAATATAACCCAATATAATACCCTCCCTCCCTCCCTGGATGTGCAAATCAAGTAGGAAATAGGGAGATAAACCAGCTAATCAGTGTTAATAAAATTTGTCAACGGACCCCATATTAATTTAAATAACTTATTATTACCTATTTGTTCAGAATTCATTTTCTCGTATTTATAACACAAGCATAATGAATTCCACCAAAAAGTGAAATTTAATCTGTCAAAATTCTTCCATTTTTTAGTGACCATTTGCATGGCTTGCCCAGTCATTATACCAAGTAATCTGCTTTTATGTCTATCTATTGGAGGTGTAGGAGATAACAAAGTCTCACAGATTACTGCTTCATAGACAGCGGAACTGCAGTCTCCAGAATCAAATTAATATTTCCCCATATAGATTTCCAAAAGTTGAGTATAAAAGGACAATAGAAGAACAGATGATCCAGTGTCCCTATATCTAGATGACAGTGCCAGCATCTATTAGATTTTGAACTATCTAACTTTGTAATCAAACAGGGGTCCATAAACTGTGCAACAAAAAAAACATGTTTGTCTCATAGATGCTGACGCTGTACATCTCATCGTCCAAGTCCAAATCCGTGGCCATTGAGTAGCAGAAATTTGTTGCTTTATCTCAATGCTCCAAATGTTTGTTAGACTAGTTTTAGGTTTTTTATTCAGATACTAATTTATATCACTTGGCTGGTTGATGCTCTAGCAAATCTGTCTGGAAGCATAGGCCCGGCAAACTATACTAATTTTTTAAGTTGCGCCAATCAGGGAACCCCTTCTGAATGGCCTGCTTCAACTGCAACCACTTATATATTTGAGACTTTGCAATGCCGAATGATTGTTGCAGTTGTGAAAAATCAAGCATTTTCCCATTTGATAACACATCATCTAAAGTACATATACCTGCCTGCAGCCAATGTTTCCAGAGGATCTTAGACTTGCCAATTTGAATCTTGGAGTTCAACCATAAGGATTGACACGTGGATTGTTGTACAGATATAGATGTTAAATTATCAATAAATTTTAAGGTTTTCCAGGTGGTAAAAAGAATGCTATTGTCCTTATAAATTCTGGGTAACTTGATACTCAACATATGACATAACCGTAATGAGTCAATCAAAAAGCCAATATCACACTCTCACTATATTGTATTATATTCTTTTACTGCTTGCTTCAATTCTTCTATAGATCTCTTAGCCATTCAGTAGACACCATTTAAATGTAACATCTTGACATGCAGTTCTCATGTGACCTCAGCGCTACACTTGGACTTCATATTTCATGTAAAGCCCAAGCTATACTGTAGCCAGCCTCCTCATCGGTCATTCTTCTATCATATCTTTATTTTTATATATTTTTTCATTATTTTAAATAATTTATGGTATAAAAACCTTGAATAACTTATCTCAAAGTTGATACACTGAATGAGGCCCCGACGTGAATTCAGCGTTTCGCAGAGAAGCTGTTTCAAGGAGCATCCCCATTTAGAGACTTAACATCATTATCTCCGTACAGGTCTAAAATGGCCGTGGCGTCTTAGATCTTCCTCTTTATATGTGAGAGAGTGTATAAAGAGGGAGATCTAAGATGCTGTGGCCATTTTAGACCTGCACGGAGATAATGGTATTAAGTCTCTAAATTCAAATGCTCCTTGAAACACTTTCCCAGCCAAATAAATTTTGTGAGAATTCCATTCAATTTCTTTTAAAAGGACCCCTGAAAATAAACTGGCAACATACTCATTTGGTAGCAAATTACAGGCAAAATCATCATCTTGACAGTTTGGACTCTCCCCCACAAAGAGAGATGTAATGGATTTCAGTGCTCACACATTTCTTTGACTTTCAGCAATAAAGATTTTTCATTTACTGTCATTGTGTCTTCCAATGTATTTTGAATCATAATGCCTAAATATTTTATACCCTTTTCCTTCCAAGGAATGGGAACAGATCAAAAAGTCCTTTTGCACAATGTACATTTAATGGAAGAACCTCCAATTTACTACAAGGCGCACTAATTGATTTAATGCGCGCTAAAAATTAGCATGCACTAAATGCTAAGGCACCCATAGAATATAATGGACTAATTTTTAGCAGGCGCTAAATCGGTTAGCGCCTTAGTAAATAGACCCCTTAATAAATAGTGTTAATAAAATAAAAGTGCAGAAACATTTTGAAGACCCCTCGTATGTTTTGACATTGTTTCAGATCACTGATTGAACCATATCCACATCATTCTCGTTTTGGTTGGGTTGAGAACTTTTCAGCACCCCCTCATAGTGTGAAGAATTTCAGTGTCTGGTAACCAGAGCTGAGATTGTGATGTCATAATGTCTCATTCCACCAATAAGAGCCAACCTCAACAGTGATGTCACAATGGCTTTATTGCCCTATACTTGGCTCACTTTTATTACATACAAGGGGGTGCTGAAAATTTCTCAGTCCAACCAACTTCCTAAATTCTGAGTTATTTTGTCACTATAGCTGAAAAAAGTGTTATCTTATTTCGTTAAGTGCCAATTTGCAGAAATGAAATTCTATGTTTTGACATTTTTTCAGATCATTCATTGAACCATATCCATGTTCTCTTCTTGGCTGGGGTGAGAACTTTTCAGCACCCCCTCATATAATCAAGATACAGTGCAGACACATGATTTTCCTGTGGTAATCAGGGCTTAGGCCTGGTTTGACTGCATTCCTGAATACATTTGTAGCACTTGTGCTGAACATTCTAACTTTTGTGAGTATATTTTATGCCTTTTTCACACCATAGTATTATACAGTACTCCCCCGAGATTCACGGTTCCAGGAACCCCCGCGAATCTCGAAAAACCACAAATACGGTTTTTCATGGGTGAGCCTTAAGAGGGCAGCGGGAGAGGGCAGCAGGAGAGCAGCCAGAGCACTGTGAGTGCAGGAAATCACTCGCGGTACGCTCCGACCGCCTCTTCCATCACTAAATCGGGCCTTATCCATTCAGGAGCTGCTTTGACACGCAGCTCCTGATTGGATAAGGCCCAACTTAGTGAAGGAAGAGGCGGTCGGAGTGTACCGCGAGTGATTTCCTGCACTCGCGGCGCTCCAGCTGCTCTCTCCTGCTGCCCTCTCCTTGTTGGTGGTTTGCGGTCAGAAAATACCGCGAATGACCGGGACCGCGAACCACCGACCGTAAAACCACCGGGGGAACACTGTAGTATGAAAAGCTCAGCAAAATATTAATCAGCATACAAACCAAATCCTTGTAATGCTTCTCCAAGCATCTGGGCATCCATAATGGGATTGCAGTTTGGGTTTGGGAAGATTGTTCCTTGTACCTGTTGAAAGCACAGTAAGGAGGTGTATTACTTTTCACAAATTTAGTATTATTATTTTTCTTTTTCAATACATTGAACATTGTAAAGGAAATGTGCTTTAGACTTAACACGGCATTGCATTGACAATGGTATAGTAGAAGCCTGTCCAGCACCTCAGCATATACCGTACCTTCCAAGTAAGACAATTGTGGCTAATGACAAGACTGAAGTACTGAGTTGGCTAAAGATGCAAGAGGCAGTGTTTAAAGAACATAAGAATAGCCTTACTGGGTCAGATCAATGGTCCATCAAGACCAGTAGCCCATTCTCATGGTGGCCAATCCAGGTCCCTAGTACCTGGCCAAAACCCAAAGAGTAGCAACATTCCATGCTACCGATCTAGGGCAAGCAGAGGCTTCCCTCATGTCTTAATAACAGACTATGGGCTTTTCCTCCAAGAATTTGTCCAAACCTTTCTTAAAACCAGCTACGCTATCCGCTTTTATCACAATCTCTGCAATGCGTTCCAGAGCTTAACTATTCTCTGAGTGAAAAAATATTTCCTCCTATTGGTTTTAATGTTCAACAATTTTTATTGATGACTGCAGAAATAGACATGGTACATAATATACAAATAAGCCCCGGTTTTATATTCAAATCTATTTTATTGTGGATTCAAAAGACAACAAAGTATTCAGCAAGAACAACTGAACAAACATCCAACAATACAAAGAGGTTTTTATATAACAGAATAGAAAACTCAGCACCCACCCAAACCCTACCCAACCATTATAGTCCCAAAATTCATCCCCTCCCCAGACTAATGCCTACAGAAGATGACCAACAGGTCTCAAATGCTCCAAAGGCCCGTATTCTAAAAGTATTTACCTGCAGTTTCATCGAAAGATTAAATTCCATGAATGCATCCTGAAGTGCTACATTGCAAAATCAAGTATTAGAGCAAAAGACTTTAATCTATTGTAGTGGGCAAAAGGCTTTTAGTGGAGTCAAAGACTCAGAAAGGAGATCCCACCATCAATATTTTCCAAAGTGAGCAGGAAAACAAGTTAAGCACAAGAAGGAATTTATAGAGAGCAATAAGAAAGAGCTGTAGGGAGTACATGTCAAGACAGTGTGATTTGGAGTTAGGTGTATGCTTCCTGCTGAGGTATTTATTATATTCTGTAAAATAGTTTTATTATTTTAGTAGTGTCCATAGATTTGGATATTTCTGTTCAGAGTACTGTCCTTTTAGCGCATGAAATAAAGTTATATGCACAGTCTGCAAAACACATTTGTTTGCACATGCAGTGTAATGTGGCTCATTAATATGCGTGCTTTTGAAATTCATATGTTAAAATTATGCCTGTATAAAGTAACATTTCTAGAAATGTGATTCTGTTCCTAATATGTAGCTAAACTGGGCATTCTCATGCAAAGATGCTTCATAATGCCTTAAAAAAAAGTTCATCTGTTAAAAACATCCACAGCCTGATTTTGGAAAGTCAGAATTTGGACATTGCACACTGTATTTTGCTTAAAAAGCAAGGGGGAATGCTGTGGACAGGGCTAGGGTGGTCCCATAAATAGGATATCCAACAGCGATTTTTGAATAAGAAATGTCCATGTCTAAAAAGAAGGGTGTTTTTATCTAGACTTGTTTCAGTCATGTCCAACCAATGCCTTATCAAGGGGTACGGAAGGGGGGGGGGGGGTGCACCCCAGATGCAGGCCATGAGGGGGTGCTCCCAAGGTTGGTGTCATGATCCGGGAACTTCGCTGCTGTGCCTGCGTTGGACCTTCCTCTCTGCCGGGTCCTGCCTTTGCAAAAGCAGGAAGTAAGAGGGACTGGCAGAGAGGAAGGCCCAACGCCATCAGAGCAGTGAGTTAAGGCTACCAACAAAGAGAGAACTCACATACCTCCGGGCTTGCCTTCTAAAGTAGCAGCAGCAGTTGTGGCAGTGGCCAGATATTGGAGGCAGAACTCTGAACAGGCATCTTGTGGTTTGGCTGCAAGGGCCTTCCTACTGCCATATCACTGATGATGTGGAACAGGCCGCAAACAGCCCATTTGGCACTGCTTCTAACAGTCGGCCACCACCACCACTGCTGCTCTTGTTGGAGCCCCGAAGGAATGTCAAATCTCATGGTGCTAGTGGTGGGAGGCAGGTAAGGATGTGCTGCACAGGAGGATGGGAGGGAGAAATGGAAAACTGCTGCATAGGGGGATTAGAGGGAGGGATGGAAAGCTGATGCATGGGGGGGAAGAGGAGAGAGAGGAAGAATTGTTGGACATGGGATGGAGGAGAGGAAGGGAGATGCAGCAAAGAGACAGAAAGGGGTGAGAAGAAGAAATCCTGCATATGGTGGAGTGGAGGGAGACCTGCATGGAGAAGAGAGAAGGAGAATAAGGTTAGACATAGGGTAGAAGGCAGGGAGAGATGGTGCATAGAGGGGAATAGGTGGGAAAAGAGAGAGAGAGAAATGGTAAATGGTAGAAAAGAAACAGAAATGTTGGATATGGCAATGGAAGGGAAGGTAGAGAGATGGAAGATGCATGGTGAGCACAGAAAAATAAGAAAATGTCAAATGGGCAGGAGACCCTGGTGAGCGAGTTAACAGAAGACAAACAGAAAGCAAAGCCTAGGACCAATATGATTTGAATAATAAGATGCCCCATTTGTCATTTTCTTCTTTCTCTGTGGTAACCATCCATCTTCCATTTCTATCCTCCTCTTCCATTTCCCTTCCCTCCCCTGGAGGTCTGGCATCTTTCCTTTTTTCCGTCTCTATTCCCGTAGCTGCAGCGATGGACCCCACCAACCCCAGATCCACCATCTCTCCTTTTCTCAACTACCCTTTCATCCAGCATCTCTCCCTCCTTCCCCACCAGCTCTCCATTTCTCTTTCTAACTACCTTCCTATCCAGTATCTCTATCCCCCCACACCATCCCTTGTGTCCAACTTCTCTTTCTTTCTGTTCTTTCCCTCCGTAAATCTCATTGTCCACCATCTCTCTCCCTCTCCTGTTTTTAGATCCATTATTTCTTTTATCCCTCCCCCATCTCCCCTCTCCATGATCTCCCTCAAGTCCATCTTCCCCCCTACACCAAGTTCATCTCTCCCATCCATCTTCTCCCCATCTCTCCTCCAGTCCACCAAATCCCCCAAGTCCATATCCCCTCCCCCATCTACCTTTATTTTGACTGTATCCCTTAATATCCTGGGATGGATTCCGTCCGGTCCCATAGCTTTGTCCACCTTCAATTTTTCAAGTTGTTCAAAAACACTTTCTTCCATTAACGGTGCAGTATCCACTCTTTTCTCAGGTGTAACTTTGCTATCCAATCGCGGTCCTTCTCCATGTTTTTCTTTTGTGACTACCAAACAGAAGTAAAATGACTTTCTGTTGTGCAGGAGTTAAAATATGGAACTCACTTGTGGGCCAAATATGAAATTGTCGTGAAAGGGGCCTGTTTAAAAAATTGCTAAAGACGTGGAGGGGCATAATCGAAAGGGACATCTAAATCTATTTACGTCCAACTTGCAAGTCATCCAAAGTAAAAAAACAGCCTAGGACACATTTTCGAAAAATACATCCAAAATTTTTTTACTTTTGAAAATCGTCTAATTATATGTCCTGACGTTCTGATCGTCCAAGTCGCTAAAACGTCCATCTTTATACCACATTTCTGTCCAACTTTTCATCCAAGTCCAAAACGCCTAAAACAAGCCCTGTTGGATGTGGGAGAGGTCTGCAAAGTGAACATCCAGACATGCCACCTAAATAGGGGGTACCTTACAGGGCACTGCTGTGAACTTCACAAAAAGGGTGCCATGGCTTCTCCCCACTACAGCTCCCTTATAGGTCATGGTGAGCCCCCCAAACCACCTCCAGAATCCCCTAAACCCACTTATCTACTACCCCAATAGCCCTTATGGCTGCAGGAGCCACTTATATGCCAGTACAAAAGGGTTTGGGGGGTGTATAGGGGAGTGCACATGTTTAAGTATCAATGCAGTGATTACAGGGGCTTATGGGCATGGGTCCTCCTCTCCATGAGTACCTAACCAACCCCCAAGACGACTTAAGCTGCCTCTGTGCTGGACAACAAGGCTTTCCTATGCCAGGCGACCAAGTGATGATAGTTTGGAGGCTGAATTTTAAAGGTGTGATTAAAATTTTTATAGGGGTGGGGGGGTCGGGGATCACTAGGGTAGTGTGTGGGGGTCTGTTTTATGTGTTTGCAGTGCTTATCTGCTGCGTTTAGGTGGGTTTTTGTGATTTAAACCATGTTTTACATGGTCTAAATCACAACATCCAAGTTCTGTCGATCATGGGCTGTATAACTTTTGGTTATACATGCTGTACAACTAAGTCTAAGCCGGCCTCGACACTCCTTCCGAAACACTCTGTTTACCTTTAGTCGTTCAGCTGCACTATGAAGGTCTAGGTCGTTTAGAAATACGTCCAAAACCCGTTTTTAGTATTGGCATTTGGACGTATTTGGGAAATATTCATCCAAGTGCCGACTTAGGCCGGTTTTTGGATGTTTTTCACTTTAGATTATGAGCCCCGATTATTTCGATTATTATAATTATTTGTGGATACTTTTTATAGTCAGTAATTTTCTCTGGTTTATTCAAGTGTTTGCTGCTATTTTTCAGATATTTTTCTACGATTGTTTTTTTATGTTCTTTTAGAATTTGTGTATCTAGTTCATATAAACTGCTTAGTTTTAAACGGTATAGAAATTTTTAAAATAAATAAAATTTGTTTAGCATATTTGCTTTGTCCTCATCAATCTCCACATAGCGATTCAAACCTTCTTTCAGTCTCGTAATTCCATTTTTTGCCTTTTTCCTTTCACTAATATACCTGAAAAAAATTTTGTCTCTTTTTTTTATATTTATAGCCATTTGCGCTTTCGCCAGGCATATCTCTCTCTTGACTTCTTTTAGTTTCATCTGATATTCCTTTCTGTGCTCCTCTTCTTGAGTTTTTTTTTAAATATTTCATGAACACCAATTCTTATGCCTTTATTTTTTCTGCCACTAGTTTGGAGAACCATATCAGTTTCCTTTTTCTCTTATTTTTATTTATTTTCTTCACATAAAGATCAGTAGCTGTTTTTATTGCACCTTTCAACTAGGACCACTGTTTTTCCACTTCCCTAATGTTTTCCCATCCAATCAGCTCTTTCTTTAGGTACTCCCCCCATGTTACTAAAGTCTGCATGTTTGAAATCCAGGACTTTTGAGTTTTGTGTGGCCATCCTCCACTTTGGCTGCTATATCGAACCAAACCTTATGATGATCACTACTTCTCAGGTGGCTCCCACTCGGGCATTAGAGACACTTTCACCATTTGTGAGCACCAGATCCATTATTGCTTTTTCCTTCATGGGTTCCATTGCAGAGCCCCTTGAAAGGCATCCACAATCTCCCTACTTCTTTCCAATTCCACAGACGGAACTTTCCAGTCTGCATCTGGCAGGTTGAAATCACCCAGCAACAGTACCTCCCCTTTCTTTCCCAACTTTTTTTAAATATCTGTAACAGCTCTTTTTCAATTTGCTGCAATTGATTCGGAGGTCTCTTTTCAAAACAATCCATATCAAGTTTAAGTTTCAAGTTTTATTACCATTTGATGAATCGCTTATACAAATTTTCTAAGCGATGAACAATTTAAAAAGCCATTAGTTAGTGGTCTCACATATGATTGGATATAAAAGACAACATACAAATTAAATAAACCGACTAACATTTTTGCAGTCAGATTAAAGACAAACATGATTGAAGGGGGAAAGGGGGGAAAAGTTACAAATTCATTTGATGTTGGAAATTACAAAAAAGGAAAAAAACGAGAGGGAGGGAATTATATTTCAAAGGAAAAGTGTGTTTCAGAATTTAAACTGGATTTTTGTGACTCCTGCTACTAAAAAGAAGTATTAAGTACTAGGAAATAGAGAATTTTAATTCCTTTACTTTGTAAGACAACTGATTAAACTCAGATTGCCTAATATTGGTTTTTAAAGCAAAAGTTTTGTATTTAATATATTATTCAGCTGTTTTTCTGCTGCAGTGCTGGAGTGCATTCCTGCAGTCTTTTCTGATTATTGAATTGGACAGCACTAGTACCCACATCCCAAAGGATTGTGAGATGAGTCCAAATGGGCTACAGAGAATTTATTTATTTATTTTTTTTTAGCCCAGAATGGGTTACAAAGGTACATTCACAGTATAGAAAGGACAAAATTGGTGAGAGACATATTTGACAGACATAGCTTAGAAGAGTTTGCAGCATGCATAGGAGATATTACATGGCATAGCATAGTTTTAGGGCAGCATTCACTAAGAACAGAACATAAAGGTACTAAAACTGTAGTGTTGTAAGCGAGTACATTATTGGTGATCAGCAGTTGAGTTCCCAAGAATGGTCTTGTAATCTAGTATGTATCATTTGGAACAACCTCCACAGATTCCAACGGATTCAGAATGCCGTGGCCAAGCTCATCTTCGCTAAAAGTAAATTTGACCATGTCTCCCCGCTCCTGGCCAAGCTCCACTGGCTTCTGATAATCGCCAGGGTCCGCTATAAATGCGCCTGTTTAACTTTCAAAATCCAATATGGTATCCTCCCTCCCTTTATCCCTCTTTCTTGGAATTCCTCAAACCCTAATACCAGCAGATCCTCCCACAAATTAAAACTATCCTTCCCCTTGCTAAAATGCATTTCCCACACAGGAAAGCTAGGGACCTCCCTCCACTTCAAAATCACTGAGCTCTGGAACAACCTTACCTCCTCTCTTCGGAACTTGAGCTCTCTCCAAGTTTTCCGCAAACATCTGAAAACCTGGCTTTTCTCAAAAATGTAAGCCTCTCTCCAACTTTGGTATCCCAAGTCCTCAAAATCTCTTCATATCTGGCATCCCTAGTCCTCTAAATATTCTTCATACTTCGACCTCTAACCCTTTATTGTAGTTCCTCCCTATTACATCTCCTGTAAACTGTGCCGAGCTCCACGAACGTGGAGAAGATGCGATAATCAAACCTAAGGATTAGATTAGATTAGATTTGTGGCAAGCCATTTATTCAAAATAGAAACAAAGAAACATGACAGCAGATAGAGGCCAAATGGCCCATCTAGTCTGCCCATCCGCAGTAACCATTAACTCTTTCTCTCTCTGAGAGATCCCACGTGCCTATCCCAGGCCTTTTTTAATTCAGACACAGTATCTGTCTCCACCACCTCTTCTGGGAGACTGTTCCATGCCTCTACCACCCTTTCTGTAAAAAAGTATTTCCTCAGATTACTCCGAAGCGTATCACCTCTTAACTTCATCCTATGCACTCTCATTGCAGAGTTTCCTTTCAAATGAAAGACTCGACTCATGTACATTTACGTTACGTAAGTGTTTAAACGTCTCTATCATATCTCCCCTCTCCTGCCTTTCCTCCAAAGTATACAGATTGAGATCTTTAAATCTGTCCCCATACGCCTTATCACAAAGATCACTCAGCCTTCTCCTGGACCAGGGGTCTCAAAGTCCCTCCTTAAGGGCCACAATCCAGTAGGGTTTTCAGGATTTCCTCAATGAATATACCTGCGATCTATGTGTATGCACTGCTTTCAATGCATATTCATTGGGGAAATCCTGAAAACCCGACTGGATTGTGGCCCTCAAGGAGGTACTTTGAGATCTCTGCTCTGGACAGACTCCATCCTTTTTTGAAGGTGCGGCCTCCAGAACTGTACACAATATTCTAAATGAGGTCTCACCAGAGTCTTATACAGATGCATCAATACCTCCTTTTTTCCTACTGGCCATACCTCTCCCTATGCAACCTAGCATTCTTCCAGCTTTTGCCGTCACCTTTTCAACATGATTGGCCACCTTAAGATCATCACATAAAATCACACCCAAGTCCCGCTCTTCCGTCATGCACATAAGTTCTTCACCCTCTAAACTGTATTGATCCCTTGGGGTTTTGCAGCCAAAATGCATGACCTTGTATTTCTTAGCATTAAATTATAGCTGCCAAATTTCAGACCATTTTTCAAGCTTCGCCAGGTCTTTCTTCATGCTATTCACACCATCCAGTGTGTCTACCTATTGTAGATTTTGCTATCATCCACAAAGAGGCAAATCTTACCCAACAACCCTTCAGTATTATCATTTATAAAAATGTTTAAAAAACAGGCTCAAGATCAGAACCTTGAGGCACACCACTAGTAATATCCCTTTCCTCACAGGGATCTCTATTGATCACTACCCTCTGTCGCCTTCCACTCAACCAGTTCCTGACCCAGCCCACCACTTTGGGACCCATCCCAAGGGCACTCAGTTTATTTTTTAGACATCTTTGTGGAACACTGTCAAAGACTTTGCTAAAATCTAAATACACCACTGTTCATGTAGCATTGTAGCTTTAACTATAACTTATTTGGAAGTATATATGTTGGGTACTTTAATCTCAGTGGCATGCTAGCAGTTAGCACCCTTAGCAACTAACAGCCACATATGAGGTCTGATAATTAAGTTTGCGAACTTATCTTAGAAAAGGTATAAGCACTTCTGCAACCACAGTATGACTGGGAAACATCGTGTCACCAAAGCTGCTGCTCAGGTTACAGCTTCTGTCTCTGTGCAGACAGAAAATGTTACCAGGGCAGAGGGAGTGGTTCCATGTGCTGTCTTCAGCTTGAATTCCTTATGAAGGAAGTAAAGGAACTGAGAGAAGAGTTGGCAAGACTGAGAAGCATCCGTGCAAATGAGAGGTACATTGATGAAATGGTTCATGAGGCATCAAAGATTTCCAGCTGTGGAAAAGAAGAGGCTGAGCTGAGGGAAGACAGTTGGACTCAGATTACAGTACCCTGCAAGATTGGTACTGTTACTCTACCTGCCCTTGAATTGAAGAACTAGTATGCTGCCCTGGAAGTGGAGGAGATAGGAGCATTCCAGGGAGAGGAAGGACCAAAGCTTGAAATCCCCAAGATTACTGGCTCCCTGACCACTGGGGGGCGTAAGATAATGGTAGTTGATGATTCCCTACTGAGGAGCACAGAAGTGTCCATCTGCAGACCAGACATGATGTCCTGGTAGGTATGTTGTCTTCCCGGTACCAAAAACCAAAATGTTAAGGAGAGATTGCCAAAAATCATCAAGCCTTATGACTATTAGCTGATGCTGCTCATCCACGGTGGCACTAATGATACTGCCAGGTACCCCTGTAAATGTATCAAAAGTGACTTTGTGGCTCTGGGAGAGAAGGTGAAGCAGTCAGTTGCACAGATGGTATTCTCGTCCATCCTCTCTGTCGAGGGTAAGGACCAGGTCAGAGAAGCACGCATGTCAAGTATACTGGGGAATCTATCTGGGTAAACCTGGCCAGAGGCGGAGAAAAATGCCTGTACCTTGGTGTGGTATACAGACCTCCTAGACAATCGGAGGACAAAGACGCAGAATTAATTGAAGACATTGAGAATATCACCTTGCGGGGGGATGTTGTTCTATTAGGAGACTTCAATATGCCTGATGTAGACTGGAACACACTCTCAGCGACAACTTGTGATAGCAGGAGGATATTAGCGTCCATGAAGGGAGTACAGCTCAAACAAATGGTGCTAGAGTCTACTAGGGCCCAGGCCATCCTGGACCTGGTACTTACAAACGGGGAAAGCGTCTCGGAGGTCTCGGTGGGAGAAACGCTAGCCACCAGAGACCATAACATGGTATGGTTTAACCTTAGGAAAGGCTTCCCTAGATCTCAAGCAAGAACAAGGGTACTCAATTTCCGGGGCACTGACTTCGCACGCATGGGAGATTTCGTTCATCAGACACTACAGGTTCAAGAAGTAATTGATAATGTGGAAGCTATGTGGTCAACCTTGAAGTCGACCCTTCATGAGGCAACTATCCGCTACATTAAATCGGTAAATAAACAACAAAGAAACAAGAGACCCAAATGGTTCACTGATGAGGTCTCGTACCGCGTCAAGGAGAAGAAAAGAGCATTTCTCTTATACAAACGCACTGGGGAGAAGGAAGCAAACATTGAATACAAGACAAAGTCTGCAGCGGTCAAAACAGCAGTCAGGGAGGCCAAACTTCGAATGGAAGAAACTCTAGCGAAGAACATTAAGAAAGGGGACAAATCCTTCTTCAGGTACATTAGTGACAGGAAGAAGAACACAAATGGGATAGTACGCCTTAGAACGCCAGACGGGAATTATGTGGAAACAGATTCCGATAAAGCCAAACTGCTGAATGATTACTTCTGCTCGGTCTTTACCTGCGAGGCACCAGGGCACGGGCCAAGGCTGGAAACAAAGCAAAGCATGGAAGATCCATTTCAGAATTTTGAGTTCACAACTGCTGATGTGTACAGAGAACTGTCAAGGTGAACAAAGCCATGGGACCGGACAATTTGCACCCACGAGTGCTCAGAGAGCTAATTCGATGTTCTAGCGAAACCGTTGGCCATGCTCTTCAATCTCTCCCTATGTACGGGGAGAGTCCCCCTGGACTGGAAAACAGCTAACGTCGTTCCTCTGCACAAAAAGGGATGCAGAGCAGAGACTGCGAATTACCGACCAGTGAGTCTCACTTCAATAGTATGGAAACTCATGGAAACTCTACTTAAAGGTAAATTAGACACGATAATGGATGAAGGGAATCTAAGGGATCCCTGTCAACATGGATTCACCAGAGGCAGGTCATGCCAATCCAATCTTATAAGCTTCTTTGATTGGGTGACAGGAAAGCTGGACTCGGGAGAGTCTCTGGACATAGTATACTTGGATTTCAGCAAAGCGTTTGACAGTGTCCCACACCGTAGACTACTAAACAAGATGAAATCGATGGGTTTAGGCGAGAAGCTAACTGCATGGGTCAGTGATTGGCTGAGTGGAAGACTTCAGAGGGTGGTGGTCAATGGCACCCTCTCTGAGACATCGGAGGTGACTAGCGGAGTACCACAGGGCTCAGTCCTGGGACCATCCCTTTTCAACATATTCATAAGGGACTTGACCCGAGGGCTTCAGGGTAAAGTAACACTGTTCGCCGACGACGCCAAACTGTGTAATATAGTAAGTGAAAGCAATCTCAAGGATAGTATGACGCAGGATCTGATCACGTTGGAAAACTGGTCCTCGACATGGCAGCTGGGCTTCAACGCTAAGAAATGTAAGGTCATGCATCTCGGCTGCGGAAATCCATGCAAAACTTACACCTTAAACGGGGAAACACTAGCTAGGACTTCAGAAGAACGGGACTTGGGAGTAATCTTTAGTGCAGATATGAAGGCTGCCAAACAAGTGGAGCAGGCCTCATCCAAGGCAAGGCAAATGTTGGGATGTATCAATAGAGGCTTCATCAGCCGCAAACCTGAAGTCATAATGCCGCTTTACAGAACCATGGTGAGACCTCACCTGGAATACTGTGTGCAATTATGGAGACCACACTACCAAAAAGATGTGCTTCGAGCTGAATCTGTCCAGCGAATGGCCACTAGAATAGTCTCCGGACTCAAGAGTCTCTCATACGAAGAAAGACTGGGCAAACTACAGCTATACACTCTTGAGGAGCGTAGAGAAAGGGGAGACATGATTGAGACATTTAAGTACATCACAGGTCGTGTCGAGGCGGAAAGCGATATATTCTTCCCCAGGGGACCCTCGGTCACAAGGGGCACCCGCTCAAACTCAGAGGAGGGAAATTTAAGGGTGACACCAGGAAGTATTTCTTCACAGAAAGGGTTGTAGATCACTGGAACAAACTTCCGGTGCAGGTGGTCAAGGCCACCAGCATGCTCGACTTTAAGAATAAATGGAACATCCACGTGGGATCCCTATGGGGGTCGAGCTAAGGATCTGGGTCATTAGCACTCAGACTTGATGGGGTGGGTCAGAAGAGTGGGCAGACTTGATGGGCTGTAGCTCTTTTCTGCCGTCATCTTTCTATGTTTCTATCCTGGAGATGAATGCATGGCTAGGTGGATGGTGTCATTGAGAGCATTTTGGCTTCCTGGACCATGGGATGATTTTCCAAGTGCTGCTGAACAGGGTTAAGAACATAAGAACATAAGAACATAAGCGTTGCCTCTGCCGGGTCAGACCAGGGGTCCATCGTGCCCGGCAGTCCGCTCCCGCGGCGGCCCCCCAGGTCCATGACCTGAAAGTGTTCCCTACCTAACTTAAAATACCCATACCCTGTTCACTCAATGTCCTGTAAGGTAAATCTCTATTTGTACCCTGTTATCCCTTTCGCTTCCAGGAAGTCATCCAGTCCCTTTTTGAACCCCAGAATTGTACTCTGTCCTATCACCTCTCCGGGAAGCGCGTTCCAGGTGTCCACCACCCTCTGAGTGAAGAAGAACTTCCTTGCATTCGTTATGAATCTGTCTCCTCTCAGTTTTTCCGAATGACCTCTTGTTTTAGTTGTCCCTGCTAGTCTAAAGAATCTGTCCCTCTCCACCTTCTCTATGCCTTTCATGATTTTATAAGTTTCTATCATGTCCCCTCTCAGTCTCCGCTTCTCCAGGGTAAAGAGCCCCAGCCTGTCCAACCGTTCGGCATATGAAAGGTTCTCCATACCCTTTATCATCCTCGTTGCCCTCCTCTGGACCCTCTCGAGTATTGCCATGTCCTTCTTGAGGTATGGTGACCAGTATTGGACGCAGTATTCCAGATGTGGGCGCACCATTGCTCGATACAGTGGCAGGATAACTTCTTTTGTTCTGGTAGTGATACCTTTTTTGATAATGCCCAGCATTCTGTTCGCTTTTTTTGAGGCCGCTGCACATTGCGCCGCCTGCTTCATTGTGTTATCCACCAATACCCCCAGATCTTTTTCTTGGCTTCCTTCCCCGAGTACCCTCCCTCCCATCGTATAGCTGTACATGTAGTTCCCCTTCCCTATGTGCAAGACCTTACATTTCTCCACATTGAAGCTCATCTGCCATTTTTTTGCCCACTCACTCAGTTTGTTCAGGTCGCTCTGCAGTTCTTTGCATTCTTCAACAGTTCCGGCCCTGCTGGAGAGTTTTGTGTCATCCGCGAATTTGATAACTTCGCACTTTGTCCCCGTTTCTAGATCATTAATAAATATATTGAACAGCAACGGTCCCAGCACTGACCCCTGCGGAACACCACTTGTGACCCCTATCCAGTCAGAGTAGTGCCCCTTTACTCCTACCCTCTGTTTCCTGTCCGCCAGCCAATTTTTGATCCATCTGTACACGTTTCCTTCCACCCCGTGACTCCACAGCTTCTTCAGTAAGCGTTCATGGGGCACCTTGTCAAAGGCTTTTTGGAAATCCAGATATATAATGTCTACTGGGTCACCTTGGTCCAATTGCTTACTTATCCCCTCAAAGAAATGCAGTAGATTTGTCTGGCATGATCGGCCTTTACAGAAACCATGCTGACTCGATCTCATCAGATTATTTTTTTCTATATGCTCGTTGATACCTTCCCTGATCATTGATTCGACCATCTTCCCCGGAACAGAGGTTAAACTCACCGGTCTGTAGTTTCCCGGGTCGCCCCTCGATCCTTTTTTGAAGATCGGTGTAACATTCGCTATCCTCCAGTCCTCCGGGATTACCCCTGTTCTCAAGGACAGGTTGCAAATATGCTGCAGTAATTCTGCTGTTTCGTCTCTAAGCTCTTTTAGTATTCTCGGGTGGATCCCGTCTGGGCCCGGAGCTTTGTCCGTTCTTAATCTATCTATCTGCCTGAGAACGTCTTCGAGGCTTACCTCCATGCATGATAGTTTCCCCTCCTGATCTCCCCTGAAGATTTTTTCCGGTTCTGGCACACTGGATGTGTCCTCTATTGTAAAGACCGACAAGAAGAACTTGTTTAGCCTACCAGCCACCTCTTTTTCCTCTTTCACCACTCCCTTCCGGTCACCCTCGTCCAGGGGCCCCACCTCCTCCCTCGCTGGCTGTTTCCCTTTCACATATCGGAAAAATGGTTTGAAATTTTTTGCTTCCTTGGCTAGTCTCTCCTCATACTCTTTCTTGGCTTTCCTGACTACTCGGTGACATTCTTTTTGTTGCTTCCTGTGCTCTCTCCAGTTTCCTTCAGTTTTGTCCTTTTTCCACTTCCGAAATGATTTTTTCTTGTCTCCTATCACTTTCTTTACTTCACTGGTTATCCATGCAGGGTCCTTTGTCTGATTTTTCTTGGAACCTTTCCTAAATCTTGGTATATATAGGTTTTGTGCCTTGTTTACTGTGTCCTTGAATAGGGACCAGGCTTGCTCCACAGTCCGCGTTTCCTTGGAGCTGTTTCTGAGCTTTTTTCTCACCATTTGTCTCATGGCATCATAGTTCCCTTTCTTGAAGTTAAATGTTGTTGCCTTGGTTCTCTTTCCCATAGGTAGTCCTACTTGCACTTTGAACTGAATCATGTTGTGGTCACTGGTTCCTAGTGGTCCTATGATCTCCACATCCTTCGCGGGGCCTTTCAGCCCATTGAGGATCAGATCCAGAGTCGCTGATCCTCTCGTTGGTGCCTCGACTAGTTGTTCCATGAAGCAGTCCTGTACTGCTTCCAGGAACTCCGTTTCCCTTGCACATTTTGAGTTTCCGAGACACCAGTCTATCCCAGGATAGTTGAAATCTCCCATAACTATGGTGTTTGGGTTCTTGCATTCCCTTCTCAGCTTGGCTACCATTTCTGTATCTTCAGCTTCAGTTTGCCCAGGTGGACGGTAGAACAGTCCCATCTTTATCTCGGCTCCGTTGCTTCCTGGTACTTTGATCCACAATGCCTCCAGTTGGGCATTTGTCTCTGCTGTGTCCACAGTGGTTGAGTGAATTGTATCCCTTATGTATAGTGCTATTCCTCCCCCCTTCTGGTAAGTCCTGTCTTTTCGGTAGAGTTTGTATCCTGGCAGTACTATGTCCCATTTGTTTTCCTCGTTCCACCATGTTTCCGTGATCCCTATGATGTCTAGTTTCTCATTATTGGCCATGACCTCTAGTTCCCCCATTTTGTTCTTTAGGCTCCTTGCATTTGTATACATGCAGTTCAAGTCCTGGCATTTTCTCTTCCTTTCTATTTCATCTTGCATTTCATTCTTCATTTTGTCCCCTTCCTGGCCTGCCAACTCCTGAGTATTGTCTCTTTTGGCCTTTCTTTGTGGTAGATTCCTATTGCCTTCCCCTTGTGGCATGTTCCTATTGTCCTCCTCTTGTTCTCTCTCAACATCCAATCCCGTTTTGACTTCCCCTTCCAGTATGTTCATCCTGGCCCCCTCTCGCTTCATCTGACTCCCTTGTTTGTTCATAGTCTGTTGCTTGCCACTTGTGTCATCCCCAAAATCTTTCCCCTCAGTACCCTCATTGGGTACTGTTTCCCGAACCGTCGATACCAGGTCGACTGTCGGCTTTCCCCCTCTTCTTAGTTTAAAGCTTGCTCTATCGCACTTCTGACGTTATTTGCTAGTTGTCTGGTTCCCGCCTTGCTCAGGTGTAGACCATCCTTCTTGAAAAGCTTGTTCTTTCCCCAGAACGTTGTCCAGTTCCTCACGAAGAGAAATCCCTCTTCCTCACACCATTTTCTCATCCATGCGTTAATTGATTGTAGCTCCGTCTGCCTCTTCGTTTCTGCCCTCGGTACTGGCAGGATCTCTGAGAAGGCTATCCTCTGGGTCCTCATCTTCAGTTTCCTTCCTAAGATTTTGAATTGTTCAGTCAGTGCATTCTTGCTGTAGTCCCTCCTGGTGACATCGTTCGTCCCGACGTGGACTATCACTGCTGTCTCTTCCGTCTCTGCTCCTTCCAAGATTCTCTCAATCTTGTCAACGATGTCCTTTGTTCTCGCTCCTGGGAGACAGGTCACTAGCCGATCCTCTCTCCCTCCTGCTATGTGACTGTCAACGTGCCTCAGGATTGAGTCTCCCACCAGGATTGCAGATTTCCCTTCTTTCAGCCTCCGTGTCGGCCGCAGGTCTGTGTCCTTGGTGTTCTTTGTTTCTTCCAGCAAGGTTCCTCCGCGGGTATCCTCTACCTTGGTGTCAGATGTTCCTTGTCCTCTGCTCTGTGTGTCTTCCTCATTTCCGTGCTCCTGTTCTTCCACTCTCCTGTAGGCATCATCAATGAACCTCTCGAGCTCCCTGACTTGTTCCTCGTTGCACTCATCTTGCATGGGGTCTTCGGCTGTCTGGAAGGGGGCTTCGGAGATGTAGAGTCCCTCCAGCTCCTGGATCCTGAGCTTCAGTCGACTGACTTCGCTCTTCAAGCTTACCAGTTCCTGGCATCGTCCACACACATATGACTGCTGCCCGGAGGGGAGGTAGTCATACATGTGGCAGTCCGTGCAGTACACTGGGAAGCTCATCCTTCGGGTTCCTTCCGCTTCCATATTTGTCCGCTCTCTAGGAGTCCTGTTGCTCTTTGCTAGTGTTTTCACTCCTGTGCCTGGCTCTTCCTTACCTTCTTCGTCTTTCGCTTCCTTTTACTTATGCGCTTGTGCTATTTGCTCCTTGCTTACCCTCTGTGGCTGCCTTTTCCTTTAGCTCGTGTTCTCTCCTGAGTCCTCCTTTTCTTGTCCTGTTGAGCTTGTTACTGCTGTCTCTGTGTATGTGTGTGTGATACCTTCTTAGCCTGCTTCTAACCTGTCTTTTGCCCTTGCTACCGTTCTTCAGTGCCTTCCTTGCCTGTCGTTCCTTTGATGTGTGGTCCTTCCTGGGCCTACTCCTTCCTTCTTTTCTGTGTTTGCTTCCCTTTTACTTGTGTGTGTGCGTGTATGTGTTACTTCCTTACCTTGCTTTCTTCCTTTCTTGGAGTCCTTGGATGTAGTGACCTGGCCTGCCCTTCTTGAGGCCCTTCGCAAAGGCGCTCTCGCTAAGGCGAGCGCCTTTTCCGCTCGCCTTCGCCGCGCGCCGAACGGCTGGGCGCCGCGGCTCCCCTCCTCTTAAGGGGGAGTCCAGCCTCTGGCTCCGCTGGTGACGCGGTGCGGGTGGGCGGAGCTTACTCTCGCCTCTGCCCGCCCTCGCCGCCGCCTCTACCTTCTCTGTCTCCCGGCTCCTCTCTCCAACAAGCCTCCACGCGGCTTGTGCTGCTTTCGCACCGCGGCTCCCCTCCTCTTAAGGGGGAGTCCGGCCTCTGGCTCCGCTGGTGACGCGGTGCGGGTGGGCGGAGCTTACTCTCGCCTCTGCCCGCCCTCGCCGCCGCCTCTACCTTCTCTGTCTCCCGGCTCCTCTCTCCAACAAGCCTCCACGCGGCTTGTGCTGCTTTCGCGCCGCGGCTCCCCTCCTCTTAAGGGGGAGTCCGGCCTCTGGCTCCGCTGGTGACGCGGTTGTTATACATCTGTCAAAGAAGGGAAGAAGTGTCTTCGGTGGCAGGCTGGCTAATCTTCTGAAGAGGGCTTTAAACTAGAAATGATGGGGCAGGGTGATCAAAGCATGGTGTGTATAAGCCCTCAGGTAAGTAAATCACTGAATACCTCTACACGGATGGGAAAAGGCGGTAATGTCTGGAAAGCAATATATACTAATGTTCAAAGTATGGGAAACAAGATTCTGGATCTAGAAGCTGTGATGGAAGAAGATGGATATAGTGGCTATCACAGAGACGTGGTTCACAGAGAACCATGACTGGGTTGTAGTTATACCGGGCTATAATCCTGTTCAGGAAAGATAGAGTAGGAAGAAAAGGAGGGGGGAGTAGTTGTTATATGTTAAAGATCATATTAAAACCACACAATTGCAGGATCTGATCTGTAGGGCAAGGAAGAAGCACTGTGGAACAATTTGGAAAGAGGGAATGGTAAATATATTTACATTGGTATGATATATAGGCCTCCTTTACAAACAGAAGAAGTGGACAGAGATTTAATAGTAGACATTCAGAATATATCTAAAAAAGGGGAAGTTTTACTAATAGGTGATTTTAGCATGCAGGACGTTGATTGGTGTCTCCCTGTTGCGGGGTATTTTAGAAGTAGGGAGATTCTGGATTCTCTACAAGGTGAACTGTTTCAGCAGTTGGTAAAGAAACCCATGCAGGATGGGGTCATACTGGACTTAGTACTTACAAACGGGGAAAGTGTTTCTGATGTTACAGTGGGTTATCATCTGGCATCCAGTGATTACTGCATGGTATGGTTTAATATTAAGACGGGTATAGAGAGGGCTCATTCAAAAGCAAAGGTTTAGGAAGGATTTCAGGGCTGCAGGAATAAAAAAAGGTTAAAAACTCCTGCTCTAAGAGTTCAGTATATAATTGATTCTTCCAGGATAGGGTTTCATTCTATAATGTTATTACTCTTTAGTACTAAATTTGCAGTGGTTTCTAATTTTATAATGGATCCTATATCCATCAATAACCACCTTACTGCTTAGTTTGTTGTAAGCTTTTCTAAACATCCTCACACTGAATCAAAAACTTGGAATTTGCTTAATTCTCACAGCTGAACTTATCACAAAATCTGCCAGTTTGAGTAAAATTGAAGGAAAATCTGGTTTCAAAAAGTAGATATGTTTTAAATTGATGCATTTCCCCAAACAAAAGCAGTTTGAGACCTTGCATGACTAATATTTCTTCACCTCAAGGGTGTTCAGAGGCACTTCATAAAAACAGCTCTCTGTGCTGCTTTTCACAAAATTAAGGCACAAATTCTTATGTATATGGGTCATAAGTAGTCACCTTTTGTCACAAAGCAAAGCACAGTATTCTTTCCTTTATAAACTAAAAAAATGGCCTAAAATGTATTTGTGCATTTCCATGGGAAAGATCTGACCTTGAGTATGAATTATAAGCCCTCTGATAAACCGAACAAATAATAGGGAGGTTGTCCTTACATACTCCAGATTGTCTACATTTTCACAAAGAGAGATTGCCTGAACTCGTTGCCTTATACAAGATGTTAGTTGAATACTTGATTTTTTTAAAAGAATTTATCTGGAGTGTTGAAAACGAGTCTCCACTGATAATAGCTACCTGATAATACCATCATGCTGTATTTGTGTAACTGTCCTATGACTTAGCCATCATGTTAGCCGAGTTTACTAATTAAAAAAAAAAAAATAAAAATTTTGTTTACACTCAGGGCTAGGTGCACTAAACATGGTCACTAACCCCCTCTTTTACTAAGGTGCACTAACCGATTAGCACTTGCAAACTGACTTAAGGCGTGCTAAATGCTAACGCACCCATGATATTCTATGGATGCGTTAGCATTTAGCACGTATAAAAGAGGTGGGTAAGACTCTGCGAGTCGCTTTTGGCTGACTTTGTGGCCGATTGTGGAACAGCGATCGATGTTCCAACAAGTTTCCATGATTTGCACGGAGGTTCGCCGTAATCCCATTCAACCACTCATTCTCAAAGCGACTTTGACACATGCGCAGAGCCGGTTTGGGGAAGCCTGAACAGCTGACTGGTAGGAGAAGCCTTAAAGCAGCCTCCTGTCACTCAGCTTTTGGGGTTTTTTTCATTTTTTTTTATGGCACAGAAGTTGTGCATGTGTTACACAAGCAGAACATCTGACCCATTAAAAAAAAAAACCACCACCCCCTTCTACAACACTGTGTAGAAGAGTGTTATCTTATTTTGTTAAGTGTCAATTTGAAGAGACAAAATTCTTTGTTTTGATATTGTTTCAGATCATCGATTGAACCATATCCACATCATTCTTTTCTTGTTTGGGCTGAGAATTTTTCAGCACCCCCTCATAGTGTGAAGAGTTTCAGTGTCTGGTAACCAGAGCTGAGATGGTGATGTCATAATGCCTCATTCCACCAATAAGAGCCAACTTCATCAGTGATGTCACAGTGGCTTGATTATCCTATACTTGGCTCACTTTTATTACATACAAGGGGTGTTGAAAAGTTCTCAGCCCAACCAACCCACTTCCTAAATTCTGAGCATTATTTTGCCACTGTAGCTGAAAAGAGTGTTATCTTATTTCATTAAGTGCCAATTTGCAGAGACACAATTCTCTGTTTTCACATTCAGTTCAGATCACTGATTGAATCATATCCACGTCATTCTCTTCTTGGTTGGGCTGAGAAATTTTCAGCACCCTCCTCACTTTCTTTTTATATGTGAATTTCTATAATCACATTTCCTGTAATATCCTGTAAAATCTGAGACATAGAATGTAAAATAAAAAGAGGAAAATTACCACAGGGAATTTATATGCTTGCATTCACACCTGCTCTTTAGCATGCATAAAATTTTCATGGTTAATTTATGTGAAAACACTTGAATTTTCAAAAGTATGTGTGTAAATGCAAACCCCTATCCAACAATATGCTGCAGAGTCTGGGTAAAGCTATGTATATAAGGACAGCATAAATAAAACATTACTGCCTTCTCAGGGAAACATTAAAAACCCCCAAAACATTTCCAGGTAAAGTACTGTTTTACCAGTGCAAATGATTATGGGGAAATTGTCATCAGTGGTCCAACTAGTGGTCCAACTTACTTCCTCACAGGCTTCTCGTTTTTAATGTACCCTGAAAAAGCTTTTATTATTAATTTTTATATGTTTGGCAGGTTTCTTCTTGAATTCTCCTCTGACTTTCCTTATTAATGTTTCACATTTCATTTTCCAGTGCTCATTCTCGTTTCTCTTTTCCTCAGGAGGACCTAATTTCTAGTGTTTACAGCACGTTGTTTAGGTTTTAATAGTCTTTTTCAAAGCAGCCTTTATTTACTTATTTCAGAAGATTTTTAGTCTACTAGTTCTATAACTTAGTTCTTGGTGGTTATCATATTTTAACATAAAATGCAGACTTATAGTACCGGTCAAGTTAAACACAGTAACAGGCCATGGCCAATGGCAAGGACACACCAGGTCAAAGTATTAAAACAAGTTAGTCCGTATAATTTGTATCTTGTAAGTATGTCTGTGTGTTTTAATTTCATGGTACCCAATTTAAATTTTTCTTTTGTACCACGCTTAGAAGCTTTGTTAAGTGATTGTGAGTTCCCGTAGTCTCTCGAGACTATGACGGGAACTCCCTACAGCTATTTCCTAATGGCGATCTGCACGGGGCAGGAGTGTAGGAAGATCGCTCCTGCCCCGAAAGCCCGCTAGACCACCAGGTAAGGCCGGGATGCCGGGGGGAAGACTTAACGATGTTTTTTTTTTTTCTTTTTTCCCCCTCCCCAAAAAATCGCGAATATGTAAAATCGCGATTACCGAAACCGCGAATGGGGAGGGGGAAGTGTACTCCTATCTTCACTTCAGAAGTCAACATAAAACTGATCTATTCATAATGGGGTCCTTTTACTATGGCGCGCTAACTGATTTAGCACATGCTAATCTATTTAGAGCGCACTAAATGCTAAGGCGCCCATTATATTATATGGCTGTGTGCGCTAAATCAGCTAGAATGCTTTAAATCGGTTAGTGCGCCTTAGTAAAAGGACTCCAATGTTTTTAGGTATTTAGCACTCTGTATAAGTCTTGATTCCTCCTTGCTGTTCTACTTAATTAATCTTTTGTGACCCGCATAAAACTTCTTTGGTTATGTGGTCTAGAAATTGATTTTATGTTATGTTATTGCCAGCATGGCTATATGCATGGATAATTTTGGTTTCCTTTTAGCAACTTTTAAAATGGATGCATTTTAGCTGGGCCATCATAATGTTATTTGAAATAATCATCTCCACATGCATGCACATTTTTACCTTTGCAACTGTTCCTAATCTCCCCATTTATCAGAATCTACATGTCAAAGGTTGGTGCATTGACTTTTATTTACTTTATTCCATCCAGTGATTATGTCAAATTTGATTGCATTAGAATCAATATTGCTCAACAAATCTACCACCAGTACCTCTTACACCAGTTTTACATTCCACAAGAGAAATGGATTTACAGCACCAGTTGTTGCATTAATGGCATTTAGAAACTACTTCCCTAAAATGCCCTGATAAGTATTGTATGTTTACAACGGGAAAAGGCACATTCCAAGCTTTATTTTTTGTGAGTGAACAGCTGTTTGCTCACCTCAAATACCCTACTTCAAACTGGCATCTTCTTCTTTGTTTAAGTCTTCATGACATGAAACATCACAGTGACTTTTACCTTTGGCAAAAAGGACTGAGTCCAGGGCAGGATTTAGCTAGATGTTGATACTGAGAGGCATTCATTTGAAGTTTCTGTGGGTGTTTTAAGCCATAGGTTTTGTCCATTTTGCAGAACAGAGACAAAACTATGATTACTAACATATTTACAATGTCCGAAAACAAGGGAATAAACTACAGATGTGATGTACAAGGTACATAATCTTTATTGGAGAAAATACAATCTAGCAATCCAAATAATGGTTCTCATATGTGAATCCAAATCAGAATTGGCTAACACTTTTATTCTCCTGGAGGGAATGTGTGGTGTAAAAAGGCTTAAATAATGAACATCAGTATGAGCCCTTCAGATTAAACACGAGGGATTATTGGCTCAGATAGTAATTCATTGGTGACCAGCACCAGACATAAGTCTAAATAAGAACTGCCACAGTTAACTAGCGGCAGGACCGGAGCTCTATGTTGCCTGTCGTTCACGGATTACCCGTGTTATTTGTTTCTTTGTTTTTTTTAAATAATTTTTTCTACATTTATGTACCATAACATCCCGGACCCTTGAGGAAGAAGTGTTTCCGAAACACAGACCGTGTCGGGTCCTGTGTCTTCACATATGAGAACCATTGCTACATTGTATTTTCTCCAGTAAAGATTTTGTACCTTGTACACCACCTCTGCAGTTTTTTTTTATCCTTGTTTTCGTCGTTTGACACTTCACTGCAGATTCGTTGGATCGTTCGTATATTTAAAATGTAGCCATCTCCATTTTCAAAGGGAAATTCTGTGGTCAATACAAAGTACTCAAGGACTTGTAGTTACCCTATAGGTTTTCATATTGTAGACTGCTTCATTATTCTGCTCAGGAAACTCTTAGTATGAGCGGTGTTCAATAATATATTTACCTCAGTAGGGAAGAAGAGTTTAAAAAAAAATTTGTTTTATTTTTCAATTTAGTCCCCTGATAGCTCCATACACTTCATCCACTTCTCTTGCAATGACTTTAAACCCTTTGAAAATAATTATTCTGTTTGACCTTCAAACCAAGATGTCAGAGCTTTCTTGACGTCTTTATCACTTGAAAACCACTGTCCACAGAGAGATTTCTTCAAAACTCAAAACAGGGAATAATCCAAGGGAGCTAGGTCAGGACTGCAAGGTGGATGGTTCAGCTGCTGGCAGCCTGTGATTGTCATGACATGTGCACGGGCACATTGTCGTGAAGAAGCAGCATGCCTGATGTGAGTTTTCATACAATGCAGTATAAAGATCATCTTATAAGATCATCCCTAAAAAGACTGTCCCTTGAATCTTAAATTTTCATGGACCCTCAGAGATGTCACCATTATACTCTAGATTTCATAGTATATGGCTTTATACATCAAATCCTCATTGGGTCCGATGTTTATCAAATACTAAAATTCAAATATTTAAATATTTAAATACTTAGCTTTAAATTTCATGGTCAAATTTACAGGGACTAATCAGCCAACATGTTTCACCCTGGGGGGGGGGGGGGGGGAGTGTTTCAAGGCTATTTATCCCTTCGTGCGGCTCTTGCCCATAGAACGACCACTCGTCATCTTTTTTTTCCTTGATTGACTCCCACAAAGTGATAATTGTGTTGGCATAACTCTCCCCGGTTATGATTGTCATGTGTGGCATGAACTCCAGAAACAAAAGTCCTTTATCATCTCAGAAGACAGTTGCCATGACTTTGCCTACAGATTTTTCTGTCTTTGAACATTTTTGGGGTGGGGATGACTTGTGCTTCCACTGTATTGACTCCATTTTGGACTCAGCATCTCTGTGATAGATCCAAATCTCACCTCCAGTCACCAAAAGATGAATAAAATTCACTTGATCTTCATGGAGCATCTCCAAGTTCTTCTGACAGCACTGGAGCCTCATGACTCTCTGACTTGGTGCAGCATTCTTGGAACCCATCTTGCACTAACCTTGGACATGCCCAACTTTTCATGAATTATTTTTTCAAACTGTATATGCTGAGATGTCCATTTCTTCAGCTATTGGGGAAACCTTAATTTGTTTGTCTGACAAAATTAAATCCTTGACTAGATGGGCCATTTGGCCTTTATCTGCCGTCATGTTTAATGGAACAGATGTGCACGAGTTAAACATGCACAGCCTGTCAAATTTTTTAAAAACCACCCTGCACTGGCACCCTGAACCACCGTCCACCCCCCTGACCCACGACAAAATGGCAGGAGAGATGCCTGCTCCCTCCTGTCATTGAAGGAACTCTTTCACCCCTGCCTGAAAAAAAAGGCAGGAGGGATGCCCACTCCCTCCTGCCACGAAGGCACCCACTCCCTCCTGCCACAAAAGCACTCACTCCCCCTTCCCCCCAAAAAGGCAGGAGGGATGCCCACTCCCTCCTGTAATGAAGGCGCCCACTCCCCCTTTAGTCCCCCCTGCCCTATACCTTAAAAGTTGGGAGCAGGAGGTACCGAAAACACCTCCTGCTCCTCGTTCCTCAATGATACTGGGCCCCTACCCGGTGCATCATTTGATGGATGGGGAGGGACCTTCCTTAGGCTCCTTCCTGTATCCCAGATACAAGGGGGAGGAGCCAAAGTCCCTGACTGACTTGACTGCACTGATCAGGGTCTTAGGCTCCTCCCCCTTGTATCCGGGGTACAGGAAGGAGCCTAAGGAAGGCTCCAATTGGCTCAGACATCTCAGGCCCTGTCCCTTGGGAGGGGCCTGAGACATCTGAGCCAATCAGGGCCTTAGGCCCTTCCCCGTGCATCACATGATACACCAGGGATGGGCCTAAGGCCCAGTGTCATCTTCGAGGGAGGGGGAGCAGAAGGTGTTTTCAGTACTTCTTGCTCCCAGCTTTTAAGGAACGGGGCAGGGGGGCATGGAGGGGAAGTGGGCGCCTTCATGACACTAGGGAGTGGGTATCCCTCCTGGCTTTTTTTCGGGGAGGGGGAGGGAGTGGGTGCCTTCATGGCAGGAGTGAATGGATGTCCCTCCTGCCTTTTTTTCAGGGGGGAGAGGTGCCTTCGTTGCAGGAAGAAGCAGGCATCCCTCCTACCATTTTTGGAGGATTCTGGGAGCATCGTGTTTTTTGGAGGGGGACTTCATTTTTTTCTTTATGGGACAGATATTTTGCATGTCTAATACATGCAAAATATCTGTGCCAATGAAAAAAATACCAGGCAGACCTGTCGGTAACACAGTTACGGACAGGTCTACTGTAGAGCAATTTGGTTTTAGGATCGGTAAAACCCGTTGCTAAATAGCTAAGAGGTGTTAGTTCATCAATCGCTTGGCTATTTTGCATGGGGTTTTACTAATTTGTATGGGTTGCATCAGATCGGATGGGAAAACACACGGTGGGTAGTTTTGTGCATCAGGGAATCCAATCCGATCGATCGCTAAACTGGTCAAACTGGTTTAGCGATGATCGGGACACGATCGGTAAGTTTTGTGCATCCCCCAGATAGAAACATGATGGCAGATATAGGCCAAATGGCCATCTAGTTTGCCCATCTGCAGTAACCATTATCTCTTTCTTTTTCTGAGAGATCCCACGTGCCTATCCCACACCTTCTTAAATTCAGACACACTGTGAAAAGTTGCAAGAAGACCTTAGGAAATTGGAAGACTGGGTGTCCAAATGGCAGATGAAATTTAATATAGACAAATGCAAAGTGATGCGCATTGGAAACAATAACCCAAATCATAGTTACCAGATGCTAGGGTCCACCTTGAAGGTTAGCACCCATGAAAAAGATCTGGGTGCCATTGTGGACAATACGATGAAACTTTCCGCCCAATGTGTGGCGATGGTCAATAAATCAAACAAGATGTAAGAAATAATTAAAAAAGGGAAGGTTAACAAGACTAAGAATGTTATAATGCCTCTGTATTGCTCCATGGTGCAACCTCATTTTGAGTATTGCATTCAGTTCTGGTCGTCTTATCTCAAGAAAGAAATAGCAGAACTAGAAAAGGCTCAAAAAAGAGCGACCAAGATGATAAAGGGGATGGAATTCCTCTTATATGAGGAAAGACTAAATTTATTTATTTAGATTTATATCCCTTCCTCACCTAAGAGCTCAGAATGGGTTACATTCACAGTGCTAAATCTATTATACATGTATTGTAGCTACTCTCACTGTTCCAAATGGGCTCACAATCTAACTAAAATGCCTTGGAGAAAAACATCAATTAGATAAAGATAAATAGAAAAGAGGAAAAAAAGGAAGAATAGCCCCAGATAAACTTAAAACATTGTTAACAAGGAACCCAGAAGAAGAATGAAGTAATATGGGTAGTGTAGCAAATTAACAAAATTAATATAAATATAATATCAAGCAGAAATGAAAAGAAATAAAAAAAAAAGGAAGTAAAACAGAGAGCAGACATTAAACAAACTGAAGAAAATAGAATAAAGTAAGTTAAAAATTCCAGTTTCTTATAGATCCAGGTTTCATTCTAGTCCAATAAAGGTTAGGGCTCTTCAGCTTGGAAAAGAGGTGGCTGAGGGGATGATTGAAGTCTACAAAATCCTGAGTGGTGTAGAATACCGTATTTTCACGCATATACCGCGCACCCGTGTAAAACGCGCACACGGGTATAGCGCGCGGGAAACCTAAATATACGTAAACAAATTTTTATATAGCGCGCACATGTGTATACCGCGCATGCTGCTCCATGAATTTAAATCTCCTTCTGCCGTCCCGACTCTCCTCTCGCCACCCTGCCCTCTGCCCCGAGTCTCCTCTGGTCCCGGCTCTCCTTTCGCTGCCCTGCCCTCTGCCCCGAGTCTCCTCTGGTCCCGACTCTCCTTTTGCCGCCCTGCCCCAAGTCTCCTCTGGTCTCGACTCTCCTTTTGCCGCCCTGCCCTCTGCCCCGAGTCTCCTGTCCCCCCTTGAAGGTCTGCCTGTCCCCCTTGAAGTCCTGTCCCCACCCTGAAAGCCTTATGCCCCCCCCGACGTCCGATTCATCACCCCGAAGGACCACTCGCACCCCCACCCCGAAGGACCGCTCGCACCCCCCCCGCACGGAGAAGCTGCTTACCGTTGTTTCCCGATGTCAGTGAGCCCTGCTGCTTCCTCTGCCGGCGGTTCCGCCCCTTCTCTGAGCCCTGCGCTGCGCTGCTTCCTCTGCCGCAGGCCCGCCCCTTCTCTGACATCAGAGAAAGGGTGGGACCGCCGGCAGAGGAAGCAGCGCAGCGCAGGGCTCAGAGAAGGGGCGGGACCGCCGGCAGAGGAAGCAGCAGGGCTCACTGGCATTGGGAAACAACGGTAGGCAGCTTCTCCGTGCAGGGGGGGGCTGGAGGGGTGCGAGTGGTCCTTCGGGGTGGGGGTGCGAGCAGTCCTTTGGGGTGGTGGTGCGAGCGGTCCTTCGGGGTTGGGGTGCGAGCGGTCCTTTGGGGTGGGGGTGCGAGCGGTCCTTCGGGGTGATGAATCGGACGTCGGGGGAGGAACTATGTAAAAAAAAATTTGTACAATGCGCTCACGCATATAACGCGCATGGTTATACTCGGTTTGTAAAATCGTGTATAACACACGTGTTATATGCGTGAAAATACGGTAGGTACAAGTGAATCAATCTTTTTACTCCTTCAAAAATTACAAAGACTAGGGGACACTCGATGACACTTGTTGCCAGAGGTTGTGGTAAGAGCAGTTAACGTAGCTGGTTTTAAGAAAGGTTTGGACAATTTCCAGGAGGAAAAGTCTATAGACTGTTATTGAGACAAACATGGACACCTCTGACAGTCCCACTGTTCCCTCTAAGCTGAGCAGGAGTCCTCCACCCACAGTCTCACCAATAAAGGGTGCTGTTTTACTGTCACATTTTTCAATTGTGAGGGACAGGCAAGTTCTGCAGGACTCCAGGGAACATACCTGTCCTTAGCGACTGAAAATATTCCACCCCCTAGTGGTAGCAATGCAGCTGGAGGACACCTGCTCAGCTTAGAGGGAACAGTGCGGCCAACATCCCTGAATATCCCCTGGCACTCCGCACCTTCTGATGAAAAATTGGCAGGAGGGAAGCCCACTCCCTCCAGCCGATAGGGCCACTTCTTTAGAATGATCAGCCTTCCCCCTCAAGGAATGTTGGGTGATACTAGGAGGGGGGAGGTGTCCATGGATGTTTGCGGGATGACCAGGGAGGTGTCCTGGGATATTGGGGGATGTCGGGGGATTTGGAGGGAGGTTGGGGGAAGGGTGTAGGACTCTGAAGATAGTGGCTTTCTTTGGAGGGGGACTGGGGGGATCGGTGGGTGTGAGGAAGGGAGAGAAGAATTGTGGTTCTTTCTGCTGGTTCAGCTGATCTTGGCAGGGGAATCCCCAATCAGCTGAGCTGGCAGGACTGCACGAAAATGGTTCAGCTGATCAGGATTCCCCTGCCATGATCAGCTGATGGCAAGCTGTTCAGACAAGGTACCACATGTTAGCTGTTTGAACATCCGAAAAGCATGTGGAAGTCTGTATATTTGAAAATGGTTTAAAAAAAGACTTATTAAGAGCCATTAAAAAAAAAAAAAAGATACACATTTGACAGCTTTGAAAATGGACATTTTTTCTACTGGGTTTATGGACGTCTTACCTAAAATGTCCAACCTCCTACTTAGACGTTCTGTTGAAAATGTTAGATGTATAACTAAAAAAATATGGCCATTTTGAAACTGATTAAAGTTTCCACAAAACAAAACTTGGTACCTGGTCAGGTTTTTATACAATATTGGATGTTGTGTCATTGTTTTGTTCAGAGCTTATAGCATAGAGTTAATTATTTTTTAAAACTTTTTATTTAATAAGTTTTCATTTTTTACCATGTAAAAACTTGTACAGAAATGAAATATATATATTACAAATCAAGAAAATTTGTGAGCAAAGCAATTCAAGTATACATTTCTCAAGTCCACCTATATGGATCCAAGACTAGAATGAGTGGAAAAAAAACATAAGAAATCAAATTAGATTAGAAAAGGAAAGGAAAGAAAAATACCTGGCATGCAAGAAGCAGAGAATATACAAAACATAAGAGCTAAATAGGAGAATCATCTTAGATTCCCTCAATACTCTTCATAGCCCGAAATGGCTTAAGATGAGATGGTTCAAGAAAACATATTTCAAAGTTTGTCATCTATATATATAAAATCGGAGATATGTATGTGTGTATGTATGTGTGTGTGTATGTGCCGCGATCACGCAAAAACGGCTTGACCGATTTGAACGAAACTTGGTATGCTGATCCCTCACTACCTGGGATGATATGTTCTGGGGGTCTCGCGGCCCACCTGCACATGTGGGCGGAGCTACAAACATAATGTCGGATTTCACCCATTCATGTCAATGGAAAAAATGTAAAAAGCTGCCATTCTCACAGTAATTCAAAAACGACTTGCCCGATTTGAACGTAACTTGGTATGCAGATCCCTCACTACCTGGGGTGATATGTTCTGGGGGTCTCGCGGCCCACCTGCACATGTGGGCGGAGCTACAAACAGAAAATCTTATTTCACCCATTCATGTCAATGGAAAAAATGTAAAAACCTGCCATTCTCACTGTAATTCAAAACCGGCTTGACCGATTTGAACAAAACTTGGTATGCAGATCCCTCACTACCTGGGGTGATATGTTCTGGGGGTCTCGCTGCCCACCTGCACACATGGGCGGAGCTACAAACAGAAAATCAGATTTCGCTCCTAACCAAATTGCTAGAGTCCATCGTCTCCTCCCAACTCTCAGCCTACCTGGAAAGATTCTCTGTCCTCCTACCCTATCAATACGGCTTCAGACCCAACTTCAGTACCGAAACCCTCCTGGCCTCCCTAATCTCGAAGATCCAACAATTTCACTCTCACAAAAAATTTGCCGTTCTCCTTCAATTCGACCTCTCTGCTGCCTTTGACGTTGTCCACCATGACATTCTAATCTTCCTACTCTCCGAGATAGGCATTAGTTCTACAGTCCTTGACTGGTTCTCGAACTTCTTACGTTCTCGCTCTTACACCGTCACCAAACATGGTTCCTCTTCCTCCCCATGGAAACCGATTTGTGGAGTCCCACAAGGCTCCCCCCTTTCTCCCATCCTCTTCAACATTTATATGTCCTCCCTGAATCTTCTCCACCTATCCCCCCTAGAAACACTCTACACTTACGCCGACGATATCCTGGTCCTCATCGAGACCGACGCGAACCTCACCAATCTCGCAGCTAACATTTCTTCTTGCATAACCAAACTTCAATCCTGGGCTCACACTGTACAAATGAAATTGAACGAGTCCAAAACTAAACTACTTTGGCTCGGCCCTAAACTTGATCAATTACCCACTTCCATCCCACTGCCCACAGGCTCCGCTCTACAGCTGGAATTCTCTAGCAAAGTTCTGGGCATCACCATAGATTCATCATTATCCTTCAACGACCACCTCAACTCCCTGATAAAAAAATGCTTTTGCAGCCTTCACATGCTGAGGAAAGTGAGATCCTGCTTCCACCAAAAACACTTTGCCGTCCTCGTACAATCCATTATCCTCTCCAGATTGGATTATTGCAATTCCATTTACCTAAGCTTAACAAAGAAAAGCCTCCACAGACTCCAACTAATCCAGAACACCGCGGCCAAACTTATCTTCTCAAAAAGTAAATTTGACCATGTCACACCGCTCCTATCCAAACTCCACTGGCTTCCCGTTATTTCCAGGGTCTACTTTAAATGTGCCTGTCTAACCTTCAAGATCCTCCACGGTATCCTTCCTCCTTTTATCCCTCTATCCTGGAATTCCTCAAATCCAACCTCCACTAGATCCACTCAAAAATTAAAACTATCCTACCCCTCCTTAAAAGGCATCTCCCTTGTTGGTAAACTTGGCTCTTCCCTCCCTTTCAGAATCACTCAGCTCTGGAACAGTCTCCCTTCCCCTCTCCGCAATTTGAGCCCCCTTCTACCATTCCGTAAGCATCTGAAGACCTGGCTCTTCTCCAGAACGTAACCCCGTCCCGCTCCTGGCACTCTCACACCAACCTCTCTTCTCTCATACTTATATAATTCCACTGGAGTTCCGTTCCTTCCCTAACCATGTAAACCGTGTCGAGCTCCATCTGCGGAGATGATGCGGTATATAAACCCAAGATTTAGATTAGATTAGATTAGATTTCACCCATTCATGTCAATGGAAAAAATGTAAAAAGCTGCCATTCACACTGTAATTCCAACTATAAAACACTTTCTATGACACTATAACCACTAGGGACATCGTTTCTATTCTACCACGGACACCATACATATAGAGTTTGTATGTTCTAACTGTGTTTGTAACTGTTTCCTTCATGCACCCCAGTTCATAATGTTATTACATTACATGAGTACTCACATATCCTGAACTAGGAACACAGGTTCCATTCTGAACCGGGAACAAACTACATGGAGTTTCTTTTCAACCTGAGTTTCCACATATTGAGTTGTTTAAATCAATACTGAAACTTTTGGATGCCACTTATTCCAACAGATCTTCCTTTTCAGTTTAAGAGATTGCAAATTCCAGTGAGACTTGCATTCTCTATCACAATCAACAAATCACAGGGACAGACTATTACATACTGTGGAGTGGATTTAAGATCCCCCTGTTTTTTCCCATGGACAACTCTATGTTGCTTGATCAAGGGTGGGTTCACCCAAGAATTTATATGTTCTTGCTCCTGGAGGTGAAACCAAAATTGTTGTTTATAATCAAGTTTTGTGTTAGTTGTATTGTATTCATTTTGTCAAATATTTCACATTATAATTTGATTATTGTACTTTTTATAAAGCTGTAAAAAAATAATTTCATTCACCACTATAAAGTATCTTTATTTCAATCTATTTACTGTGTTATTGCTATAATTAAATACCCGTGCAATGCCGGGTCATCAGCTAGTCTCACTATATATTTGCAAGGATATCTCAAGTAAAAATGTCCTCCAATCTGAGCAACACTTAGGGCTCTTTTTACAAAGCTGCGCTAGCGGTTTTAGCGTGCGTGCTAGACGGTAACGCCAGCATTGAGCTGGCGTTAGTTCTAGCCGCATAGCGTCGGTTTAACACGCACTAAAATTCTGCGTGCGCTATAAACGCTATCGCAGCTTTGTAAAAGGAGCCCCTGGTTTCAAAAGCAACAACTATCTTTGCTTTTGTGTGAGAAGCATGTGGAAATATCTGAATCTTCAATCCTAGAAACAATTCATGTCTGTTCTTAAAGAGCATCTTCCAAATCCATATCTTATCAGGTGCTAAAGCCACCATAGCAACCAATGTTGAAAGTTTAGCAAAATCTCTATCAGAAGATTCCAAAAGAGCTAAGTATTTTTGATCTTATATTTTGCATATGACATGTACAATATGTGTTTCATATTTGGAGATGTAATAGCATAGATCTTCAACTGGTCATACAAATGATGAGGAACTTACTAGGAAAGCATTCCATAGCTCTCTATTTTTTTTCTTCTCTAATAACACATACGAGAGGAAGGCGTGGCTCACAGGCAGTCAAATCCCAGTGCTGCTCTTTTTGAACTTGGGCAAGGTCAAATAATCCTCTAGTGCCCACCACCTTGAAAGTCAGCTTTGAAATGCCAAAGCCACAAAAAGGCAGTATACAAGTTCACATTCTGTCATTAGATTTAAACCACTTTAAAGTTTTTCTACCATACCGAGATACCTCTGCTAAGATTTTTATGCATACATACAATAACAGATAAACCGTAAAAATACCAATAATTAAAAAGTTTAAAAAAAAATCTAATTAATTACAAACAAAACAATATATATTTCAGATAAATGCCCATTCCCACGCTATAGATCTGCCATAAGAAACCTGTAGTTTTTCTATGGCATATTTTATTTTTTCATCGAGTTTATGCATGAAGAAATTAAACAGAATTATTTGATGGAAGACATAAGAAAATCTGAAACACATGCAATCTTGTAAAAATATACCATGCAATAAAGACAATAAAAACCTTACTTCTTTAACCACTGAAAAGGCTCTAGATCTGACACAGCTTTAAAGGACTCATCAAACTGCAGTAAAAAGTGGCCTAAGCGCATGCTTATGCAGGTAATTCCTGTGTGCTAAGGCCATTTTTCTGCATGGGTAAAATGCCCTAATTTCCCCTTTCCATGCATTAATTTCCCATTAACCATAGCTATTACTGTAGCTTAGTAAAAATACCCCCAAATCTTGAAAGCAAGAAAAATAGAAGTCAAATTCTTGCTGGAAATATTTACTGGTTTTTGATTTAACATTGCCTTGCTAATGAATGTGACAGTTTTGCAGACTGGATGGACCATCGAGGTCTTTATCTGCTGTCATCTATATATATAAAATCGGAGGTATGTATGTGTGTATGTATGTGTGTGTGTATGTGCCGCGATCACGCAAAAACGGCTTGACCGATTTGAACGAAACTTGGTATGCTGATCCCTCACTACCTGGGATGATATGTTTTGGGGTCTCGCGGCCCACATGGGCGGAGCTACAAACAGAAAATCAGATTTCACCCACTCACGTCAATGGAAAAAATGTAAAAAGCTGCCATTCTCACAGTAATTTAAAAATGGCTTGACCGATTTGAACAAAACTTGGTATGCAGATCCCTCACTACCTGGGGTGATATGTTCTGGGAGTCTCGCTGCCCACCTGCACACGTGGGTGGAGCTACAAACAGAAAATCAGATTTCACCCATTCATGTCAATGGAAAAAATGTAAAAAGCTGCCATTCACACTGTAATTCCAACTATAAAACACTTTCTATGACACTATAACCACTAGGGACATCGTTTCTATTCTACCACGGACACCATACATATAGAGTTTGTATGTTCTAACTGTGTTTGTAACTGTTTCCTTCATGCACCCCAGTTCATAATGTTATTACATTACATGAGTACTCACATATCCTGAACTAGGAACACAGGTTCCATTCTGAACCGGGAACAAACTACATGGAGTTTCTTTTCAACCTGAGTTTCCACATATTGAGTTGTTTAAATCAATACTGAAACTTTTGGATGCCACTTATTCCAACAGATCTTCCTTTTCAGTTTAAGAGATTGCAAATTCCAGTGAGACTTGCATTCTCTATCACAATCAACAAATCACAGGGACAGACTATTACATACTGTGGAGTGGATTTAAGATCCCCCTGTTTTTCCCATGGACAACTCTATGTTGCTTGATCAAGGGTGGGTTCACCCAAGAATTTATATGTTCTTGCTCCTGGAGGTGAAACTAAAATTGTTGTTTATAATCAAGTTTTGTGTTAGTTGCATTGTATTCATTTTGTCAAATATTTCACATTATAATTTGATTATTGTACTTTTTATAAAGCTGTAAAAAATAATTTCATTCACCACTATAAAGTATCTTTATTTCAATCCATTTACTGTGTTATTGCTATAATTAAATACCCGTGCAACGCCGGGTCATCAGCTAGTTTACTATATTACTCACAGTACTATTTAAGAGTTACTATACTGTGACAGACCAAAGATCCGTCAAGCCCAGTACTGTGTTTCCAACAGTGGCCAATCCAAGTCTGTAAAACAGATTTTATGCTGCTTATTCTAGAAATAAGCAGTTGATTTCTCTAAGTTCATCTTAATAATGACTTATGGACTTTTCTTTTAGGATATTATTCAAATTTTTTAAACCCTGCTATGCTAACTATTTTTACCACATTCTCTGGCAACAAACTTCAGAGTTAGTTACACAGTGAGTGAAGAAATATATTCTCTAGTTTTAAAAAATTTATTATGGTACTTAGTAGCTTCATTGCATGCCTCCTAGTCTTAGTATTTTTGAAAAGAGTAAACAAATAATTCACATCTAACATAACTTGTGACTCAGAACCCAACAGCAGAAATAATTTTTACACTCACATAGTCCCCGGAATACATTCTGATGTAAATCTTCTCCTCCAGTACAGATCAAGCTGTTGTTCAGAATGAAACGTGACAAATCAGTCAGATTAGTACTTATTCTTTCAAGAACATCTGAATACCGAGAAATCAGGCAAGAAGCATCCAATCACAATGCAACCTTTTTATCAATCACACTGAACTCCTCCGAAACAATGAAATAGAAAGGAACACCTGTTTCAAAAATTATTTTTAGAGATACACATGTGTACGTAACCATTACTCATATGAGAACAAGCGGAGTCACTGCATAAAACAAACAGATTTACATTCGGCATCCTGCCACTGCATACCATGTTTATTCAAGATAGGCAAGACAGCCAACCGCTGAAGAATGCATAATCTACTGAATAGAAAGCAATGTTAATAATTTACATTTGACCTTTAGAGCCTTATTCGTTAACCTTTTTCTCCATGGTTTGGGTGACTCTGACGGCTAGCCAAGATTATGTTGATTTTCATATAATCTGAGCCAGCTAGAACTTAGGCTGAAAATCAGCCATGAAACTGTCTTGCATAGACGCTCAACATGGGAAATGGAATGTCCAAGTCAGGATGGTCATGTTTATCTGGTATTTATAAAATATTCTGATGAATCCAGAGCCTTTTGTGAAATACATGTAAGAATGCTGGCAAACGGAAGTGTATTTGCCAACACAGCAGGAGAAGCAATTCTGTCAAAATGTAGAAAAAAAGAACGACATCCCTTGGAAGTGATTATTTGTGGAAGTGTTAATTTTGCATATTCTACATATGTGTTGGCACATATAAATAGTGGCTCAATTTCAGAAATCTAAGGGAATAATTTTATACAAGATATTTCACATGTAGACCTTATTTAATGTTTGTTAAAAATCTTATTAAAATATCTTATGGCTTACACGGTAAAAGAATGTATGGTCACAGGAACGTACATATTTTTATATGACTCAGGTAGGGTGTTATTACTGCTACTACTAATCACTTACTAGCACTGAAAGGCGTATGCAGCGTTGTACATTTAGACATTTATAGATGGTTCCTGCTTGGAAGATCAGAAGAGCTTACAATCTAACTTGGACAGACAGACATGACACATAGGGTTGGGGATGCAGAAGCCTAAAAAAGAAAATAGGATAGAGTATGTAGCATTGAATGATGAGATAGATATAATAGGCATCTTGGAGACCTGGTAGAAGGAGGACAATCAATGGGACACTGTGTTACCTGGGTACAAATTATATCGCAAGGATAAAGTAGATCAAATTGGAGGGGGGTTTGTGTTATATGTTAAAGAGAGAATTGAATCAAATAAAATAAACATTCTGCATGATATATGAACATAAGAACATAAGAATTGCCGCTGCTGAGTCAGACCCAGGGTCCATCATGCCCAGCAGTCCGCTCAAGCGGCGGCCCTCTGGTCAAAGACCAATTCCCTAACTGAGACTTGCCCTACCTGCATAAGTTCTGGTTCATCAGGAACTTGTCTAACGTTGTCTTTAATCCCTGGAGGGTGTTTTCCCCTTTGACAGACTCCGGCAGAGCATTCTAGTTTTCTACCACTCTCTGGGTGAAGAAGAACTTCCTTACGTTCGTACGGAATCTATCCCCTTTCAATTTTAGAGGGTGCCCTCTCGTTCTCCTTACCTTGGAGAGGGTGAACAACCTGCCCTTATCTACTAAGTCTATTCCCTTCAGTACCTTGAATGTTTCAATCATGTCCCCTCTCAATCTCCTCTGTTCAAGGGAGAAGAGGCCCAGTTTCTCTAACCTTTCACTGTACGGCAACTCCTCCAGCCCCTTAGCCATCTTAGTCATTCTTCTCTGGACCCTTTCGAGTAGTACTGTGTCCTTCTTCATGTACGGCGGGCGACCAGTGCTGGATACAGTACTCCAGGTGAGGGCGCACCATGGCCCGGTACAGCGGCATAATAACCCTCTTCGATTTGTTCATGATCCCCTTCTTTATCATTCTTAACATTCTGTTCGTCCTTTTCACTGCTGCCACACATTGCACGGACGGCTTCATCGACAAGTATCTTTCCTGGGAGGTCTCTCCAAGTACTACCCTGAAACTGAATGAGTCCAAAACCAAACTCCTTTGGCTCGGCCCAATTTCAGATCATTTACCCACCTCCATCCCTCTACCTTCCGGCCCCACTCTTCATCTTGAGTTTTCAAGCAAAGTCCTAGGCATCATCTTAGACTCCTCTCTCTCCTTCAACGATCACCTCAACTCCCTGGTAAAAAAATGCTTCTTTAGCCTCCATATGTTAAGAAAAGTAAGATCTTGCTTTCATCATTCTCATTTCGCCATCCTCGTCCAATCCACCATCCTCTCTAGACTAGACTACTGCAACTCCATCTATATAAGCCTAACTAAGAAAAACCTCCATAGACTTCAGCTAATTCAGAACGCCGCTGCCAAGCTTATTTTCGCAAAAGGCAAGTTTGATCACGTTTCCCCACTCCTCTCCAAGCTTCACTGGCTCCCAGTATACTCCAGAGTCCTCTATAAATGTGCCTGCTTAGCCTTCAAGATTCTACATGGCATCCTTCCTCCCGTTATTCCACTCTTCTGGAATTCATCAAACCCGCTCTCTTCTAGACCCTCCCAAAAACTGAAACTATCTTTCCCATCTATAAAAGGTATATCCCGCGCAGGAAAACTTGGAACATCCCTCCCCTTTAGAACCACTGAACTCTGGAACAACCTCTCATCCCCGCTCAGAAATTCTAGCTCCTTCCAATCCTTCCGTAAACGCTTGAAAACTTGGCTCTTCTCAAAAATCTAATCTCCTCCCGTTCTCTAGTACCCTGCCCCTCTCTATCCCCTCAGTCCCTCTCCTATATCCCTTCTTTGTAATTCCTTTCCTCTTAACCTCTGTAAACCTTACCGAGCTCTGCACATGCGGAGATGGTGCGGTATACAAACCTAATGGTTTAGTTTAGTTTAGTTTAGTTTACCCTGGACATCCTGTATTCGTGCATGAGATTTTTGTTACCTACATGCATCACTGTACACTTATCTGCCATGTTGATGCCCATTCCTCGAGCCTGATTATGTCACGTTGCAGATCTTTGCAATCCCCCTGCGTCTTCACTACTCTGAATAACTTTGTATCGTCCGCAAATTTAATCACCTCACTCGTCGTACCAATGTCCAGATCGTTTATAAAGATGTTGAAGAGCACAGGTCCAAGCACCGAGCCCTGCGGCACCCCACTGGTGACGCTCTTCCAGTCCGAGTATTGTCCATTTACCCCCACTTTATTTTTCCTATGCTCCAGCCAGTTTTTAATCTATAGATAGCAGTGTGGAATCCTTATGGATAGAAATTCCATGTGTGAAGGGAGGAATATAAAGGTAGGGTTATACTACCGTCCCCTGGGACAAAATGAGCAGACAGATGAAGAAATATTTTCAGAGATTAGGAAAGCTGGAGAAATGGGCAACACTATAATAATGTGTGATTTCAATTACCATTTGAATAGATTGAAGGAGCAAAAGCCTGCCACCAAATGCAAAAATACATAGGATTTCTGACCTGAGCTGCATATGCTTGGGTGAAAAACTGTAACACCAGTGATCTAAGCCAGAATACTTAAGGCCAAAAAAGCAAACAGGATGCTAGGAATTATTAAAAAAGGGATGGTTAACAAGAATAAGAATATTATAATGCATCATGGTGCAACCTCATCTGGAGTATTGCATTAATTTCTGGTCTCCTTATCTCAAGAAAGATATAGTGGTGCTAGAAAAGGTTCAAAGAAAAGCGACCAAGATGGTAAAGGGGGTGGAACTCCTCTCGTATGAGGAAAGACTAAAACAGTTAGGGCTCTTCAGCTTGGAAAAGAGACGGCTGAGGGGAGATATAATTGAAGTCTACAAAATCCTGAGTGGAGCAGAACGGGTACATGTGGATCAATTTTTCATGCTGTCAAAAATTACAAAGACTAGGGGACACTCAATGAAGTTACAGGGAAATACTTTTAAAACCAATAGGAGGAAATTTTTTTCACTCAGCGAATAGTTAAGCTCTGGAACGCGTTACCAGAGGATATGGTAAGAGTGGATAGCATAGCTGGTTTTAAGAAAGGTTTGGACAGTTTCCTGGAGGAAAAGTCCATAATATATTATTGAGAAAGACATGGGGGAAGCCACTGCTTTCCCTGGATCACTAGCATGGAATATTGGTACACTAGTGACCTGGATTGGCCACTGTGAGAACGGGCTACTGGGCTTGATGGACCATTGGTCTGACCCAGTAAGGCTATTCTTATGTTCTTAGGTAAGAGGAGTTAGGAGTTGATAGCATTCTCGAAGGGGTGGGCTTTTAACTAGGCCTTGAACTTCCAGAGATGGAGCCCACCATAGGGATTTGGGTAGCTTGTTGCAAGCATATGGTGCAGTAAGCAGGGCCGCCATCAGAAATTTCTGTACCCCTTACTGAGCAATCCTATTGGGCCCCCCATGCACCCCTTCCCCCCCCCCCCCGACCTCCCCTTCTTCCATGGGCCGAATACACACATACTTTGCTCTGTCGCCGCACTCTTTGACCAAAAGATTTGTAAGCCTGCAACCACGTCAAGGTAGACTCTTTCAGCAGGGCCCTAACCTAACCTAAACTAAACTAATCTATACCTATCTATTCTAAACTAACATATGTCTAATACTGAACTAATAACAAACTAACAAACATCTGCATAATAAATAACTAATAAATAATAGTGCTAGTAGCTATAATTCACTTTTGAATGTAAAATCTCAGTTAAGGATTTCTTTTGACCTTTGTAGGCCAGAAGTAGATCACAATTGCACAATATTTTTTGTAACAAATATTAAATGTGTTTTTATAAATACTGTAAGCTTAATAAATATATCAGAAAAAACTACACATCTGAGCGCATATCTGAACATACACATCTGTATGATCCCATCCTCCTCTGCTTGCCTATAGCTGCATCATGAATGTTAAAAATGTACGATATGTTGATATGTGCACCTTCCTTCCTTCCCATCCATCCTCCTCAGCCTGTCCTTACACATCCACAGCTGCATGTTAATGATGATGTATATGTTATGATGATAAATAAGTGCATATGAGCACATCATTAACATGCAGCTATGGATGAATATAAAAAAGAAACAATATTCTGTACAATTGTCAATTTATAAATCAGCGTCTTCTCCCCATTCTCTCTTCCCCATTTCCCTTCAGCGTCCTCAGCCCACTCTCTCTCCACTTCCCTTCAGCACACGCACATAAAAACAAGTAAGTAATTTATATCATTTTCATTCTATTCATTCATAGAAATTAAAGTCTACATAATGCCAGTCACATAACAAAACATGATTTTACAAAAATAATTCCCTGCACAGTCAAGCCTTCAAGGATTACTAGATGTCTTTTAGCAGTTCCCCTCCCTCCCTCCCCCTTACCTTTGTGGCCAAGTCAAAATGATCTACCAACAATAAAATTTTAAAAACACAAAGCATGCTGTACGCAGAGAAAATGTTAATTATCATTTATATTCCGCGGGTTTTCAAAGAGGTCAAGGCAGATGACTTTATGCAATGTCACCTCAGTAACAACTATACAAAAATAGACAAATATTCCCCCTCCCTTTTTACTAAAACGCAATAGCGGTTTTTAGCGCAGAGAGCTGCGCTGAATGCCCCATGCTGCTCTCAACGCTCATAGGCTCCCTGCGCTAAAAAACGCTATTGCGGTTTAGTAAAAGGGGGCCATAGTGCAAAATATAGACAGCATATATAAATTCTCAAAGTAGACACATTTTGATCACTAAATTGAAAATAAAATCATTTTTCCTACCTTTGGTAATTTCATCAGTCTCTGGTTGCACTTTATTCTTCTGACTGTGCATCCAATATTTCTTCCCTTCTTTAAGCCTCCTGTATGCTTCCTCTCCTCCAGACCTCATTCCCTCCCCAAACTTTTTCTTTGTTTCACCCTGTCCCTTCTTTCTTTTTCTCTCTCTCCATACCCCCTTTCTTTCTGTATGTCTGTTTTTCTCTCTCTCACCCTGCCCCCTTCTTTCTCTCTCCACACCCTCTTTCGTTCTGTATGTCTGTCTTTCTCTCTCTCTCTTTCCATGCCCCATTTAACTTTGTTTCACCCTGCCCCCTTTCTTTCTTTCTGGCTTCCTGTCCCCCCTTTCTTTCTTTCTCCCTGCCCTCCCCTATGCCACCACCATTGGGAAAATGCTGCCACTGCCACTGGGGAATAGGCTGCCACTGCCGCCATCGGGAACAGGCCGGCGCCGAGTTCGCCCTGCTTCTCTTCCCCGCGGGGCCAACCAACTCTCGCCACCCGACGTCAATTCTAACGTTGGAGAGGACGTTCTAGGCCAGCCAGGCAGCGATTGGCTGGCCCAGAACGTCCTCTCCAATGTCAGAATTGACGCGAGTGGCGAGAGTTGGCCGGCCCCACAGGGAAAAGCAGGGAGAACTTGGCGTCGGCCTGTTCCCAATGGCGGCGGTGGCACTCAAGTGGCTAAAGAGCCGCAGTTTGCCGGCCTAGGGAGAACACTGGAGGGTGGCCAGCTGTGCACCCCCTTGGGACGTAAACCCGGGGCGAGGCGGACTGCCCCCCCCCCACCCTGGTATGCCACTTTCTGTACCTCACTCCCTCCCTATGACCAAAAATTCTCCTTTCTTCTATTCTCCGTGTACACAACCATCTCTTTCCCTCCCTTCCTCTCTCCCAAGTCCATGCCTTCTGTGTCCAAAAACTCATTCCCTCCCCCACCTCAGCATCTCTTTCCCTCCCTTACTCTCTCCCAAGTCCATGCCTTCTGTGTCCAAAAACCCATTTTCTCCCCCACCTCAGCATCTCTTTCCCTCCCTTCCTCTCTCCCAAGTTCATGCCTTGTGTCCAAAATGCACTCCCTCCCCCCTTTTGTGTTCCGCGTTTGCCTCCCAGCCCATCTTTGCAACTTTCTCAGCAAAACGAAGCTCAAGCCGCGAGGCTTGTCTTCTGTTTCCTGCCTGCCCTGCTGCGCACAAATAGCCGACCGGAAGTATTCTCCGACGTCAGCACTGACGTCGGAGGGCAGGCTTTGCTTAAGCCCTCCCTCCGACATCAGCGCTGACATCGGGGAACACTTGCGATCGGCTATATGTGAGCGGCAGAGCAGGCAGGAACAGAAGACGAGCCTCGCGGCTCGAGATGTATTGAACTCCGCGGGTCCCCCGTCCAGCTCTCTCCTGTCCACGTGGGGCGGACCGCCCCTCCCCCTAGACTGTGGCCTAGGACCCTGGGGGAGCCCGGGCCCCCTGTCAGCTCCGGGCCCCTGAATGCAGGACTGGTGGTACTGCCCTGATGGCGGCCCTGGCAGTAAGGTAGAAGGGATGGAGTCTGGAGCTGGCAATTGAAGAGAAGAACACAGATAAGAGGGACTTACCAGTTGAACGGAGCTCCCGGGGGAGAGGAGGGACGGGACAAAGGGGACCTAAGAGAAGAGAGATAGTGAGGGGCAGCTGAGTGAGTGCATTTGTAGGTCAGTACGAGAAGTTTGAATTGTATTCAGAAACTGATGGGAAGCCAATGAAGTGACTTTAGGAGAAGGGTAACGTGAGTATAGCGGCTCTCCTGGAATATGAGTCCTGCAGCCAAATTCTGGATGGATTTGAATGTAGCAAGATGCTAAGCAGAAGGCCTGAGAGTAGCGAGTTGCAGTAGTCTAAGCGCGAGATGATGAGGGCATGGATAAGTGTTTCAGTGTGTGCTTAGAAAGGAAGGATCAGATTTTGGTAATATTATAGAGGAAGAAGCGGCAGGTTTTAGCACTATGTTGTATCTGGGTGGTGAAAGAGAGGAGTCAAAGATGACCCTGAGATTACAAGCAGACAAAACAGGAAGGATGAGAGTATTGTCCATAGAAATGGAGAAAGAGGAAAGCAGAGAGATGGGTTTAAGCAGGAAGATGAGCAGTTTTGTTTTAGCCATATTTAATTTTACATGGTGGTGAGACATCCAGGCGGCTATTCTTTGCTCTGTACAACCTTTCCCTATTCTTTCTATAATGATGGGATTGGGGTTGGAAAAGGAGGAACTGTATTCTGGAGCAGAGTAACTCTCTCTTTTTTTTAGGGGGGGTGGGGGGTGGGGGTGGGAGGGTGTCTGTGCTCTATTTATTCAAAGCTAATTTTCTGCTGTTTCTTGCATGCTGCCTTGGAGGGAAGGGGATAGATTAAAAAGTAGCAGGCTGTTTTCTGCTGCCTGAGACTTATGCAACTGACCATGATACCTTGTTATATAGGGCTGAAGCATTTGTCTCTTTTGCCCATAGGTATAAGGCCCTTGCTCTTGAAACCCCCTTGGGATCTAGCTAGGTACTTGGGACCTGGGTTGGCTAATGTTGGAAACAGAATACTGGGCTTGATGGCCCTTTGGTCTGTCTCATTATGGGAATTCTTATATTCTTATGATGCATATGGCAGTCAACCCTCTTGCTCTCTCTAGCCCTAGCACAACCATTATCTTATGTTCTGAAGGGCACCATAAAAAAATTTGAATTGAAGCATTTCAATTTGGGGGAATTATCTCCTTGGCAGGTTATAATGAATGGATTGTTCCAGTTTTTACCATGCATGAAGTTGCTGTATATTTGGCCATGTGGAGTTTATAAATAAACCATAAACTAGTGATTGGCTTCTGACAAATATTCACTTCCAAATCCTCAGAACCTATTTGCAATATTGGCAAAGGAGACATTTTCACAAAATTGAATGTGTATGCCAGTAGATATGAATTCTAGGCGATATTTAGTCATACATATTTAAAAAATAATTTTGGTATGTAAAAGTATATTTCAGTCTTGCAAATGAAGAAAATAGTCTATCAAACTTATTCATGAATCAAATTTAGCAAGAGTTTGAAATTGTCATATTTTGATAACATTGTAATTATTGGCAGGAATACATGAAACTTTGGCTCACAAAAGTATCATGAATTCCATACAAGCTTGCTTATGACACCCAGGTTATGTCTCTGATGCAGTCATTGCAGAGAACCTCGTAGCCAAAACTTCTCAGAGTTCAGATGCTATCTTTGGCAAGCTTGTCTGCCCACACTAAAATCAATAAATACATTTTGGAAAAAGTAGGAAAGCACTTTGGAATGTTATGTGCCTTTTATTAGCAGCTCAGAAATAGACAGTTTGGGCTGTTAATCCATTTTGATGGCAACTTGCTTAACAATAGGTTAGTAATATTTCATTTTATAGTATAGAAGCTGCATTTGCAAATTTAGATAAGGATAGTTATGAGAAACCTATTGCATTTGCATCTCATATGTTTACTAGGAGTGAGAAAAACCATGCCTAGACAAAGATATAGTAGCTTTAAGTTTTTGTAGTCTAGAAATTTTCAGCTCCGCATCGAGATGGTCAGTAGGTTGCAGCATTAAAAAATAAAAGGTACCATCATGAGGAGCAGCTGTTGAACAGCTCAGCTGCTGCACCCTTCTCCCAATTTCCCCCCTTTTCAGAGTGTTGAGCACAGTTATTTTACTAAAGAGTGGAACACTAACATCTGGTTGCTTTTTTGCTGGTTTGCCACATAGTTGAAGTGTGCAGATGGTCTCTAAGACTAGGAAGAGAGACAAGGATTGTCCTTGCATTATGGAATCTAAGATGGCTACAGCTTTTGATCTGCCAAGCCTTTCAATCAGCTCTGCATGGACAGGCGAGTGTCGCTGAAGTAACTAAGACTCTGGAGGTGATGATAATTACGAAATTTCAACATATTATTGATCATATAGATGCAATGCATGAGAAGCTCGACAGTTTTGGTCTAGAGCTAGATGAATACAAGAAGAGTACCAGCATTCTGGAAGACAAAGTACAAACTGGAGGCCTCCAATGCTCAGTTGCAAAAAAAGTGGCATTTCTAGAAGACAAGGTAGATCACCCGGAAAACTGATCTAGATGGAACAATCTCTGTATGATTGGGCTTCCTGAGAGTGTAGCATATGGTGAACTCCAAAGGCATTATTTGTACAATCTCCAACTACAAATATCTAGTTTCAAGTTCAAATTCAAGTATATTGTGTTTAATATACCAACCATCAACAAGCATTTACAATGCTAAAAATAAATAAAATAAAAGGTAAAATAGTAATTGTATATATATGAGGGGGGCGTGAACATTGAAAAGACGATAAACAAGATCTAGGTTCTCTTCGGACTGAGCAAGTACATGTGTGAGACAAAGACGTGAATCTGATCCTCACCTTAGGCTTGTGATCTTTAAGGTCTTGTACTTTGGACATAAACAAGCTATTCTGCAAGCTCTCTGAGGTGGTGTGAAGTTGGACTATCTGTCATACTGCCTTTTGTGTTTGTAGAGTAGCCATGCAAAGGAAGGCCTTTGGCTCAGCTTGTTCAATGCTGGTGTCTAAGCAGATGCATTTTTTCTCTATTATACCAAGCAAGGCTCTGAGTTGTACACAATGGAGTGGCTCAAATATCTGATACCCTGAAAGCAGCAGCTGATTTTGCTACCTACCTCCTTGGAGTAGCCATTGGGATCATTGTGAATGGTCAGAGACTGACATTGGCCTAGACAGCCTTCTTGATAGGAATATCTTAAGAGATGACTGGATAAGCTGTGCATTGTAACAGTGTCTATAAAAAGGGGTTGTTGGTTCTCTCTAGAAGTCAGTAGAAACCCCCCTTTTTTTGCATTTATTTCATTGGGGTTTTTTTTCTTAATTTTACAGTATGTTTTGAACAAAATGTGGCTGTTTTTGAACAGTTAGGGTTTTTTTTACAGTTTGTTATGTTATTATCTTTGTGTATGTTCAATCTTTCAAAAATTTCTCATATGGATACTATATACACATTAAATAGAAAAGCGGATAAGACAGACCCTTGTGGAACACCCTGCTTCACTTTTATCACTGCATAAATCTCACCTTTACTCAAAATTTGCAGAGTGATCCAGTAGATAACATGAAAACCACACAAGAACCTCTCTTTTCACACCTAATGTTTCTAACTTTAATAACAACAAATTCAAATCAACAGAATCAAATGTGCCAGAAACATCTAAGGACACTAAACAAAAGGTCTGAATCTTATAAATGCCTTTTCTCTTCGGATCACCAATTGATATCAACAAGGTCTCTACAGTATGCTTTTCTGAATCCAAACTGAAAGATCTTATCCTCATACACTTTCAACAGTGTATGGCAGCAGCCAAGAAGGCAAACAGGTTGCTAGGAAGTATTAAAAAAGGGATGGTTAACAAGACTAAGAATGTTATAATGCCTCTGTATCGCTTAATAGGGACTTTAGTGAAAAAAGACTCTGAAACTCAACCCAGACAAAACAAAATTCATCTTCCTTGAAAATAACAAAGCCTCAACTATTACCAACATAGAAATCAACTCAATCAATTACCCCATTCAAACCACCCTAAAACTACTAGGCATGACAATAGACAGATGCTGCACCATGCAACCGCAAATAAACAAAACAATACAGAAATCTTTCACCGTTAAGACAAGTACGCAAATTCTTCGAAAGAGCACAATTCCAGCTCATAGTACAATCCCTTATCTTTTCTCACATCAAGCAGCACTATGGGGTAAAGACCTAGAACAATTACTCGTACCTACTACCTATAGGGAATTCAGGAAATGCCTAAAAACACATCTGTTCCTGAAATACTTAGGAAACCAACCTATATAATCTTAGTCCTCAACAAACGATCTCTAGAACTGTCAATCACTAAGTCTGTACTTCGTTTATTCCACTCAATCTGTAATCTTTAATCATTGTAAACCGCATAGAACTTCTTGGTCCTGCGGTATATAAATTGTTATTATTATTATTATCCTGGGTATACTTGATTATTGCAACATCCTCTACCTCCCCTGCCCTGCAACAATGATAAAAAAAACTGCAAACAGTTCAAAATACAGCACTAAGACGTGTCTACTCCTTAAGGAAACACAACCACATTACTGAAGCATTATTAACTCACATTGGCTCCCAATCCAGGAAAGAATACTATTCAAATTTTACTGCACACTATTTAAAACCTTAAACGGAGACAGCCCAATCTATCTGAACAACCGACATCCATAATACCTCAACCAGACATAGAAAAAACTCACACCCCATTCACCCACCCACCAATCAAAGAAGTTAAACTGAAAAAACTTTACGACGGCCTCCTAGCCACTCAAGCAGTGAAATTAGATAACCAAATCTCCAATCTACTGACAACCACAGACTACAAGTTATTCAGAAAAGAAATAAAGACCATACTCTTCAAGAAATCCCTGATTAAATCTTAACATCTGGAATACCTCCTTCCACCTATCTTCTTCCTAACTCTCTGAAAATACCCGCCCTCTCATTTTGTAACTCGCTGATTGTTCAGCTCTCTTCAGTGTGAACCGCCTAGAAGTCATCTGACTATGGCATTATAGTAGAATAAAGTTATTATTATTATTATTAAATAGTTCTTGACAAGTTCCACTGTTGGCTTGTTGAAAATATTGGCAGTGGTTGTAAACTGGTTGTCACTTTGCACTATAGTATTGGCCAGTAGGGATTTGAAACACTGTTTAAAAGTATTTATTGAAAATATTAAGATTTTAACATATTTATGATTTAAAAATTTTAAAATATAAGTGCAATAAATTTAAACAATTTGTACTGTAATATTGTATGATTCCTAAAGCTAACACATAGGATTCTTACATCAGGAGTCACAATCAAAAGCTAATTCTCCTGTATTTTGCTGGCACCACCTAACTGCCCTTAGGATCCTACAAATTGTCCATACAAAATCCATAGTGAACAGTTGCAAGAGGGTGTGGACCTTTGGGTTACAGAATACTATCAGTTAAGCACCTGACAGCAGTTAGATGCAAAAGTTTCCGCCAGCTATTGAGCTAGTGCAAGTGCTTGCATCAAAATTAGGTATACATAGAAACATTCTATGTTTCTATATTTGTCACCCTCAACCTCAGGGCAACGGGTACAGGGCTGCGGGGACAAGGAGGAACGCTTGTGTGCCACTGCGGGTGACACAAGGAAAAAGAAAATATAGAGTTTAGTGAAAGGATTGCCAACAAACCAGGAAAATATTCATCAAAATCAGGACTGGATTTATTGCTAACATCCAAGCAAACAGGCTGCTTCACTTGAGTGTTCATATACCAGTTTTAACTCAATACAAAAAAAAAAATAACTTTGTCAGGATACTTCATCAAATAGCACAGTCTCAAAATCTTGAGCTTCCAACTCATTAACAATACAATTTATTCTCAAGCCGCAACGGGCTCTATATTTAGCAAGAGAGTCCCAGCTTGGAAAAATTTCTTCAAAGAAACCCCCCCCCCCCCCCGTCTTTTCCTTCAGGTTACAAACCTGAACTAATGCCAGTGCAACAGCACTGTTCTTCCCCAGCAATGAAAAAGTGCTGGACAAGTGGTGTGCTCCACGTGGTGATAATTGCCACAATTTAGGCCCTCTATCCTACCTCAATAACTTGGGGCAAACCCCCACCACCTTGACAAAGAAAAAATCCACCTTCTAAACAAGGAAGAAAAATCAAATCAAACAATTCAGTGAAAGTTCTTTACAGTTCTTAGTCCATGTACTTCCCCTGCTTCCAATTCAACAAGTACGTAAAGCACAGCTCATAAAAAAAAACCAGTCCAAAAACAAAACACAAGCTTTATATTCTAATTAGGCAGTTACTCTCACTTGCCTTTGATCCAGCACACTTCCATGGGTTGAACTTCATTCAGTGCCTCAGCATTAGGCTCCGGTTCCAATTCCATGTCTTGAGTGCTTTCCACTGGATCAGGAGTTAGCTCAGCACCGGCTTCTGTAAACTCCATGCATTCAGGCAGTCAGTGGCCCTGCAGAGCTCTCAGCCCTGAGCTTAGCTGCCAGTCTTAGCTGCAGCTGCTCTCCTCCTCTCCACTTCTCCTTTTGCCTTTCTAATAGCTCAGTCCTAAGGTTGAGGAACTTGCAACCACGCCCCAAACTCCCAGGTGCAGAGGATATCCGGTTACAAACCCTGGGATAGCGCGGGGGAGGGGAAAACTGCAACTCAGTCCCTGAGCTCCCTCTACATCCTGCATATCACAATATGTAACTTACCCCCTCTTTTACTAAGGTGTGCTAACCGATAGCGTGTGATAAATGCTAACGTGTCTAAAGACTAACATGCACGCGTTAGCGTTTAGCATATGCTAAATTGATTAGAGTGCACTAAATCGATTAGCGCATGCTAATCAGTTAGCGCACCTTAGTAAAAGAGGGCCTTAGTGCAGCTTTCTTCAGGTTGGTCCTAGAGTACCCCATTGACCAGTGGCATAATAAGGGGGGAAGATGGTACATCATCCTGGGTACCATCTTGGTGGGGGCACCAGCACCTTTCTGACCCCTATGACACACCATGCTCACGCCCACGTCCTTCCCCCATCCCGTGCCTCTTTAAATCTTCACCAGTATGAGTAAATTCTCCAGTTTGCTGCTCATGCCGGCCTGGCTCACCTCTGAAATCACTTCCTGGTTGTGGGGCCTGGAAGTGACATCAGAGGGAAAGCCAATGCCGAGAGGATGTGAGTATGGTGTGGGAGGCAGGGAAGGAGCTAGGGATGGAGAGAAGTGCATAGGAGGCACCAACCCCCCAGGCCTCCTACCCTTATCAGTCATGTTTTCAGGATATCCACAATCAATATGCATACACTACCTCCATTATATGCAAATCTTTCATGCACATTCATTGTGGATATTCTGAACACCTGACTGGCAAAGGAGTACGCCCCGACTAATTTTGGAAACACAGACTTAGGACTTACACTAGTATTCTATAATAGTGGAACCTTGGTTTACGAGCATAATTCATTCCAGAAGTATGCTTGTAAACCAAATTGCTCGTATATCAAAGTGAGTTTCCCCATAGGAATGAATGGAAACTCACTTGATTCGTTCCCCCCCCCGAGGCTACTGGCGCTGCTCCATACCCCCCGAGAACCGGCATCACACACCCCCCCACCAGCAAACGCCCCTCCCCACCCCGCGATCCGGCATCCTCACCGCTCGCGTTGCCCAGGCCAGCCCAGCCCAGCCAAGAAGGAGGATCTTCGGGCACCGGCACCGACACCGACATGTCCTGTGCATTGGTGCTGGTGCCGGTGCCAAATTGGGGTAAGGGATGCGAGGCATGATTTGTGGGAATGTTTTGCTCGTCTTGCATAACACTCGCAAACCGAGGTTTGACTGTATATGCTTAATTGCTGATAAAGAATTTGTGATCAGAGCATCATACTGGCACCTTATTTTAGACAATCTTTTGAGAATCTCTAAAGGAATTAATAAGCTGGCTAAAAGAAAATAAGCATTCTAGCTTTTCCCCTTTTTATCACACTAACATCTTGGTCCATACATGTTTAAAGCATTTTTTCTGCCCAAATCCAGATTTTGCAGGCATCATGTGAGCAGCTTTGATTTTCAGAAAAGGGATTCAGATGTTCTTGCAATCAGAACTGAAGTAGCAAATGTAGGACAAAATGCTTCATCAGATGATAGAAATTTAGATTTCAAATAGCCCCCTTTCAGTTTCCTAAATTGTTTCTATTTCAGCTTTGAATGATTAATTTTTAAATTTGTTGGCTGGCTAAGGTAGCTATTTGTCATAGGCTCCTTTCCAATATCTGTTATTGCTTTTTATTTTTCTGCATGACAAATGAGAAGGAATGAGGGTTGTTATAGTTAAAAAGAAACATATCTTGGGCATCATAACATAAAGAGGAATAATTCTGAAAAAATTAAGTCATTGGCAGCAGTAGCGTACCTAGGGTATGTGGCACCCGGGGCCCATCATTTTTTGACACCCCCCCCCTATGTAAAAAAATATTTTTTGTAATGACCATGAAACAGAATAAATGGTCAGAATAGAAACAGGCAGTGAAAATTTTCTTATATTCCAAACATAACATAACATAAATTATGTCTGAATTGTCATGACATCAGAAGTACATATGAAGTAGTTGCAGGTGATGCTTGGGACAGTTCTGATTGTGTTAGTTCGGTTTTATGTGTTTTTTGAATAGAAGGGTTTTTATTTCTTTTTGAAGGTTTTGCAGTCTGTGGTCGATGTCAATTGACAGCTCGAATGGCTAGGAGGTTGTCGAACAGTTTTTTTCTTTTGACGTTTTTGGTTGGAGGGTGTGTGAATGGTGCGTGAATTCTCCTAAGTCTGTTTGAAGTGGATTGAATTATTTAGCTGAAGAAATTAGTTACCCCCTCATCCCACACACATTAATTCTCTTCCATTTTTGTTCCCATTATAAAAAACACTGATAAGTTCCCAGAAAAAAAATACATTAAAATAAGAAGTGAAAACAAAGGCCCCTACAGATGAGAACATAACATAAGAATAGCCTAACTGGGTCAGACCAATGGTCCATCATGCCCAGTAGCCCATTCTCATGGTAGCCAATCCAGGACACTAATACCTGGTCAAAACCCAAAGAGTAGCAACATTCCATTCTACCGATCCAGGGCAAGCAGACACATCCCCCATGTCTTAATAACAGATTATGGACTTTTCCTCCAGGAATTTGTCCAAATCTTTCTTAAAACCAGCTACACTATCTGCTTTTACCATAACTTCTGGCCACTTCATTTTTAAGTTTAGATCTTTCCTTTCAAACAGAGACCTTGCTAGATGTCAAATACAGCACAAGGTAACTTCACATGGACTTAGCTGTGCAGGAAATGTGAATCTCCTCATACACCCACCATATAGTGCAAAAATGTGCAAAGGTCTGTTTTTTTCTTTCGATCACTACATAGCCTAATGCCACACAAGCAGCGCTGTTACAAACATATTCTGTAGGTCAATTCTAAGGATAACAAAGTTTCCTTCCTTGGATCAGAGGGAGATAAACCACTGGAAGAGATCCCAAAACAACACCCAAAGACCCACTCAGTGTGTGAACCAGTTGAGTGGAGTGGACTAACTGGGGGGTGGAAATGGGCCCGGAGTTTGCTCAGCAGAATTTCCCAGACCACCTCTTTCTCTCAACACATTGACACGCTGCCACCATCACCACTAGGAACACCTCACTGGGTAGGCCAGCTATGCTATAAACTTTATAAAACACATTATTATATTTTCTTATAAAGCACATATTTTAACTGAACTCTCTGACATCCTCAGCCTTTCCATTCACAAAAATAGAAGGAAGAAAAGTTCCCATTTCCTGCTGTCTCATGTCCCCGGCCTATACAATATTTTTTTTCTGCAGACCCTTCAAAAGTCTGACCAAATCCTCGTTTCACTTGCATTATAAAGTACTGAGGATGCCATCTCTCCCCAATCCCAGGTCCTAAAGTCTAAGACAGTAGCGCAAACTAATGCTGCCAGATACAGGAAAAAAATTTTTGATTCGATTCAGCCCTATTGAATTGGTTTTTCAATTCGATTTTCCTGCCCAGTTGGGTGATTTTTTTCAAAACTCCTGGTGGGTTTTATAGCTTTTTCACCCCCTTTGGCTTCTCCTAACCACACTGGCGCTGTGGTGTAAATAAAATAAAGAAACAAAAAGGACTTTTCCTCTCTCTGTTAAATCCTAGCTCACGTTTGCAGTCCAACACCAGCTCTGGCAGGATACACATTTCAAATCTGACATATTATACTCACAAAACAGAAAATAAAATTAATTTTTCTACCTTTTGTTGTCTGGTTATATTTCAAATCTTGGTCCAAGGCTCTGGTTTTCTTCTGATAACTTGCTTACCAGGGTCTCCTTCTTTCTGCATGCTAACCATCCATCTGCCAACTCTGTCCTCCCTTTCCATTTCCCTTCCCTTCCCAGGAAGTCTGGTATCTTTCCTTTTTTTCATCTCCCTCCACAGATCCACCTTTTCTTAAATACCCTTTCATCCGGCATCTCTCCCTCCTTCCCCACCACCCCAGAGTCCACCATCTCTCCCTTTCTTTTCCTAATTACCCTCCTATCCTGTATCTCTATCCCTCCTCCACACCATCCCTTGTGTCCAATTTCTCTCCCTTTCTGTTCCTTCCCTCCCTAAATCCCATGGTCCATCATCTCTCTCCCTCTCCTCTATTTTCAGACCCATTATTTCTTCCCCCCCCCCAAAGTTTGGCATATACACGTCTCTTTGAACACCCCCTTCCCTCCGTGTACTTCTAAATCATGGTCCCCCCCAAAGGCCTGTCCCCCCTTAAAGGTCTGCCTGTCCCCCCTTGAAGGCCTGCACCCCCCTTGAAGGCCTGTCCCATCCCCTTGTAGGCCTGTCCAATGTTCCCTCTAAGGATTGATGAGGTGTGTGCGAAAAAAAATATGCATGAGTGACAAGTTACATAATCCACAAATTTATGAGCAGGCGCGGAGGACGAGTGCCCGTGAGATTGTGGGAGGGTTAAATACTCAAAACTTAGAAGAAAAACAATTTACTTAAAATTTTTTTAATTACGTAATATCATCAGTCTTCAATCTTCACAAATATTCTCTTCGATTCTACTCAGTTTTCCAAAAACCCGTTTCCGTCCCGTCTCCGTGAGCTCGGTCCTCGCAAACCATCTGATCCCATCCGTACAAGTCTCAGTTATGATTTTATACTGAATGTATTTTATTAAAGTATAAAAAGAAACAATATTCTGTACAATTGTCATTTTATAAATACAAATAATACAGAGCAAGGATCAACAAAACCCTTGTCTCCCCTCCCCTTCACATATATCCCCTCCACTACCAAGAAAACTGAATAAGCCAAATTATTACAGAATGCTACACAGAAATATCATGCTAACAGAATACCGCAGTCACACATAGCAGGAATAGGGTTAGGGGAGTGCAACTAGGGCAACTGCCTCCCTGGTCAGAGAGAGCCCTAAGCCACTGCCTGGACTCTGCAGTCCCCAGTTATGTCTAACACCAGCTCTAGCAGGATATATATTTCAAATCTTATATATTCAAATCACAAAATAGAAATAAAATTATTTGTTTTTACCTTTTGTTGTCTCTGGTTTCTGCTTTCATCTTCTTTTCACTCTCTTCCTTCCAGTGTCTGCCTTCTCTGTCTCTTCAATCCAGCATCTGCCCCGTCCATCTACTGTCTGACCTCTTCCCCTTCCATATGGTATTTGTCTTCTTTCTATGCCCCTCTCCCCTTTCCATCCAGCCTATGCCCCTCTCTCGTTTTCACATGATTCATTCCAGATTCACTGCTCTCTTCATTTTTATCTCTCCTACACCAGATCTAACATATTTGTCCCTCTCAATTTCTCTGCTGACCCACCTTCCCATCTCATTCCTGTCTCTCCCCTTCCCCTCCTCTAATCTCCCTGCCAGCTGTTTCCTTCCTTTTTTCTTCTCCCTTCCCTCTTCCCCCTGTCCAGCAGTAACTCTCTTCCCTTCCCTTTTCCTCCTCCCCTCCCAGCAGCATCTCTCCTTATCCCTCTCCAGGTCCAGTAGCAGCTGTCCCTTTTTCCCCTTGCCCAGCAGCTTCCCAGACTCCTTTCCCTCCTCCCCTCCCAGCAGCATCTCTCCTTATCCCTCTCCAGGCCCAGTAGCAGCTGTCCCTTTTTTTCTCACCATGCCCAGCAGCTTCCCAGCCTCTAACAGTGGCTTTCTCCCCTCCCAGCAACTCTCCTTACTTGCCAGCCCAGCGATTCAGGAAGGCAGCCTTGGGTCCTTTGTTGGGTCGCACCGCCTCTGAGGAAAGCGGACTTTGCATCATCAGAGATGGCTGCGACTCAGCAAAAGCCCCAAGGCTTCCTTCCTGAATTGCTGCGCTTCTAAGTAAGGAAAGCCGCTGGGAGGGGAGAGAGCACACTGTCGGACTGCGCGAACTACATCTTGTCGACCGGCAGGAAATTGTTGATGTTGATCTCACCGGTCCTGCGTGAGCAGGGCAGACCACCGCTTCCTCTCACCTCTGCCCACGCTCGATTGAGCGACACAAGAAAAAGTTACTCCCCCCCCCACCCGACTCTCCTCTGCCATCTGCCGTATGCCTCTTCCGATCGCCCCCTCCCTGCTCGCACCCCCACCCCGACGTCCGATTCCTCCCCCAGCCTCCCCTTACCTTTGCGACGCGTTACATGGACTGCCAGCTCGCCTGCCTGCAAGCACGTGTGTGCGCTGTGACGAGAAACTTGTGCGCTGCGATGTAATATTTTGTGCGCCAGCGCACGCCAGCGCAGCTTAGCGGGAACACTGGGCCTGTCCCCCCCTTGAAGGCCTGCCTGCCTGTCCCCCCCTTGAAGGTCTGCACCCCCCGAAGGCCTGCACCCCCCCGAAGGCCTGTCCCCCACTTGAAGGCCTGTCCCACCCCCTTGTAGCTTCTCCCCCCTTGTAGGCCTGTCCCCCCTTGAAGGCCTGCCTGCCTGCCTTTCCCCCCCTTGAAGGCCTGTCCCCCCTTGAAGGCCTGCACCCCCTTGAAGGCCTGCACCCCCCCCCCGAAGGCCTGCACTCCCTTGAAGGTCTGCACCCCCCCGAAGGCCTGTCCCCCCCCTTGAAGGCCTGTCCCACCCCCTTGTAGGCCTGTCCCCCCCTTGTAGGCCTGTCCCCCCTTGAAGGCCTGCCTGCCTGCCTTTCCCCCCCTTGAAGGCCTGTCTCCCCCTTGAAGGCCTGCACCCCCCCTTGAAGGCCTGCACCCCCCTTGAAGGTCTGCACCCCCCCGAAGGCCTGTCCCCCCCTTGAAGGCCTGTCCCACACCCTTGTAGGCCTGTCCCCCTTTGAAGGCCTGCCTGCCTTTCCCCCCTTGAAGGCCTGTCCCCCCCCCCCTTGAAGGCCTGCACCCCCTTGAAGGTCTGCACCCCCCCAAAGGCCTACACCCCCCCGAAGGCCTGCCTGCCCCCCCTTGAAGGCCTGCACCCCTTGAAGGTCTGCACCCCCCCGAAGGCCTGTCCCCCCTTGAAGGCCTGCCTGCCTGCCTGTCACCCCCCTCCCCCTTGAAAGCCTGCCTGCCTGCCCGCCCGCCCCACCCTGAAGGCCTGATGCCCCGACCCATCCCGAAGGACCGCTCGCCCCCCTGGCCTCCCCGCACCACCTATGAAGCAGCCGCAGCAGGATCGCGAAGTCAGCATCAGCGAACCCTGCGCTGCTTCCTGCGCCACGGTCCCGCCCCTCCTCTGACGTCAGAGGAGGGGTGGGTTCGCGGCGCAGGAAGCAGCGCCTAAGCAGCGCAGGGATCGCTGACGCTGACTTCGCGATCCTGCTGCGGGCTGCTTCACAGGTGGTGCAGGAAGGTCAGTGGGGCGAGCGGTCCTTCGGGGGTGGGGGGGGAATGAACGGCAAGGCTGGAGCACCCCCTTAGGGCTGGCACCCGGGGCGCACCGCCCCCCCCCCCGCTTTCCCCCTTGGTACGCCACTGATTGGAAGAAAGGTCTTTCGGTAGATTAGGTGCTGTATGTAGTTTGGAATCTAAAGGCCAATGTTACTACTGTGGATTTTGTTTGCATTTGCAATGATCTGTGAGCTGACAGCAGTTAGTATTTTCATAAATGCTGACTGCCATGGAATGATTTGTGCCTTTATATTCAATATTAGCCTCTATTAATAATAATAATAATAATAATAATAATAATTTTATTCTTATGTACCGCCAAAGCCATGATAGTTAGAGGCAGTTTACAACAAGAAGTGCTGGACAATCAGCGAAGAGGTAACAATTCAAAGTCGTCAATACAATCTTACATAATGGAAGAAGTGGAAAGCTATATAGTTCTTAGGTTACTGGTTGAATTAACAGAGCTATAAAAATTCTTAGTTTACAAATCGGTTGAACCAACTCGTTTTTACCAATTTCCTCTCTAATGTAAGAGGGGAGAGCATTCCAAGTGAAGGGAGCAGTTACGGTGAAACAGGAGTCCCTGTGAGTGCCAAATGTATTAAGAGTAGGCACTAAAAGTAAGTTTTGGGAAGAAGATCTGAGTGTTTTAAGTGGGATATGAGGGATAAGAAACTTATCAATGAAGGACGGTTCTCTGGATTGAAATGTTTTAAATGTAAGTAATGCAACTTTGAAAGTAATTCTATGACGGATAGGGAGCCAATGGGCATTTTTCAATAACGGAGAAGCATGGTCGTATTTCTTAGAATTAGTGATGATTTTGGACATTTTTTGTGTTTTGAAAATGCCCCTATAATTATACTATTAAGATAAACCTTTTTTTTAAAACTTAGATTGATAAGGCAATTTAAAAGCATACTTTTGGACTATAATTTTCAGACTCTATTACTTACAGTAGTGTCTCTTTTTCTGGATTATTGTAACTCATTGTACTTAGGTCTTTTATTCCCCCTCCCCCCCAAGATAGTTTAAATGCTGCGCTGCTCCCTGTGACCCTGGGCAAGTCACTTAATCCTCCATAGCCCCAGGTACGTTAGATAGATTGTGAGCCCACCGGGACAGATAGGGAAAATGCTTGAGTACTTGATTGTAAAACCGCGTAGATATTATAGATAACCTTGATAGGCGATATATAAAAACCTAAGAAACTTGAAGCAATAGAAAATAAGAACACGTTACAAGTTGCTCAGAATGGGCTGCCCATTTGATTTCAGGTATATCTTGCTATGATCATATTACCCATTTAAAAAAACTTCATTGGTTGCCTATACAACAGCAAACACAATTTGAAGTACTATGCCACACACATTTTGGAGGAGTGTGTGGCGCGGTGGTTGAAGCTACAGCCTCAGCACCCTGGGGTTGTGGGTTCAAACCCCGCGCTGCTCCTTGTGACCCTGGGCAAGTCACTTAATCCTCCATAACCCCAGGTACGTTAGATAGATTGTGAGCCCACCGGACAGATAGGGAAAATGCTTGAGTACCTGATTGTAAAACCGCGTAGATATTATAGATAACCTTGATAGGCGATATATAAAACCTAAGATTGTAAAACCGCTTAGAAAACCTTGATAGGCGGTATATAAAATCCTAATAAACTTAACTTAACTTAACTTAAACTTAACTTATACAATGTCAGAACATAGAGTTTTGTTTCTGCAAATTGGCACTTAATGAAATAAATATGACATTCTCTTCAGCTACAGTGGCAAAACAATGCTCAGAATTTAGGAAGTTGGTTGATTGGGCTGAGAACTTTTCAACACCCCCTCGTAAAGACCTAAACAATGAAGCTTATCTGGCTTATTCTTTATGTTCTGTTAATAAAATTCAGTTTGATATTCCTTTGAATAAACAGATAAGATTGGATGTTTATCGCTCTACAATCTTACAAGGGGGTGCTGAAAAGTTCACTTTTGTTTTTGAAGGAGGTCGGTATATCACACCAGTGTAAATAAATTTTCCATTCCCCCTTTCCAGTTTGATCCACAGGGCCTCTTCCTTACTCTGCAAGACCTGCAATTGTATGGCTTTAATATTATCTTTAACATATAGGCCCTCTTTTACTAAGGTGCAGTAACCGATTAGCATGTTAGTCTATGGACGCGTTAGCGTTTAGCACACGCTAATTCGATTAGCATGCGTTAATTCAATTAGCGCATGCTAATCGGTTAACGCACCTTAGTATAAGAGGGGGATAATGCCGCTCTCCCTCCCTCCCTTTCTTCCTACCATTCTTTCCTGAACAGATTATAGCTTGGTATAGTACGGTATATCCTAGTCATGGTTCTCTGTGACTGCCACTAAATCCAAATCAGCCTCTTCCATCATAGTTGATCATTATATGAAGTTTATTTAAATGAAGGAAAATTACATTGACTTCTAAGTTGCTTTGATAGATTGTCAGTATTATTGTGAAATGAATGACATAGTCGTTACTATGGTCATCTTGGCTAGGGAAGAATAATAATTCATTTTATGAGTTGCCTGTCATTGGGAACACAGCTTGCCCAGTGCTATTTTTTTTTTTAACTAACAATATAATAAAATGTTGAGTTTGTTGTTCAGTTATACATCACAAAAAGAGGCTAATATCCCATAATGCTTTGGATTAAGAACTGAAATACTAGGATGTGAGCTAGGATGGTATGGACAGTGTAGTAGTACAAGTCATACATCCTTGAGACTGGGTTGCTGGAGGAGAATGGGTTATATTCACTTGTAATCTGGATCACTGTGTTTATACTAACTAAATATGAGTGCTGCCATATGTGTTATAACCCCTTTTCGATCTTTTCAAGAAAAGAAGATGAATGACTGGTAGCATACCTTGGCCATGTCCTTGGTCTGCAAGAGTGTCATTAATAACCACAGTTTTGAGATTTAGGCAACCAGAGATGAAAGATCCGTTTAATATTGAGGCAGGAGAGTGAGCCACTCTTTGTTGGTACTAACATTAAGTCCAGCTAAAATAATGCAATATAAATTGTTAATTGGCTAGCTCTCTAGTCTTGAACAGCAATGATTTAATTAAAATGAGAGTTGAAAATTGAGCTATCAAATGATTGTATTCATTGCCTGAAAATGAACATCCCCCAAATCAATTAGGCAAATTAATTGAAAATGAAGTTCATATTTTTGATGCAATAAGGTTGGGATATTTCCTTACAAATTAAAAAACATACAGATAATGTATCTCTCCAAGTGCATGGATATAGGAATTGCATTTTTTGTTTTTAGTGCTATACTGACTCCAGTGTGACAAGATTGCTTCCACTCTTACCTGAAAGATACTGATTTTAACAGCTTATGAAGAGCTTATTTGTAGCCTAAATATTTTATCATATCCATGATTATAGTACTCATATGGTTGCTTGCTGATTGCTGAAACTAATGCTGGTAGCCTGGTCCAAACACAATCGTCAAGTTGATGCCAAAAAATAACAGAGATAATATTCAGACCACAGTAAGTGGCTTCTAAACCATTCACAATCATGGGCTGAACTAACCCTGGATATTCAATATTAGGGCATGTGCAGTTTTTGACATTGAATATCCAGTTATGTGTGGCAACTTGGAAGCTAACCTGTCACCAGCTGATGTTCAGAACAGTGCCCAGTTTATTCAGCACATAAAGGCCACCTTTTACAAAGCTGCACAGCTGAGTGCCGTGCAGAAAATGCTCCAATTTCTATTCAATTCCTATGGGCATTGGAGAATTTACTGCACTGGTCCACGCTGCCAGCTTATGTAAAAGAGGAGGAAAGTTAGGACAGCCTTTCAGTGTAGGGGAAGATTTTCAAAGCTTCATGGTAAAAAACGACGGGTCTCTGTAGAAGCCATTCTTGTAACAATTTAAAATAAGCGAGTCATTCTCCAAAAACAGTGCATGCAAATGAGGTTGGCAGAAAGGATCGGAGCCTCACTAAATTTACTTGAGATGAGTCACTGGTGGTAGTGATTAGCACATGTGCAGAATATGACTGCATTAAAAAAAAAACAAATCAAAGATTGACAGTAGAGATGCCCACTCTCCTGCACAACCTCCTGACACCCCCGGTAATGAGAGAGATGCCTACTCTCTCCCATCATTGCTCAACCCCTCCATGGGAAGGGCCTTATAAAACCTGGGCCAATCAGAGCCTCAGGCCTCTCCCCGGATGTACTGTGAAGGGGCCTAAGGCTCTGATTGGCCCAGACACCCCATAGGTGGGTCCTTAGGCATCCGGGCCAGTCAGAGCCTTAGGCCCATTCATGGTGCATCTGGGGAGGTGCCTAAGGCTCTGATTGGCCCAGGTTTTATAAGGCCCTTCCCATGGGAGGGGCCTTAAACAACTTGGGCCAATCAGAGCCTCAGTCCCCTCCCTGGTGCATCCCAAAATACACTGGGGAGGGGAAGGCCCATTTTCAATGACCTAGGCCAGCTGGGAGGAGAGAGTCTGCATCCCTCTGTGCATCTATGTGGAGGTAAGGGGTGGGGGTGGGGGAAGGGGCATCGGAGGTAGGGGTGATGTTCTATGGTGGTGGTCACTTGGCAGCGGGGAGAATGGGCATCTCTCCCGCTTCGGGGGGTGCATGTGGCCAAGCGGCTGCAGGCGTTTCTTGGAAGCAGGGAGAGTGGGCATCTTTCCGGCTATTGTGTTTTTTTTGGGGGGGTGGGGATTAAATTTGTTTTTTCTGTGCATGTGCCCATCGCTATCACCAGCGATAGGTACATGCAAATTTAGTGAATTTTTGCTGCTGTCTGCCGACCTCATCTGCATGCGTGATTTTTTGAGACTGTCTTGCTTTTTTCGATTCGCTATCAAAACAGCTGCGTTAGCAGAACATCACTTTTTTAAATGAGGTTTTTTGAGAATCCTGACCTTAGTTCTTAACTTGAGGTTTATTGTGTAGCACAGAGCCATATTTGCAGCAATTGAGCAGTTATGATAAACTGCATGTTAAGGGGAAAATTCTACAAATGGCACTCGGAATTAGGTGATGGGATGAATCCATGCTAAATGGTGTTCTATAAAAGGTGTTCTAGGCTTTCTATATCCATCTTTGAGCACAAGGACTTACCCCTGCTGAAACCATATGGGGAGGGCATCAATGGGAACTCCACTAACTTAAAACATGAAGATGTTACGGCCATACTTTATGGTAGATAACCTGCAAACAGGATAGTTGAATAGGCTAGAGTGAGCTTGGATGGCAACTTCAGCATTTGGAACCTAGTACAATACCAGATGGACTTTACAGTCTATGACCCAGAAAATATCAAAGAAGAGACAACTTAATTTAATCATGTATTTTTAATGGGTATAACTAATGGTCAGACTGGATGGACCATTCAGGTCTTTCTCTGCCGTCATTTATGATGTTACTATGTTACCTGGCAGAAACCCAAAGAGTAGCAACATTCCAGAGCTGAGACTGTGATGTCATAATGTCTCATTTCACCAATGCCTAAGAGCCAACCTCAGCAGTGATGTCACAATGGCTTGATTAGATGGCAACTTCAGCATTTGGAACCTAGGACAATACCAGGTGGACTTTACAGTCTATGACCCAGAAATATCAAAGAAGAGACAAGTTGATTTAATAATGTATTTTTAATGGGTATAACTAATGGGCAGACTGGATGGTCTTTATCTGCCATCATTTACTATGTTACCATATGTATATCTTGGCATCCAACTGATGGCAGTTGTGCATGTAAATGATCTTGTAATATAACGCTGCACCTAAATTTTGGGAACACCCCAACTCACCTATGTCCTTCCCTTTTTGGAGTACAAGACAATTTTAGGCACACACGGACCGATATTCAGCTTCTGGAAGGCAGCCTGGATGACTCCCGAGTTCAGTGCTGACTGTGGTTATTCAGAACTGGGCCATTTCTGGTGGACCAGTTTTGAATATCTGTGGAGGTTTTTTAGCTGCTAAAAAGTTAACTTAGTGGAGGAGGTGGCCTAGTGGTTTGAGCTGCTGCCTCAGCACCCTGAGGTTGCGAGTTTGATCCCAGCCTGCTCCTTGTGACTCTGGGCTTAACACTCTATTGCCCCAGGACTTAACACTTCATTGCCTCAGGTACCACAGTCAGATTGTGAGCATGCCAGGATAGATAGGGAAAACACTTAAGAATACCTGATTTCTTTTCAATGAATTATAAACCGCTTTAGGTGAATCTCTTCATGAAAAGGCAGTTAATAAAATCTAAATAATAAATAACTGGCTAAGTTAATATTTATCACTGACCAGTTAAGTTTATAGCAGCCAAAGATAGGACTGCTATTTACCCAGTCCAATTTGGCCACTAAGCCACTCATTTTTGGGGGGGAACAGCTTCTCCCCTTGCACCCCCACCTAGGAAGAAGTGGCCAAGTGGTTAGAGCTACAGCTTTAGCACCCTGAAGTTGTGGGTTCAAACCCTTCACTGCTCCTTGTGACGCTGGGCAAGTCATCCAATCTTTCATTGCCCCAGGTACATTAGATAGATTGTGAGCCCACCGGGACAGATAGGAAAAATGCTTGAGTACCTGATTGTTAACTACTTAGATAACCTTGATAGGTGGTATATAAATACCTAATAATAAAATAAATATGCCTCTGAAAGAACCAGCCCATGTCACACTCTGCTCTCGCTCTTACTCATGTTAGGCAGCTAGCATGGGTTTTTGTACTGCACTGCTGAGTTTATTTTTTCTTTCTTTCTTTATAATTTTCAATGAGTACAAGAAAATAAGACTTCTTGTGAAAGAAATACAGCAAAAATAAAATTTACCAATTTATCATTTTAAACAAAAATGAAAAGTGGAATAATTGTATATCCTTCCTTAGACCACAACATAACAGAGGGGAGTTTAAGGCCAGAATATATGAGAAGTAAATTCCTTAAACAATAAGGCAAATTATTAAAGGAAAGGCTATAACACAAGTTTGCTTTCTTATAATTCACTGTGTCAACTTCAGGCTATCTTTTTCAGCTCCAGAAAAGATTTTAAATGGTCAGGAAGAAAAAGTACTTAATTTGGGCATACTTCACAATACACTTACAAGGGTAAGCTAATAGGAAAGATGCTCCCAGGGATATTACTTCTTGTCATAGAGAGAGAAACTGTTTCCTTCTTTCCTGGGCATCTAAGTATGCCCATATTCTCTTGCCATAAAACACATTTTTAGAAAACTTAAAGTACAACTTCATAAATGAGTCCAAATCTTGTTGAAATACGAAGGATATCAATAATGTTGTTCTCAATGTTGAATCAGAAATGGATTCCTCTAGGATAGCGGATTTATTTTTAACATCTATTTGTGAAGATTGCATAACCTCCTGGGACGTTTTTGCAGACAATGGGAGATAATAAATCTTGTTTAATGGGAGAATAAATTCTGAGGAATATTTCAAAACTTCTAACGCATATTTTTTAAACATTTCATAAGGAGAAATCCCTGGAGACTTAGGGAAGTTCAGAATCCTCACATTCAGACTACGATTGTAGTTTTCAATATTCTCTATTTTCCGATGTAACAATTCGCTATCCTTTATTGCAGCTGTTTTGTAAGCTTGTATTGATTGGACCTCATTTTGTAGTTTTCCAATTAAATTTTTAGTTTCGATATTTGACTGTTCAAAAGTTTTAGTTATATTGTCCAATTTGGCTCCAAGAGCCATTACCTCTTCAGGTGTCTTCATTGTAGCGATATCCAATTTCTGGAGCGTCTTGAAGATTGCAGCTAAAGTGTCTTCTCTGACAGGGGAAAACTCTCCAATGCTGGTCTGCATCGGCAGAAGCTCATCTGCTGTGAAACCTTCCTCCATGGTTGGATCCGATGCACTCTCGACTCCAAATCCTTTCACTTCCAGGGCAGCTGCCTCAGCCAGACAGGGAGGCGGGACATCTATTGCAGGCGAGAGCGAGGTCTCCTGTCCCAGCGAGAATGAGCCTTCTCTACTCAGTCTCGCAGTGGGAGTCAAGTTGCCCGTTCCAGAGCAAACCACTGGTAGGTAATGCTCTAGTGTACGCTGTGTAAGGGCAGACAAGGGGGTTGAGGAGGTAGGCACCCTCATGCTACCCTTCCTTTTCGTATGTGGCATCTTTGTGGAAAAAAATTTTCATTTTTTCAGTCGGGCAGCACGCAACCTCCATAGCTTCCAAAGCGTTCTTAACACTACCAGTCTAGTGCCGCCATCTTAGCCACTCCTCCAAACATTTCTGTCTGAATTGCCTGCTGGTTTTAATATGTGGTAGATATTAATAGAAACATAGAAACATGATGGCAGATATAGGCCAAATGGCCTATCCTATCTGCCCATACGCAGTAACCATTATCTCTTCCTCTCTCTAAGAGATCCCATGTGGGCCACCACATGGTCAGGCAACACTAGCTGCTTAACACAGCTTAGTAAAGGGTCCCTCAATTCTTTAGACCTTGGAATAGGAGCCTTCCTGAGTCTGATTACAGCTAGATCCATCCTGACATTACTAGAAACTTCAAGCCACACAAATGAGGTCAAAGCACTCCCTCAGTGATGAAGAAAGGCAACTTCTTCCTCCAGAAGCTCAAACATGTACAGCCTCCTGCTGTCTCTCCCTTGCTTATCTCAATGACAATCTCCCATAGTGAAGTCACCCACACTGCAGTTTAGAAAACCTATCCTATGAGGATTGGTTATATGCATCAACCATCACTTGTTACAGACCACTGAAACTTCAATTTACTATAAATTTCCATGTTTTATGATATAGTGAGGCCTAGTCAACCCTATACATCCAAAAATTTGAACTATGCTCTCCTTTAGCAATGGCCAATATGCTATTCAGCGTAAGAACAGTTTTAAAGTAGAAGATTATTCAGTTGTTTTTTAGATACAGATTATTCTGTGTTGGCTTTGTTTTCTCAAACAAGCTAAAAATAGTACAAGTTGAATTTATTTTCTTCAAAAAACTATTTGGCATAGTAAAAAAGTTATACATTATATCAAAGCAATTAAAATTCAATATAAACAGGCAAACAAAAGCAAGATTATGCATGGTGAGCATTACAACCTCCCCCCCCCCCCCCCCCGGCTGTGGCGGTAAAAGCTCCAATACTCAGAATTTATTTCAGCATTGGAGTTTTACTGCCACGTCAGGTGATAAAAAACATTAATGCAGCTTCATTAAAAGGGGGAGGGGGTATTTAAAACACATACTTAAAAGCATACAATGCTGTAGACAGAGCATTTCTAGTCCCTTCCCAGTGGTAGTTGAAAGGTTAAATCAATGAAGGAATTATCTGTAAGATGAACACACTTTGACACATTACTAAGGAAAAGAAAATATTTGCCTGCTTATCTTTTTTAATGAAGTCCAACAGTAAGGCATTTTGCAGAGTATACAGATGTTCAATCTTGACATTGTTGACAGCATGGAATATGAATTAAATGGTGCACTGCTCAATGATCAAATTCATATCCTTTCTGACTTTGATGGCAGCAGGGTGCAGATAATGAATAATTTGTCTTTTTTTGGAATTTGCTGAGCATGGACAGAATATAGTGATGATTCAGTTCGGCACAACATAACCTGGAGAGAAAGAAGCAAGTCATTAAAATAACATCAAGTAAAATTTTATTTGAGACAGCAAGTGTGGAGAGGCATGTTCGATGGTACGTCCAAGTCCAGCTTTGGACGTTTCCTGCTAGACATCCAAAATTGGACTTCCAGAAGTGTCCATTTTTGAAAATGTTAGATGTCCAAAATTTTTTTTAAAAAATCATCTAGTTGGGCATCTTATCCACCAGGACATCCAACTAGAAATCCAACCTCAAGATGTCTAACTTTATACCCCATTTTCGACCACAAAACCATCTAAGTCAGGGGTGTCAAAGTCCCTCCTTGAGGGCCGCAATCCAGTCAGGTTTTTAGGATTTCCCTAATGAATATGCATGAGATCTATTAGCATACAATGAAAGCAGTGCATGTAAATAGATCTCATACATATTCATTAGGGAAATCCTGAAAACCCCATTGGATTGCGGCCCTCGAGGAGGGACTTTGACACCCCTGATCTAAGTTAAAAATGTTCAAATGAAGCCCATTTGGATGTGGGAGGGGCCAGTCTTCTAATGGACTGGATACACAGACATGCCAACAGAACATTGGACCATGCTAGAAGGTACTGCTGTGAACTTCACATAAACGGTGCACGAAGTACATCTCGCCATAACCCCTTTCTAATATATGGTGAGTTCTTCAAAACTCCCCTAAAACCTATTATACCCACGTGTCCACCACCCCAATAGCTCTTATGACTGTAGGTGGCATCTATACAGCAGTATTGGGTTTGGGTGGGCTCACAAGGTACACCATAAATGTAGTAGAGTGTATTATGGGCCTGGCTCCTCCTCTCTATGGTTCACTAGCCCAACCACCTGAATACTTAAGACACTTGTGTGACAATCTGCTAGGCTTTCCCATGCCACGTGCTGCTGTTCTAGAGCCAGATATGTACTGTTTTATTCAAAATTATTGGTGGTTGGAGGGGGGTCAATGACTTCTGGGAGAGTGTGTGGGGGTCATATCTTAATCCCTCCAGTGATCATCTGTCTAGTTTGGGTACCTTTCTGGCACTTAGATGCTTCTCAAACAGGTCTAATTGAAAACGTCCAGAGAAAGGTTTGATTATAGCTGCAGGACATCCAAGTTTCAAGTTTATTAGGATTTTATATACCGCCTATCAAGGTTTTCTAAGCGGTTTTTACAATCAGGTACTCAAGCATTTTCCCTATCTGTCCCGGTGGGCTCACAATCTATCTAACATACCTGGGGCTATGGAGGACTGAGTGACTTGCCCAGGGTCACAAGGAGCAGCGCGGAGTTTGAACCCACAACCCCAGGGTGCTGAGGCTGTAGATCCAACCACTGTGCCACACACTCCTCCTCCAAGTTCTAAGCCCACCAAAATCCCTCCCATTCTACGCCCACAGCACACCTCCCAACACACCCATTTCTACTCCGGATGCACAGTGGGTTATAAGTCCTGCTAGACATCCAGAAAGTCAGCTTTGTGAATGTCCGCTTGGACATTTTGTCTAGTAAGATGTCTAAATGCTGGTTCATGCTGTCTTTCGGATGTCTGTCTTTTTTTGAAAATGAGCCGCATGGCGTTCTAGTTAGCATTAGTACCTGATGTTACAAAGTTTGTTCCTGGAACACAGCTTAGAACTTGAACTTTAATTTAGGGTATTAAAATACAAGCGAAATAGACCTGTTTGCTTACTTTAAATGGAAAATATTTAATAACATTGTAAAGCCCTTTAGGTCTCTCACTAAACCCAGTCTTTAAATCAGCGATGGAAATGTCAATTTCTTGAATCTCTGAGCACTAGTGTATTTTTAGAGTGCACCTGCAGTGAGAATGAGGATCTCTAGAGGAATATTGAGACCACTTCTCTGTGAACTGAAATGATATTGCTGAAGGGTTGTAGGGTAAGATTTGCCTCTTTGCGGATCTGCAATAGAGTAAACATGCCGGATGGTGTGAATAACATGAAGAAAGACTTGGCGAAGCTTGAAGAATGATCTGAAATTTGGCAGCTAAAATTTAATGCTAAGAAATGCAAGGTCATGCATTTGGGCTGCAAAAACCCGAGAGAACGGTACAGTTTAGGGGGTGAAGAACTTATGTGCACGACAGAAGAGCGGGAGTTGAGTGTGATTGTATGTGATGATCTTAAGGTGCTAATCCTCAATATATAAAGTCTAAGACCAATATCCCTCAAAAATTGATGAATATAGAGGAATTCTTTAACATAAACTCACAATGTTTATATACTATTATAGTATAGAGATTTATGTTTTTGTATAGGCTGAAAGACCTCAAGTCAGCTGTGAACACTTGAGGTCTTTCAGCCTATAAGAAAACATAAATCTCTATACTATAATAGTATATAAACACTGTGAGTTTATGTTAAAGAATTCCTCTATATTCATCAATTTTTGAGGGATAATGGGCCAAACAGGTTGAAAAGGTGACGGCGAAAGCTAGAATGATGCTAGGGTTCATAGGGAGAGGTATAGCCAGTAGGAAAAAGGAGTTAATGATGCCTCTGTATAAGACTTTGGAGGGATCTCTCGGAGAGAGAAAGAGATAATGGTTACTGCGAATGGGCAGACTAGATGGGCCATTTGGCCTTTATCTGCCATTTGCTTGAAGAATATTTTAAAAACAAAAACATTTATAGAGAAACAAGATGGCGTCTTAGTAGAAGGACACTGTGACTACTGCTCCTGCTGGAGAATGAAATTTCCTCATTTCTGCTCGATAAAGCTTAATAGATATGCCTAAAAGAAGAGGTAGAGTGGCGGGAGTCCGACAGCCAGAGCCTACCTTATTGCAACAGGGAGCAATCACAAGCTTCTTTCTGTCCTCTCCTAGTGACGCTCCGAGGGAAGCGTCGGTGTTGGGAAGTGGGACCAGCACCTCCTTTGCAGCCGAGTAGGAGGGGAATGCTGGCAGCAATGGGGAGCCAAAGGCGCGCGGCTGTTCGGCGTGCGGCGAAGGTGAGCAGCAAAGGTGCTTGCCTTAGTGAGAGCGCCTTTGCGAAGGGCCTCAAGAAGGGCCAAGTCACTACACCCAAGGACACCAGGGAAGGACAGCAAGCAGGCAGAGAGGGATAGAGAGAGGACACCAGCAGCAGGCAGAGAGAGAGAGAGGACACCAGCAGCAGGTAGAGAGAGAGGACAGCAGCAGCAGGCAGAGAGAGAGGGAGAAAGAGAGGTCACCAACAGCAGGCAGAGAGAGAGAGTGGACACCAGCAGCAGGCAGAGAGAGAGAGAGTGGACACCAGCAGCAGGCAGAGAGAGAGAGAGAGAGAACAACAATGGAAGCAGAGGGAAACCAGTAGATGAGCTTTCCAGTGTTCTGCACAGACTGTTATATGCATGACTACTTCTCCTCGGGGAGTCATATGTATGCGATCGGTGCCAGGAGCTGGAAAGCTTGAAGAAGGAAATAAAGCGACTAGAGGACAAAATAAAGGAGCTAGAAGGACTTCACACTACAGAGGACCCAATCAGGACAGCTATAGACTTTATGAATGAGAGACACATTGAGGAGGAGGTCAGGGAACTCGAGAAATTCATTGAGGAAGCCTACAGGAGGAGAGTGGAAGAAAACGAACTTCAGATGAACGATGAAGCTACACCAACACCAACATGGAAGGGAGACCAAGAAGAAGATGACCTCATAGAAGACACCCACAGTGGAACATCGCACGAGGGGGAGAAAATGGCTAGTCGATGTCCAGGAGAGGAAGCAGCGATGCACACCGAGGACATTGACCTGAGACTGAAGCAAAACCTAAAGAAGGAAAAGTCAGCGATCCTAGTGGGAGACTCGATCCTGAGGCATATGGACAGCCACATAACAGGAGGGAGAGAGGATCGACTGGTGACCTGCCTCCCAGGAGCGAGAACCAAGGACATCGTGGACAAAATTGGAAAGATCCTGGAAGGAGCGGAGACGGAAGAGACCACAGTAATGATCCACAACTGGACGAACAATGTCAGCAGGAGAGACTACAGAAGAAGCAAGCTGATAGAACAGTTCAAGATTCTGAGAAGGAAGCTGAAGATGAGGACCCAGAAGATAGCGTTCTCAGAAATCCTACCAGTACCGAGGGCAGATGTGAAAAGGCAGGAGGAACTACAATCAATAAATGCATGGATGAGAAGATGGTGTGAGGAAGAAGGGTTCCACTTCGTGAGGAACTGGACAATGTTCTGGGGCAAGAGCAAGCTCTACAGGAGAGATGGACTGCATCTGAGCATGGCGGGAACAAGACTTCTAGCAAACAACGTCAGGAGAGGAATAGAACAGGCTTTAAACTAAGAAGAAGGGTAAAGCCGACAGTCGACCAAGCGTCGACGATTCGGAAGAAGGTATCCCGTGAAGATACCGAGGGGAAAAAAGGCTGGGAAGAAACAATGGACAAATTACAGGAGTTGACTAATCCAGAAGAGGAGGTTAGAAGGATTGTAACAAAAGAGAAGAAACTAAAGACCGAAGCACAGGGAAAAAAAATGAAGGCAAGAAAATACCAGGATCTAAATTGCATATATACTAATGCAAGGAGCCTAAGAAACAAAATGGGGGAATTAGAAGCCATGGCCAATGCAGAGGACATAGACATCACTGGAGTCTCTGAAATGTGGTGGAATGAAGAAAACAAATGGGATACAGCACAGCCGGGGTACAAGCTCTATCACCAGGACAAGTCAGAACAGAAAGGAGGTGGAATAGCCCTATACATAAAAGAAAGCATACAATCGACAAAAATGGACACAGCAGAGACGACCAACAAGCTGGAATCGCTATGGGTTAAAATACCGGGAAGGAAAGGGCCTGAAATAAAGATGGGCCTATACTATCGTCCACCTGGGCAAACCGGAGATATCGATGAAGAAATGGAAGCCGAGATGAAGCGAGAATGCAAAAGCGGTAACACGGTTATTATGGGAGACTTCAACTACCCTTGAATAGACTGGAGTCTTGGAAACTCAAAATGCGCTAGGGAGACAGAATTCCTGGAGGTTATACAAGATTGTTTCATGGAGCAGCTTGTTAGAGAACCAATGAGAGGAAATGCCACTCTGGATCTAATCCTAAATAGGTTAAGGGGACCTGCAAAGGAAGTAGGCATTCCTCCTGCCATTTTCGCTGATGTAGGGGAGGGATCGCGGTGCCAGTTGTGGGGGGGGGGGGTCATTGAGGAGGGCCATTATCGGTGGTGGAGGACTTTTTTCATTTTCATACACAAAATATGCATGCCATTAAAAAAAAACCAAATGCAACTAGGCAGACCTGTCGGTAACATAGTTACTGAGAGGTCTTGACCAGTCGGTTTATTCCGATTAACCTCTGGTTTGTTTGTTTTTTTTTGCGTAGTAAAATGATGCTAGTGCATCAACCACTTGGCTACTTTGCATGGGGTTTTAGCTAATTTGCATGGCTGGATCGGAAAATAGGCGATTGAGGGAAAAAACACATGGTGAGTCGTTTTGTGCATCGGGTCGGTAAAAGGGATAGTTGCTAAAACTGTGAAAACAGGTTTAGCGAGGATTGCTGACTTTAGTGCAACTAGACCCATGCAAATAAAAAATAAACTTTAGTTTCACTTTAGATATAATTCTTTAACATATTCTAAGGAAAAGTACTGCTCCTGGAACTTAACTGATCACCATATTTAGATGCAGAATTTTTTTTTTTAATTCTATTTTGTTACAAATTGGTTAAAAATTCAGAGTGTTGATATTTTCCTTTGGCTTAGCGGCATTAAATATTTGTCAGTTATAAAAGATTGGACCTGATGGTCATCTTTCATTTTGATTCTAATGTACAAGTTGGTTGTGACTTTGACCAGTTAATGCCCAAATTAATGGAATAGCAAGCGTAGAAATACAATGGTATTTTATGAAAAACTAACCTAATGGCACTAGAAAATCACAGCTCTTGGGGAGGAGTTCTCCACAGAAAAGAAAACAAAGAATTTAGAAAGAATTTTTATAATTACTAGTGTAGTGCTGTTATTTTCTTTTGAAGGTTCTTTACAGTTATTTGTTAAAGCAAAACTGAAATAAAAGCATAAAAAATAAAATAAAATTAGTAGTGTTTAAAAATAACCCATAATAGGAGTACATTACAGAAAAATGATTACCTGATCCATGCATTGCCTTTTTATTTTTCCACTGTGCCCCCAGGTAAGAAACAGATTGTATGCAAGTCAAATAATGAAAATGCATGCAGCTTGGGTCTCAGTTGTCATGACAACTGATAACTGCTGGTTGGTGTTCTCAATTCATTTGTAAACCAAACTGGTATTTTTGATCAGTTCCATAGTTTGCTTGTAGAACTTGCCATTTAACATGTTTGAAACTGAACAGCACAGCAAGCAAGATCTATATCTACAGATGGCTGGAAATGGGTCTCTCTAATATAAGATAACTGTTAGAATTCTCTCTTTGATAATGCTCTTCTAGTAGGTGCCCACTTTCTTTCTTTTTTTTTTTTTTTTATTCTTTATTCATTTTCAAACTTACAATAAGTGTGACAATATGTCCAAACAAATTAACAATAAATATATCACTTAATAATCATCAATGGTATAAATCATATGCTCTTATCTCCCACCCTTCCCACCCTTTCCTATCATATAATCAATACCTTATACAATAAATAAGCCACGAGGTCATAAAGGTTAAGGTATCATTTCCTTCGGCCCCTTCGGGCATTCCGAGTATTTGCAAATTGCACCGTCGGCTGCGATTCGCCATATCTTCAAGATCGGCCGTCAGCTTTAAAATGGCAGCTGAATTGGCGTGAACAGCAGGCAGGTCTTTTTCAACCGTGGAGAGCTGAAGGGTAAGTTGTTCAAAGTGCTGTTGCGAAGTAGCGATTTGCGAGTGTATAGACTCAAGTTCAATTCTCATATCCTTAGAGATGTCGATGTGGGTTTTCATCATCGTTTTGAGGTTCCTTAACTTGGCCAGTATGGGATTGTCTTCGGCCTCGTGGTCATCCTTTCCGCCTGATTTCTCCGGTGAAGGCGGCACCGACTTAAGTCATTTGTTGGCAGGTAGAGAATCCGTTTTGGCCTTCTTAGTCATCATCGTGTTAGAGAAGGTTAAGAAAGGCAATGAATATGAGTCCAGATACAGCAAAAACTTTGTTGGAAAGATAGTCTTTCTGTAGCAGGAAGTGGGAGCTTACAGCTCACGCTGCCATCAAGCCTGAGCGTCAACCAGAAGTCAGAACTTATTTTGTAAAGACAACATATGTGCCTATAGTAGGAAATATTTTTCTCTATATAATACTAGCATATGAGTTTATAATTTAGGCATGGGCATTTATGTCAGTCATAAAGCCCATGCCAAGTGCTTGTGCCTAACCTATAGTATTCTATAAGTTACACATGCATACGAGATTCCTGCACATGCTCTGTCCAGGTTCTGTCCATGTGTATGCCTACCTGTAAAAAAACACATGCAATGTTGCTTTCTGCCAGATATTTGTGACTTAATTGGCCACTGAGTGAAACAGGATATTGTGCTAGATAGACCATTGGTATGACCCAGTATGAATATTCTTATATTCAAAAAATATGCACATATTTACAGAAGAGCACCTGGGTGGAATTTAGGAATTTATGTGCATGTATGCCATTATTTTAATTATTTTTGTGTGTAATCAGCATGTACATGTTAGGACCTTCTTTATGGAATTACCCACTATGTATATTCAATTTTGGGGATGCACATTTGTAGCATACACTGAATTTTTATAGATTATCTAGTGAGAAAGAAGGAATTTTCTTGTTGTTGTATCCAATTTTTCAAGATCTTTATGAGGCCAGTCTATAATTTGAAAGCTCTGTGATAACACAGGGATAGCAAGCTGAATGATATCTTATATTTGATTCTGTACTGTTAAAGTACTTTTCACTATCATTTTCAGTCCTCTGTAATTCTTGCTTGACCTTTTTTTCTCAATAATTTGAGCTAGATTGTTGCACCTTCTTTTACTCCTGAATACTTACAAGGCATTTCTTTTCTGCTCAAGGTATATTTTTCTTTTTTTTTTTTTGCTACAGTCTTATGTCAGAGATATTTTTTAGTTTTCTTTAGTTTTCCATTATCAAAAGTTTGTCTTTGCACATTCTTCCAGACCTAGGGCTCCTTTTACGAAGGTGCGCTACGGGCTTTACCGCATGCACCGGATTAGCGCGCGCTAGCCAAAAATCTACCGCCTGCTCAAAAGGAGGCGATAGCGGCTAGCGCACGTGGCATTTTAGCACGCGCTATTCCATGCGTTAAGGCCCTAGCACGCCTTTATAAAAGGAGCCCCTAATGTCATCCTGATGTCATCTTAAAAATTCTTCACCATTCACAGTTGTTCTCCCCAATGATGATCACAGGAGGCGTATTTATTTATTTATTTAGATTTTTATCCCATCCTCCCAGTAGCTCAGAACGGTCTACAAGTGAACATACACAATGGAGTGTAATTGGACATATAAGATATACAATAGGTTTAAATGTTTGGACATACAAGACTGAGCAGTAGTTTAAATACAGGGAGTATACAGCAAATTAAGAGTAGAGTTTAAGTATAAGTAGTTTAGTTTAAATACAAGTTATTTGAGTTTAGATACAATTTCTCAGAGTACAGACTAAGAGAAGACTATACTGAAATTTAGGGAAAAGATAGACAGGAGAGAGAAGAGAGAGGTGGGGCTTAAGGGGGGGGGTGTAGACAGGGTGACCTTTAGTTGAAGAGGAGGGTCTTTACCATTTTACGGAACATCAATAATGAGTTCTGTAGTCTGAGTTGAGGGGGGTGTTGGTTCCAGAGATATGGAATGAAGAGGCTGTAGGATCGTTTGCGGGCAGTTTCTGAGAGGAGGGACTTTCCAGGGGGAATGCATAGGCGTATCTCCGATTTTGAGCGGAGGGTGCGAGTGGGGGTGTAGATGGGAAACTTGGATTTTATGCTTCAAATACTGCTTCAAATGATCAAAAAACAGTGTGTGTGAGGGTTGTAAGCACCATGGACTAGATTCACTAACCTCATGGATCCGATCCGATCCGTGAGATTGCCGGCCGCCCGATTCACGATGCGTCCTCATGCAAATGGAGGTGATCGGATTCATGCCCCCAACTGACCACAAGGATCGCTGAAGAGCGATTCCGAAGCATGTGCAGACCATCTTCTTTGCCTGTAGATGGTCTGCGCATGCTTACAGATCTTGAAACTTAAAAAAAACACCTTTTTTACTTCGCGAGCCCATGGTTTTAAACCGCTTTAAATCCACGGGTTAAAACTACGGGCTCGGACTGTGGGGAAGGACAGGAGAGTCGGGGCAGAGAGCAGGGCAGCAAGAGGTGAGTTGGGGCAGAAAGCAGGGTGGCGAGTCAGGGCAGAGAGCAGAGCGGCAAGAGGAGAATTGGAACAGAGAGCAGGGTGGCAAGAGGAGAGTTGGGGCAGAGAGCAGGGCAGTTGGAAAGGACATGAGCGACTGGGCCTCAGCAGTCGCTTATTTTTTGATCAGCCAGTCCAGTCAGTGCTCCTGAAATTTTTTAGTGAATCGCTGCCTTCTTACATTTGCATGCTATTCTCCCTCATTTGCATGCATGGATCGGATCAGGCACGGATCAGATTGGGAGTAAGGTTAGTGAATCGGGTCGAGGTCGCAAAGTGGTCGGGACACGATTGGTGTCCTTAGTGAATCTAGCCCTATGAGAACTAAGAATAATTCCATAGCCCATTGAGTAATAAGTAGGTGTAATGCCAAACAGAATAAGAATTGTGATATGGGAAATCCTAACATATTTCCCATAGGATCTTGATGTGATGTCAAGAAAGGCAAACACTCTCATTCTATACCTTGATGCCTACTTGCCCCAGGTATATTAAATAAGATTGTGAGCCCACCAGGACAGAAAGGGAAAAAATGCTTGAGTACCTAAATAAATTCATGTAAACCGTTCTGAGCTCCCTTGGGAGAACGGTATAGAAAATTGAATAAATAAATAAATAAGTATACAAATAATTTATAGGATGCTAGCAGCACTTATAGGTGTCAAGAGGTGACAATAATTGGGATTAACATGTGTAAGTGCTAGAAGCTATTCTATAAAGATCACCTACCCCCAGAATCTATACATGTTGCACACATTTGGCCATGATCCTGACATGTGCATGCAATTTAATTGGCTAATGAGCCCTTAAGCAATAATTGGCACAATGGTTAAAGCTACAGCCTCAGCACCCTGGGGTTGTGGGTTCAAACCCATGCTGCTCCTTGTGACCCTGGGCAAGTCATTTAATCTCCCCATTGCTCCAGGTACATTAGATAGATTGTAAGCCCACTGGGACAGACAGGGAAAGATGCCTACCTGAATAAATTCATGTAAACCGTTCTGAGCTCCTTTGAGAGAAAGGTATAGAAAATGGAATAAATAAATAATGCATATCTGGTTGTGTGCTATTCTACAACACTTGGCACCCAAATCCCATGGTGCATGGCACTGTGTGGGAGGGGGTGGGGTTGGGTGGGGTTGGGAATATCAGGAGCATTCCAAAAGGTTGTACACATTGTTACAGTATAATAGGTCATTAAGCCCAACTTGGGTGCCAACATTTACTCAAGGGTTCAGCAGGCACAAATCTGGTACTCATAGGGGGCAGGAATTGGTGTGAAGCATGATTCTATAAGGGGTGAGTGTCTTTTATGGAATTGTGCTTAGTGCTGACCTTTCTGCCATCCATTTCTGAGAACAACAAAAGAAGGAAAAATGTAACCAGAAAAAAGCTTCAATCCCTTCCACTGCAACTTAAATACTGCTTACATGATATTTACTATCTGACCCTTACTGTGCTTTTTTTATATGCTCAGGGACATGGAGATCGGTGTTGTAGGCTAAGGGACCCTATGTTGGGCAACAACAACATAGTGGAGCCACACGCAGAATGGGAGAAGGCAATGGCAAACCGCTCCTGTACTCTGTCGTGAAACATCACAGGACAAACATCCTCACTGTGTATTTTGCCATGAGTCAGTGGCCAACTCAGTGGCAAGATCCATCCATACATGCGGTGATTGGGTGCTGAGACACAAAATTGGGATGGAGTTCCCTGTTGATCTCCATGTCTTTGAGCATATAAAAAAAGCACAATAAGCATACACTGTAAATATTGAGTGAGCAGGGATTGAAGCTTTTATCCATTTTTGAGAACCATTTATAGAGTCCTATGCTTGGCACATAACTGTGAGGAGGGTGCATACATGGGTGAAGTATGGGCAACATATTTATTTAAGAACATAAGAACTGCCATCACCGGATCAGACCTTGGTGCATCAAGTCCGGTGGTCCGCACACGCGGAGGCCCTGCCAGGTGTACACCAGGCGCAAATTAAGTCACCCATACCCCTCTATGTCTCTCATAAGGAGATGTGCATCTAGTTTGCTTTTAAATCCTAGAATGGTGGATTCCACAATAACCTCCTCTGGGAGAGCATTCCAGGTGTCCACCACTCATTGCGTGAAGCAGAACTTCCCGATATTTGTCCTGGTCTTGTCCCCCCTTAGCTTCAGTCCATGTCCTCTTGTCCATGTAAATAATTGTAAATAATTGTTTTTCCTGCTCTATTTTGTCAATTCCTTTCAGTATTTTCAAAGTCTCGATCATATCCCCTTGCAGTCTCCTTTTCTCAAGGGAGAACAATCCCAGTCTCTTAAGTCGTTCCTCGTATTCCAAGTTCTCCATACCTTTTACTAGCTTCATTGCTCGTCTCTGCATCCTTCCTTAGGTTGGGAGACTGTCCCAACTTTGTTGGTTGGGCTGAGAACTTTTCAACTATCCCATGTACATTTCAATAAAGGTTTTCATCAACTGCTCTCTTTTTCTTTCTATAGAAGTCATAAGAACATAAAAGCATAGGATTAGTCATACTGGGTCAGACCAAAGGTCCATTTAACCCAGTATCTTGTTTCCACAGTGACCAATCTAGGTCACAAGTACTTGACAGAAACCCAAATAATAGCAACATTCCATGCTACCGATCTCGGTGCAAACAGTGACCTCCCCCATGTATGTCCTCAGTTATTTTAAGAGTTATTACTTAAATACGTATTTGATTTTCAACATTTGGGATCCTAAATTTGCACTAGCTATTTTGGCTGATTATCTTTGTATACCCTCTTAATTTAAATATATGATAGGTAGCATAACAGTACTTTATCTCCTATTTATCTGAAGTGTTATGTGGTGATGTGAGTAATTATAGGCCAAGGAGCCAGATAGAGTTTTAAAAGTAAATGCCAAAAGTCTTTGATAGTGTAATTCAAACTGAAAAGCATTCCCCTTGCAGGCTATAGCTCAGCATTTCACATAAACTAAACGAACAGGCATGGGTTCTTAGCAAATAACAGAAAAATTCCAGTGTGCACAATGTTACAAGTTTTAAAAAGCTTTCCTACCTTCTGGTTGAGTCTAGGACAGTTTATCTTGGCTGTTTCATCGCAGCTCTTTCAGTGCAATGAACTGACCACGATGAATCTGATTTTCCTCCCTTCCTTCTCCATCGCAGCATCATCAGTGCACCCCTCCCAAGATCTCCTCCCCGTCCCCATCAGCAGCCTCATTAATGTTGTTGTAGCTGGATGGCCTCTTCCCTGCCCTCACCGCCGACCTTTGCTCTCCCCCAGAAGAGAAAATGGCCCTCCTCCCTGCCCTCCTTGCTCCGACAAGCAGCAGCCCAAGTCCCACAACGAAGTCTGGAGAACAGGGCCAAAGACTGATGATGGCTGCAGCGGGATGGGATGATTTATCAGGGCCATTTCATCGTGCCTGCGATGAAACGTCCCAGCGATGAACTGGCCACGATAAATCATCCCATTCCATTCTGGTTGCCCCTCAAAGTTACATTATATAAGTATACTTTGCAGGTTTGCTTCTTCCTGCTCTAAGCCTTCCTGGTTCCTGCCTTCCTGCCTTTTGGGTGTTTAACTAGACTTAGTGAAACACTTCCCTTACTACGTTGTCTAGGACTCAGTCTCTTGATACAGCCCTGTGAGAAAATGTATTTCCTATAAACTCCATCAAAGGTCTATTTAACTGTAGTTAGCCCTTTGAGTTTTTTCCTCGACTTTTGTATTATTTCTTCCTTTAGTGGGTCTATAAACGAGATCAGTATGGAAGCACTGCTGACCATAGAAATTAAATATCTGGGGAATGTTTCTAAATGCAGGATTGCCATTTATTTTAATAGATTTATGAGACTAATTTAAATGTCTAGCGCTGTTCATCATTTGCTCATTTCTGACTCAAAGAAGAAGGTATTGCCTTCAAAAGCATGACCTGACATGGACCGTGTTTTTGCACGGTTTAAATAATATCCATGAAAAGCAAGCATTGAAAAACTTCATACTCCTTTGTGCAGAATTCCTCACCCCCATCAGGATGCACAAAATTCTGTACATGCACTATTGAGCTTGTAAAACAGTGCTATATCTTGTAACACTATGGTGAAAACGTATTGCATAACTTCCAGCTATTGGCCTTTTTACCTCTTTACTTCCAGCTATTGGCCCAGATCCCATAAATGGTGCCCAGGTTACGCCACCTAACCTAAATCTGTGTGCAATTAAATTATTTTTAAATTGATTAAATGGCCTATCTCTAGGGTGTCTAACGATGCCTAAGCACTCCTAGCCACTGATAAGCATGATTCTATAAGCAGTGCCTAGCGGTTGACAATTGTGCAGACTGGTGCCCAAAGGGTAGGTGCAGTTAGGTGCTGTTTATAGAATCTGGCCCTCAATGTTGGAGCCTGGATACGACCTGGCACTAAATATAAAAATATAAATTAGCCAGTGGCCATTGCCAGTTGTGTAGTAAGAGGGGAAGGGGGGGGGGGTGGACCACGTCGGGAGCTGTCTTGGTAGGGGTGCCGTACCTTTAGCTCTCCACTGGCGCAAGCAGCAGCAGCTTGAACCTGCTGCTCAGCCTGGCCTCGGCACTCCCCTCTGAAGTTGCTTCCGGGTCCCGCAACTAGGAAATGACATCAGAAGGAGAGCAGATGCTGGTGCGGGCAGCAGGTTAGTTATGCTGCTCGCTCTGGGGAAGCTAAACATGGATGGGGAAAAGGAAGGCGAGGACGGGAGAGGGGCGCCAAAAAGAGGGTGAGGGGGCAACTCCCATCCTCACAACACCACTGGCCATTGCATTTTAAACATGCTGACCACAGCTAAGTATTGACCTGGCTATATTTTTGGCCTTTATGACTTCTAATCCCTTGTGCTGAATAGAAGCTTTTCCTGGTAACTCTGGAACTAATTAGTATCTGCCTTTTTACTGATAACATTCTATAGATACAGTTCATAATTAAAGTTTTAAAATAAGTAAAAAAAAAAAAAAAAAGTGCTTATGGCTGGATAGATTCCAAGACAGTAATTATTCATGACTAGCTGTTGAAGGCACCTTCTCGCTATGAAATTAGTCGTAACATAAGCAATTAAGCTTCACAGTCATTTATTAACTTTAAGAGCTGTCATAATTCTTTTTTTTCCCCCAATTCTTTTTGTATTCATCATTGTGTTTTTCCATTTGCAGCATGAAAATGTTAGTTTTGCATGAATATTTGTTCATTTAAAACACCCCAAATTCTTTTGAGGCTAGACATTCATTTTGTATAATTTGCAGCTGGGTAAAGCAGAAGTCATATTTCCTACAAGTCCTAGCTTATACTGTTTAACTTTTAGAGATATTCATGGGTGACCTTTTAGTGACTTTCTGAAAATTAAATGTTTGTCACTGAGCTCTGTGGGAGGGAAAGAAGCTTAGGCTCTTAATACAAAAAAAAAAAAAAAGATGAGGTTGGCTCTGCCTTCATGTCCTTGAAACCCTGATTCACCCAAAGGGACACTGATGGCTCCGCTGATAAAATGGTGCTGCTTGACGCTGGCAACTGTATTGTATACTACTTTTCTTCTTTGGTAGACTAAACCCTCGTAGTAGTACCAAAGTATTACTGCTGTGGATCAGGCAGTATCATTTTAAAAGTGGGGGTTTCTGGGGTAGTATTGAGGATTGGCTTTATCTGCAATATTCCCCGAGTCCTTTGAAAGAGTAGGGAGCAGGGCCAGCCCTCATCTTTAATGTAGTAGTAAGGGGTGAATCCTGAAGGAGTGGGGCTTATACGGAGACCAACAGTTAACATTTTGTTGCTCCAAGTCAGTGATGGAGGGATAAGAGCATGAGAATAGACATACTGTGTCAGACTGATGGTCCATCTAGCACCTGCTTCCTGCTTCCAAAAGTGGACAAATTAGGTTACAAGTCTCAGGCAAAATAGTAGTAAGGTTCCAAGTTATCAATTCCAGGGACAAGCAGTGGCTTTTCCCATGTCTGTCTCAATAGCAGTTTATGGACTTTTCCTCCAGGGACTTGTTATAACCCAGATATACTAACCACTGTTACTACATCCTCCATCAATGAATTCCAGAGCTTAACTATTCATTGAATAAAAAAAATATTCCCTCCTATTTATTTTAAAAGTATTGACAGGACACATTTGAGGGTGCCTTTTTACCATTTAGATCCTGTTCATTGCTGGAGGTGTTTGCGAGCAGTGCCATAGTAAGAGGTGTGCGGATCGCCCCAAGTGCCATCTTGGTGGGGTTGCCGGCACCTCTCCACTCCAACTATGCTGCACTCATTCCCTCCCTTTCTTGTCCCTACCTCTTTAAAATCTTTGCTAATACGAGCAACTACTCTAGCCTGTTGCTTGTGCCGGTCTGGCTCCCTATTGCGGGATGTCACTCCCTATCCCTGATGTCACTTCCAGATTGCGGGTCAGGAAGTGACATCAGAAGGAAAGCCAGCATGAGCAGCAGGCTGGAGAAACTGCTTGCACTGGTGCAAGTGTGTGTGGAGGAGTGGTGGGGAGGCCATGAGTAGGGGTGGGGGTGTGATGAGGAAGACACGGGGGGGGGTTGCGAGGAGGTTGTGGGGGGGGTGCCACCACTCTGGGCACCTCCTACCCTCGCTATGCCACCATTTGTGAGGCCTACTGGACTATCAGAACATAAGAATATAAGAGCTGCCATACTGGGACAGACTGAAGGTCCATTAAGTTTCAAGTTTATTAGGTTTTTATATATCGCCTATCAAGATTATCTAAGCAGTTTTACAATCAGGTACTCAAGTATGTTTCCCTACCTGTCCCGGTGGGCTCACAATCTATCTAACATACCTGAGGCTATGGAGGACTGAGTGACTTGCCCAGGGTCACAAAGAGCAGCACGGGTTTGAACCCACAACCCCAGGGTGCCGAGGCTGTAGTTCCAACCACTGCGCCACACACTCCTCCTCAGTATCTTGTTTCCAACAGTGGCTAATCTAGGTCACAAGTACCTAACAAGATCACAAAAGAGTAAAACAGATTTTATGCTGCTTATCCTAGAAATAATTAGTGAATTTTCCCAAGTTCATCTTAATAATGACTTATGGACTTTTCTTTTAGGATATTATCCAAACCATTTTAAAACCCTGCTAAGTTAACTGCTTTCTCATATTCCCTGGCAATAAATTCCAGAGTTTAATTACACATTCTAAAGGCCCCCAGGAGTATCAAGCCATTGATTCTGGTCATAAAGTTCCTTAATATCTGACTGCTGCTGGGTACAGGGGAATGTATATGAACATAGAAACATGATGATGAACAGAGGAAGATAGGGACTCACAAAGGGGAGATAGATAATAGTCATGGGGAGAAAATAAATATCAAATGGACAGGAGACCCTGGCAAAAAAGGTAAGAGAAGACAGAAAAAAATAGAAACAGAGACTGGGACCAAACCAATTAGAAAAAACAAAATGACTAGAAAAGAAAGATAGAAAAATAATTTTATTTTCTATTTAGGGTTTAGAATATATCAGTATTTTAGAATGTCCATCCATCAGGGCTGGTGTTAGATAATGCCGGGGGCCAGAGCAGAAATTTGGGAGGGGATCCTAAAGCCCATTACCAGATTGTGCCTTCTTTAGATTCAGGCAGGCTTGGGGCTCTCTCAACCCAGTATAGTATTGATGTTGTGGGCCAACGAGCATTGCCTTTTTGTGTAGGGCCCTTGTTTTGGAAAGTACTACAGGTATGGTAGATATACTTCAAGTTTTGAATGATTTTTTTTTCTAGCCTTATCTATTACTTTTTGACCTGGTTAGGTGGGAGGCAGAGCAAGAAGGGAACCAAAGAAGGTATGGACAGCAGCGTAGCAAGGGAAGGAGGCACCCAGGGTGGTAGCATCTGGCATTGCCATGCCTTGGGCTCCTTGCCCCTTCCCTCCTTTCCACATGCGCTCCACCCCCAACTCTTCACCACTGTGGCTAATCTCATATACCTCTTGAAAAATCTTCACCAGCAGCGAGCAGCGTCTCCTACCTTCTGCGGCCTCAGCTCTCCCTCTGATGTTACTTCCTGGTCCCGCCACCGTTAAGTGACATCAGAAAGAATGCTGAGGCTGGTACAAGAAGCAGGTAGGAGATGCTGCTTGCTGCCAGCAAAGATTTTTGAAGATATGGGTGTGCGGTGAGGAGAAGTGGTGCTGGCACCCAGAAAAGTGAAATGAAGACTGGGTGGAGGACAGAGGAAGGGAAGTTCAGGGCACAAGATGGGAAGAGTGAAGAGATGGAGCAAAAAGGGGAGCGTGGGATGTGGTCAGGATGGGAAGAGAGGATATGAGAAAGTGAGGGAGAAGAAAGAGGATGAAAGCGGACAACAGGATGAGGGACGGAAGTTAGTAGGTGAAGGAATAGCAGATAAGAGTGTCTGCATTACATTACATTGTGCTTTTTAACCGCGTAACCACAAGTTCAATGTGGTTTACAAAAAACTATTAATGATAAGCATAGTACAAATGAATTAATTAATCAGATACTTGGAAAATAGATGTCTTCAGCTGTTTGTTTTCTAAAATGTTTATAAGAATAAGCTGTGAGCAATAATGCTCGAAATTCTTTGTCGTGAGAGGCTGCTTGGTATGCTAGTGTATGATCAAGACATTTTTTACTTCTACAGCCTTGGACAGAAGGAAAATTAAACAAAGGATGAGTTTTTCTTCTGTGTTTATATGAAGCTAAGGATAACCTATTGACCAAATAAGGAGAAGCTAATCCATATAGTACTTTGTAGCAAAAACAATTCAGCTTAAACAGCACCCGAGCTTCCATAGGAAGCCAATGTGATTCACAGTAATAGAATGTGACATGGGCACAATTCTTCAGGCTGTAGATCAGCCTGACCGCTGTGTTCTGTATTAGTGTCAATCTCCCTAATTCTTTCTTAGTGATTGTCAAATAGACAATGTTGCAGTAATCAAGAAGACTCAGTAATAGTGATTGTACTAATAGATGAAAAGCAGCAAATTCAAACTAGGATTTAATTGTTTGTAACCTTCATAAGGTGAAATAACTTTTACGTACTACTGCATCTATCTGAGTCTTCATGGTGAGATACTGATCTAGACCAAAACAAAGAAAACTGCAGACAAATGTACAATGATACAGGCTAAATTTATTAAAATAAAATTATGAATGCAGTTAGTATTACCACCTTGAACCAAACCAAAGGACCCAACATGGTCCGTGTTTCGGTTAACATGCCTTCAACAGGGGTCATAATAAGCCAAAATAAAACAACTCAAAATGTACCTGAAGAATAAAAATGTATAAAGAATATACAAATGCATGTATATAAGTGAAATGTGTGCACATGTGAAAATATACAAAAGCTATCACAAACCATTAAATCAGAAACCAACCTACGTGACAAAAAAGATAAAATAACGTTGAATGACAAGTGTGTCATGCAAAAATTCTGTTGTAATAGGTGACCATAAACGTGATGGAGAACTGTGAAAGAAAGAGTGCTGAAAGAAGAACATGCAAAAATGCAGGTATATGCAGACCGGAATGAAAGCAAAAAAAAAAATAAAAAATACATGCAACAAAGAAATAAATCAATAGATCTACCCAGGTGGATAAGGTATCTAATAAAACCGCAAACAAAAACTGTAAAAATGAAGCTTAATTAGTAATAACTTATAAGAGTAACTTAAAAAACAAAATCATATGAAAATGAAAACATATTTGACATTCCTAAACCATGAAAGTAGTGAGAATATGGAAAAGTGGCATGACACTAGCGATGGTACGGAGAATGAAGATAACAGATGATGATTGGATGAATGATTAATATGAACAGGATCCTAATATTTTGATCGTTGAATGAATTGTATATGTAGTTGAATTTATACTAATGGAGGATTCACGAAGAGTTTTACTAAGAGATGCCACAAAATATTTAGCTTTGTCAGGATTGATTGTGAGAAATGCAATAGTAAGAGAGAGAAAGGAAGAAGCTGCTTGGTACAATTTACAGGGAGAAAAAGGATGGGGAAGGGATACAGGTGATATTTTTATGGAGGCAGAAGATATTTTGTTAGGGTTGCTGAATCCAAATGTCTCCACTGAGGGTAGGGAACATTATGTTGAGCCTGCCGCAGTGGCGTACCTAGCATATGTGACACCCGGGGCCCATAATTTATTGACACCCCCCTCCCATCTATATGAAAAATATGATTTTTAGTAATAATCCACATATTGCACAAGAGTGTACCTAGGAAAAGGCAGCATCTTAAACACTGCAGTGAGCACTAGAACACAAACACATACATTGTAAAACTAAACAAACCAGATCCTGCACAGTCAATTGATCCTGTACAGTCGATGCTATCAGAAAGCCATGTCCCTTTCATACACACAGACAGATACACCCTTGCCCAATATGGAATAATCACAAACTAAAAATAAAAATATGTAGACAAAAATTAAACTGAATTGCCAAGAAACCAGACTCTGCATACAATGCAACACCACAAAAACAGTAATACATGTCCTCTAATACTGTGCAAAATATAAAGACAGTAGATGTAAATTTGAAAAAACTGATACATAACAATCACCACTTTACAAATTAACAAATAAAAATAAAACAAATAATGAGAAATAAGAAAATACCATTTTATTGGACTAATCCCCGTAAGCTCGTTCCCCATCCCCACAAACCACCTGATTCCATCCACACAAGCCTTGAATTGTTTTATATTGAACTTATTATATTAAAGTATAAAAAGAAACAATATTCTGTACAATTGTCAATTTATAAATCAGCGCCTTTTCCCCTCTCTCTGTTCCCCATTTCCCTTCAACGTCCTCAGCCCACTCTCTCTCCACTTACCTTCAGTGCACACACATAAAAACAAGCATGCAATTTTATATCATTTTCATTCTATTCATTCATAGAAATTAAAGTCTAAATAATGCTAGTCACATAACAAAACACATCCATGTCCCTCCTCCACCCTCTTCTCCACCCCTCACTCTTTCCCAACCCCCCTGCTGCATGTGCACCCCCTCCCTTTTCCCCATACCTTTTTAATTTTCCAGGCAGGGATATTACGAACTTGCTGCCTGCATTGCATCAGCTATCCCTCTGACATCACTTCCTGGGCGCCAGGCCCAGAAGTGACATCAGAGAGAGGCGACACCAACACGGGCTGCTCACATAGGGAAAATTAAAGAGGTATGGGGGGAGGGAAAGGAAGGAGTGGGGTGAGGAGGAAGAGGGGGAGGTCGGGAGGGAGTGGGGGTCAGAGAGGAAGACAGGTGCTGGCTCCCCTACCAAAACCTCGCCTGGGGCAGACCGCCCCCCCCCCACTCCCCTTACTATTCCATTATGTGGACTTAGGTTAGTATTCTACTACTACTAATCATTTCTATAGGGCTTCTAGACATACGCAGTGCTGTACACATTATATGCAGGTTCCTGTCTCTAGTACGCTCACAATCTAAGTTTTGTATTTAGGGCAATAGAGGGTTAAGTAACTTGTCCAGAGTCACCAGGAGCTGCAGTAGGAATTTAGCCCAGTTTACTAGGACTCAAGCCCACTGCACTAACCATTAGGCTACTCCTCCACTAACTATGCTCACAATTGCTGTTATAGAATCTGCACCTAGTGCGCTGTATCCCAGTGCCTAATTGTAGGTGCCCCTGATGGCTAATCATTATATAGAATCTGCTTTAGATGGCTGTCAAGGGGGGGGGGGGAGCATGCTTTCCTTTTTAGCAGGTTTTGTCCAGGAGAGGCAGTGCTATCTTGGGGAAGAGGCAGCATGTGGGGGAATGGGTTGGGATGATGACAGTTGTACAAGAGACATCTCTCTGAGAAAGCTGTCATCGTCTCTCGCAACACTGTCATTGACTGGGTCAGGCAGGATTATGGGAGTGTGGCAAGATGTTTAGCAGGGTATCCCATAGGTGGGGTGAGTGTGGGGGCTTGTTGGCAGTGTAGGTCTTTACCTTTCCAGGGTCTTCCAGGATTGCACCCTGACTCTTTTTGCTGCTGGTTGAGGGACCCTGTACTGCCCCCCCCCCAAGAAGCGCTATTCATTTTGCATGACAGAGTGCCAGGAGGTGGCTTTCCTGTTAGAGAAATTGTGCTCCCTCCTAACCTCTGTCTTGCACCTCTACGTGGCAGCTCCCTATACTGGGCACTGAATATATTTTGAGTCCTTGACTACCTGCAGTTTTTAGGCTCTAATGTTAGGATTTTTCCAGATTTGTCTCAAAAAACCCAGAGTCGTAGGAAAGAATTCTTGGCCCTGAGGCAAAGGGTTCTTGATCTGGGGGCTACATTTCTTGTTAAGTTTCCTGCAAAATGGTATGTATCTTGGAAAAATTGGGATCGGCTGAATTATAATTTTTGGTGGAATTCATTATGCCAAATCTTTAAAATGGAACGGGTAATAGCCATACAGCAGGGGCATTTTAAGAAATTTAGGGATGTTTGGGAGCCATTAACAAAATATTATACAGAATGAATATTATTTTCTCCCTTTGTTCATACACATCCAGAGTGGGGAGGGGGGGGAGGGAATATTTTATGATTTACTATGCTTAAGTACAATTGTTGGATATAAGGGGGGGAGGGATATTTGATATGAGTTAAACTTTGATGGTATTTTAAGTGATGTTAAAGTATAAAATGATTGTATATTATATTACACATGTTGAAAGTTTTAAAAATGAATAAAAATTATATAAAAAAAGAATTTTCTTTCTTTTTTTTTGTAGCCTAAACAGCTTATAGAATTTACTGAGTCAAAAGAGGGGCTGGTAACCATGCCTAATGATATATGACTTGCCACTCGGCTGTAGGAAGAGTAATCTATTGCTGTCACTCTAATATAAATTATTTGATAATTTCTGGAAGTTAATTTCTTTTCTTGATTTCCCATATTGTGGACTAAAAAAGAGTTTATTTTTCTTATGGTATTCTTTGATCATTTATATTTACTCGATCTGTATCAGGTAAATGTTAATTTATGCTTGTAAAATTGAAAATCTTATAAATAACTAGCTGATGATGACCCGGCGTTGCACGGGTATTTAATTATAGCAATAACACAGTAAATGGATTGAAATAAAGATACTTTATAGTGGTGAATGAAATTATTTTTTTACAGCTTTATAAAAAGTACAATAATCAAATTATAATGTGAAATATTTGACAAAATGAATACAATACAACTAACACAAAACTTGATTATAAACAACAATTTTAGTTTCACCTCCAGGAGCAAGAACATATAAATTCTTGGGTGAACCCACCCTTGATCAAGCAACATAGAGTTGTCCATGGGAAAAACAGGGGGATCTTAAATCCACTCCACAGTATGTAATAGTCTGTCCCTGTGATTTGTTGATTGTGATAGAGAATGCAAGTCTCACTGGAATTTGCAATCTCTTAAACTGAAAAGGAAGATCTGTTGGAATAAGTGGCATCCAAAAGTTCCAGTATTGATTTAAACAACTCAATATATGGAAACTCAGGTTGAAAAGAAACTCCATGTAGTTTGTTCCCGGTTCAGAATGGAACCTGTGTTCCTAGTTCAGGATATGTGAGTACTCATGTAATGTAATAACATTATGAACTGGGGTGCATGAAGGAAACAGTTACAAACACAGTTAGAACATACAAACTCTATATGTATGGTGTCCGTGGTAGAATAGAAACGATGTCCCTAGTGGTTATAGTGTCATAGAAAGTGTTTTATAGTTGGAATTACAGTGTGAATGGCAGCTTTTTACATTTTTTTCCATTGACATGAATGGGTGAAATCTGATTTTCTGTTTGTAGCTCCACCCACGTGTGCAGGTGGGCAGTGAGACCCCCAGAACATATCACCCCAGGTAGTGAGGGATCTGCATACCAAGTTTCGTTCAAATCGGTCAAGCCGTTTTTGCGTGATCGCGGCACATACACACACACATACATACACACATACATACCTCCGATTTTATATATATAGATTTTATTTATTTATTTTTTTAAAAGAAGGGGATAGTGCTGAATTTCTACCTTGATTAATGAATCAGAATGGCATTAGACCAGTCCAGCTCTGTAATATTGGTATCTGTGGACTTGACATCTGCTTTTAATCTTATAGATCATTCCTTCCTTCTCTGTCACTTGCACAATCTTAGCATTCATCACATTGTGTTGAACTGGTTCTCTTCCTATTTTACAGGATATTCTTTCCAAATCTCTTCTGGCTCAGCATTCTCTCAACTCTTTCTTGTTATCTGTCAAAGCTTTGTTCTGGTTCCCAGGCTTTTCAATATCTTATCTCCGTCAGCACTCCTTATTCAGTTATTAGGTTGCAGTCCTTATTGTTACACTGACAACATTCAAATTCTCGTTACTGTTCCTACTTCTTCATGGACATCCATCATTTTTGAAAATGAGCCCCATAATGAACTCACCCTTTTATGGCATCTCTGCTTAGGTGTTTTTGATGGAAAGTTTTCTATGTTCTACTTGGTGGTAAAATGAGTCCATCGTACACAAAATTTCTCATGACTTAAGTATTAGGTTTTTTTTTTTTACATGTTTTTGGACCAGAGCTTTAATCTAGTCCTAAATATCAGACTTGGAGGTAATCACATAACATAAGAATAGCCTTACTGGGTCAGACTAATAGTCCATCAAGCCCAGTAGCCCATTCTCACGGTGGCCAATCCAGGCCACTAGTACCTGGTCAAAACCCAAGGAGTAGCAATATTCCATGCTACCGATAGAGGGCAAGCAGTGGCTTCCCCCATGCCTTTCTCAATAACATGATCTACCCCCTAGACAATTTATAATAGCAGTTTGTAGCATGACTAAAAGAACCAAAACTCTGAAAACATGTTGAACATAATTTTGGTAAGATGTCTGGAAAGATCATGCTGCCAGAACAATTAAAGCACTGCCCTACCCAACCTTTTTCTGAAAGGTATGATATTAATAACTGATTATGTGGATATTTGAGTAGAATGGCACACTTTAAATGATAGCTCTGCACATCATTTTAAACTGCAGCTGAGTTTTTGTGGAAGGAGAAATTACATCCATTGATCACGATTAATGATATTTAAGTTATCCTTAATGACTTTGTAATGACTTACTACATTTCTTAAAATAGTGCTAATAATCCTGAATTACCGAGTGATTCTTATGAAAGTGCATATGGAATGTTCATTTGTACCAAATGAATTTGCTAAGAATAATGTAATCAGGCTGGATAGCACCTTAAATTACACTGGTAAGAAACCCAAATATCACAGCTTAATTATTCAGGATAGGCTCATACTTCAATATCAGTATGAAAATTCAAATACTACTTTAATTTGCTTTTGTTAAAACAACAGATCCAGATGAGAATACTCTTAGAGAAGAATAATCTTCAGCAGTATGAGGTGGTTTTCTTTTTTTTTTTTTTTTAATAATCATCTGAATAGCTTCCAAAAACTTGCAGTTCTCGGCTCGTAAAACCCATTCTCGAGGCCACTTCTTACGTACCTGGGCAGCCAAAATCCATGCAAGACTTACACCCTTAATGGCGAGATCCTAACAAGAACTGAAGCAGAATGAGACTTAGGGATGATCGTCAGTGAGAACATGAAGACTGCCAATCAAGTGGAGCAAGCTTCATCCAAGGCAAGGCAAATCATAGGTTGCATACGCAGGAGTTTCGTCAGCCCTAAGCCTGAAGTCATTATGCCATTGTATAGATCCTGTGTGCAATTCTGGAGGCCGCATTACCGTAAGGATGTGCTGAGACTGGGGTCGGTCCAGAGAATGGCCACCCGGATGGTCTCGGGACTCAAGGATCTCCCGTACGAGGAACGGCTGGATAAGTTGCAGCTGTACTCACTCGAGGAACGCAGAGAGAGGGGTGACATGATCGAAACATTCAAGTATCTCCCGGGCCGCATCGAGGTGGAAGAAGATATCTTCTTTTTCAAGGGTCCCGCGGCAACAAGGGGGCATCCGTGGAAAATCAGGGGCGGGAAACTGCACGGGGACACCAGGAAATTCTTTTTTACTGAAAGGGTGGTTGATCGCTGGAATAGTCTTCCACTTCAGGTTATTGAGGCCAGCAGCTTGCCTGATTTTAAGGCCAAATGGGATAGACACGTGGGATCTATTTACAGAGAAAGGTAGGGGAGGGTCATTGGGGTGGGCAGACTAGATGGGCCGTGGCCCTTATCTGCCGTCTATTTCTATGTTTCTATGAGTTCAGAAAATCACTGAAGACCCGTCTCTTTAACAAATTCTAATTCCCAATTCTTGCCCAATTCCCCCTCAGCTAGCCTCATCCCATTCCCCAAATTCTCTTGATTTTAGATTAACTCATCCTTCTTCCCATTTGTAAAGGTATTCCAACCAAATTGTTTTCCCCTGCACCCCAATCTCTGACTAGATACTTCCTTTTGATTCAAACCATCTTGGTTCTCTTCCATTTGCAATTTGTATACCAGAAAGTACTTTTTCTGTTCCCCTTACATCTCATACACTCATTGTATGTATCTCATTGTAAACATCTCTTACTTCTTGTTGTAAACATCTCTTACTTCTTGTTGTAAACATCTCTTACTCTCATTGTATGTAACTTGTTGTAAACCGCTTTGAACTTATGGTATAGTGGTATATAAGAAATAAAATTATTATTATTATTATACTAACATTCGGTCCCCTCAGTCCCCATGGCCTTGCTGGGTGCCTGTCAGCACTAACTTATTGACATCAACCTGCTTGATTATAGAGACTTGTAACCAACTGATTCCAATCTAGATGCCTCAAGGACTAGGGTGCTTCCTTTCCCCTTATTTTCTCACTTTGGGACCCTTTTACTAAAACTTAGTGCATGCTAAATGCAAAGAAGCCCATAGGTATACAATGGACTTCCAAGCATTTAATACATGGAAGTCCATTGTATACCTATGGGCTTCTTTGCATTTAGCATGCACTAAGGGCTCCGTTTACAAAAGTGTGTTAAGCATTTTAGCACGTGCCAACCACGCACTAAATGCTAACGCCTGCATGTTAGTCTATTGACACGTTAGCGCGTGTGTATATTTAGCGTGTACTAAACACACGCTAAAACACATAGCACACCTTAGTAAAACAGGGGGAAAGTTTCAGTAAAAGGGTCCCATTTAATACATGCTAAGCTTTAGTAAAAGGGCCCCTTTCATTACAAACTCCCAAGGGCTAGATTCACTAACCTGCCCATCGGGCCCGATCTGGGCAGGTCCAGCAAATTCACCAAACTGCAACATGCAGATGAGGGCGATCGGAGGAACACCCCCATCTGCCGGCACGGATCGCTCTTTAGCAATCCCCGCACATGCGCAGTGTCACTGCCTAGGCTTTGGCCGAGCGGATTTAGGTAGCCAGGCAGTAACATCTGACTTGAAACTTGGCCTGAGCCCCTTTTAAGTAGGGCGACCTTTCACCTGGGATACCTCTAGTTTATTGCCTGGGGTAAACGTTGTGTGTTCTGGTACAGAAACGCCAGCAGTCAGGAAGGCTTCAACTGTAAATTATAGCTTTTATTAGGCCAACGGCACCAAACAAGCACCAAACAAGCCCGGCTTCCCCGGTGGTATAAACTTTATACAAAAACAGGCACTTCTTTAACTCATACATAATTCAGCATGTTCTGGACTTCATCAAGATAAATCATGGTATAAACAGTCCTCTTCACCAGAGTCTCTTAACTAAAAAGTGCAACTTCTGTCAATCAAACGTGCTTTCAGTTTCACTGAAGTACAGTTAGCATAATTGAGCTGAATAAACGGGGACTATAATTCCCCAACACTCATGAACAGTCCTTTCACCAGCATTTGGGTTAAGACTCTAAAGGCAGGCAGTACTCGTAGCCTCTCACTAGTTGCTATGGAGATCAATTAGCACTTGCAAACCTGCACAGAGGCTTGTAACCTGAAACTAGGGCAAACACAGGCTGTCGTTCTGCCAGCGTTTGACTCAGCTAGGTGCAGGTTGGTATCTCCCCAGAACATATAAGCTATGGTGTCCTATTTGGTCCTAACATCAAGAACAATGCTGGTAAGTTTTTATGAATATAACTTTAGGCATACCTTTTCTTTGTGAGCAGTGGAACAGCATAGAAACAGATAGGAGCAGCAACCTTTCCCTCTTTAACTGCACATCCCTTATGCCGTCTCCATTGGCTCAGCAGGAGTCACACATGGAGCACAGCCTTCATCAATTATCATGGGCTCAGGCACACAGTATTGTAAAGGAGAATTCCCAACCTGTTCCTCCTTCATGTCCCAGTCCCCGTCTGTAAGTAGCTCTGGCTGCTTCCAGGCTTATTCAGCCTCATGCTGGGATTCGTGTTCCTGCACTGCTCCTGTCTCGAGGGCTCTGCTGGTTCCTTTTTGCTCCATTCCTGCTGCTTCCCTAAGCTCATTACAGAGCCTCTGTTTAAGTTGTGGGAAGAAACCACTCCCCTTTAGCTGCAGGGAGGAGAGTTTCCTTCCCTGGCTTGAATCATCTCTCTCCAGGCACCCTGCTGTGCTGCTTTCTGCTTAATAGCACCTGGAAAACAGCAAGGTAAAACTTTACTGCCTGGCTTCAGGACAGTTTCAGGGAAGTCACAACTTTTCTGTTCTACTTCCATTTCTTCACTGTCCATAGGATAGTCAGCTGATCTACAACCCCGGCCTCTGACTTGGTCAGCCCTTCTGCATCGGGGTTTGTAATTCCTTCCATATTTCTTTGTGACAAGACTCTGGGATGCAGGATTGTCACAGCAGGCCATCTTTAGATGGTCTGCACATGCACTGGACCTCTAGCCCGGCACTTTTTTTTTCCAACTTTTTTTATAGCCTGTGGTTTTAACCCGCTTTAAAGCCTGCGGGTTAAAACCACAGGCTTACACTGCTGGAAAGGGTGGGAGAGTCAGGGCAGGCAGGTGATCAGGGCAGCATCAGGGCAGGCAGGCAGATTGGGGCAGGCAGGCGATTAGGGGAGTGTCTGGGCAGGCAAGCGTTCAGGGCAGCGTCGGGGCAGGCAGGCAGATTGGGGCAGGCAGGCGATCAAGGCAGCTACAGTCGGGGCAGGCAGGCAGATTGGGGCAGGCAGGCGATCAAGGCAGCTACAGTCGGGGCAGGCAGGCAGATTGGGGAAGCAGGAGATCGGGGCTGACAGGGCTGAGATCACGGCGGCAGAAGGCAGTCAGAAAGGGCTTCAGCGACTGGTCCTCAGCAGTTGCTTTTTGGGTTGATCGGCCAGCAGTTGAATCGGCAAATTTGTTTAGTGAATCGCGTCCCTGCCTACTTTGCACGTAGTTCCCCTCATTTGCATGTGTGGATTGGAATTGGATCACAAAACAGGTTAGTGAATACTGCAGGAGGGAAATCGGGTCGCAAAGGGCTCACAAACCGATCAGTACACGATCGGTTTGCTTAGTGAATCCTACCTCAAATTCTTTATAGGGCATCTTAAGTCATTTCTGCAAATTGGTGCACACAGATTATTTCAATGCACAACTTACTTGATTAATTGGCCTAATTGGTGATGATTGACAATTAACACCTCACAATTGGCACATTTGGTACTAATTAAAGTTGCATTTACAACTTGGAAAGCAATACTCGCTATGTTTGAACAAAGAGTTCTTGTTTCTCTATAGCCGGACCATTGATGTGAATGCCTTGTTCAGAACGTTATGCCATTGTAGAAATCTCCTGCAATTCAGGAAGTTGCTTAAAACCCATCTGTTTGTTTAAGCCTTCTTTAAGTGAATATAAAACATCTTTTGAGTTATGTTTTTTTTATTGAAAAATAGTGTACTAAATTGAAGAATGGTGATTACTTGATAATTAGTTTGATTGCAATCTTGTCAAGAATACGATGATATAATGCTATGACTTTGTATTTTCCTCTAATTGATGTATGTCTCCTTTTAAAATGTTTATTTTATTATGTATGGAAGTTTTGTGTATGGAAATTTGTGAGCTGCCTTGGATAAAGGTGGATTTAAAATGTTGTAAATAAATAAATACAGTAAAATCTTGGATTGCGAGTAATTTGGTGTTCGAGTGTTTTGCAAGATGAACAAAATGTTTTATTAAATTTTAACTTGATAAATGAGTGATGTTTTGTAATATGAGTACTTATACACGTGGCACGTCATCACAACTGAGCCGACGACACTACGAAGTCATGCAATACAACTACACACTGTATACGCGCGTCACAACTGAGCCGATGGTTCTTCTCTCTCTGATGATGTGAAGTTTTGCAATACAAGTACGTACTACAGTACAGTATTTTCTATTAAAGTTTTGGGGTTGTGGAACGAATCGTTTGAGTTTCCATTATTTCTTCTTTTTAATTGAAATTTCAATTACTTCACAAGAATCTTCTTGTTCAAGAAAAACAGAAAGAAAACATATAAAAGAGATTACATCACTAATGTTAATTAAGAATATTAATTAACAAACAAAATATATTCAATCTTTCTCAGACCACAACTTGGAGGAGGAGAATTCCATAGAGTAGAGAGACTCAAAAAGGAAAAACAATTCAATACAATAATCTGAAAATAGGCTTAACAGCTATAATACCATATTTATAACTACTGTTTTACAGTTTCTGATATTCCCCCTTTCGCCAGTCTTTAGATCCAAAAAGGATCTTAATTGTTCCGGTACAAAGAAGACATATTTGACTCCCAGATATTTTATTAAACACTTGCAAAGGTATGCTAATAGAAATGTCCCACCAAGAGCTAATGTCTCCTTTCTCATTGCAAGAAACAATTTCCTGCGCTCCTGCGTAGATCTGGTGACATCTGGGAAAATCCAAATTTTATTCCCATGAAACATAGTTTGTAAATTCCGAAAATATAATTTCATAATGGCGTACAGGTCCTGCTCAAAAACAAATGATATCAATAGAGTGGCCCCCTCAGTATTTTCTGATAAAGTAGTTTCCAACAGCTCGGTGATATTTAGAGAAGTATCTTGCTGAGTCTGTGATTCAGACGTAGCTCCAATAACTTTTTTAGTTGGTAAATAATAAATTTGATTAATTGGCGGTATATAGTCTGAGGAAATTTTTAATATTTCAATCAAGAATCTTCTAAACATATCTAATGGTGCCACACCAAAAGCTTTAGGAAAATTCAGTATACAAATATTTAATCTACGATGATAATTTTCCAGCTGTTCAGTTTTTCTAAGCAAAAAGTTTCTCTCTTTAATCAAGTCATTAGTAACAGCCTGAACGTCTGTCATGGTTGTTTTAACTTGTTGAATTTCATTAGAAAATTCTTCTTTGGTTTTTTTTTAAAAGACTTTCCAAGAACATCCACAGTACTTACAAGAGTCGCAATCTCCTGTGAAGACCTGGTCATTGAGGAATTCAGCCTCTCGAGAGCTTCCCAAATGCTCTCAAGGGTAATCACCGCCGGTTTTGGTGTTAAGAAGCTGGTTTCCAAGCCGGCTCTCTGTTCTCCCTGGCTTGCTGGATTTATCGCAAGCCCAGCCCCCTGATTCGGGGTTTCCCCTGGTTCTTCCTCAACACAGGGGCCTCCCGGCAGGGCCACGACTAGAGCAGGGAGTGGCGGAGAGTTTCCATTATTTCTTATGGGGAAATTCACTTTAATATACAAGTGCTTTGGATTACAAGCATGTTTAAAGAACTAATTATGCTCGGAAACCAAGGTTTTATTGTAAATATAAAAAGTATGCACCAGTATGCATCAATAAATAAATATAAAAAGTATGCACCAGTTCTAGTGCACACATTTCAAAACAGTGAGTTGTCATGGGAGGGGCATGGGCAGATCATGGGCATTCCAAAAAGTTATGTGCATTATTGTAGAATACGCTTGATCCACACACAATTTAGGCACAGGCATTTTGAGATGGTTTTAGCTAGCCTAAATGGATGCACCTAATTGTTATGTGATGCACTGATGCTCAGTACATTTCTATAAATAGTATATGCACCTTGTAGGAGCACATTAAGCAACGTTCTAGTCTGTGCCAATTTTGAGGGCACTATATATGCTGGCCTGGGATGAATATTGGCTGGAACATGCATAACATAAAAAGATGCTATTTTCTCCTCCAGTCCTCTCCCTCCCAATTCTCCAGTCCCGAACCCCCTACCCAATGAGGCCCCCGATACCCTCTCACTCCTCTGGAAAAGTCTATACTTCTTCCCCACCCCCAATCATAATAACCCTCCCACAGGCCTACCTTTGATTCCCTGATGGTCCAGTTGTGCGACAGGAGCAGGAAGAAATCTCACTTACTCTTGCACCTAGCAGCTGCCTATAAAAAATGTCTGCCATAACCTCTCATATGGACTGGCACTAAGTTCTGTTTCTAGAGAGCTCACAGTAAAATAAAAAGAGTACTGCAGTGGTTAATACAGTAGACTTTAACCAAGGGACCCACACATATATATATTGTGACCAGGCAGACAAGAAGCATGCCAAGGTCCCAGCTAAGCCCGGAGGAAAAGTTAATAGGAAAACCCGGATGGGATTTTATAAAGAAGATGTTAAGGTAGATAGGGATGATTTTCAGGTTAACCACCAGGGGGAGCCTGAAATCTCCAAGGATCTCCTGGATGAGCAGTATCTAGGTCACCACAGGAGGAGCCCAAGAGCCCCAGGCAGGTCTGCTGACTCATGTAGAATAGGGCGTGCCCCTAGAGTACAAAAACCAGCAGCTGAGAGCAAACAGACAGGCAGGCTAGGGAGAAGGTTTAGACCTTTCCTCCCTGAGAGTGTCCTTGGGCCAAGCAAGGGTGATACAGCCTCACCTATGGAGGTGCAGGAGGCCGGAGAAATGCTGGAGGAAGCCTTTTCAGATCCTGATCTCCCCATGGAACTGGACAACCTGCCTGAGGGAATAAGTTTTGGTGAAGAAGCCATGGAGGTTGGTCTTTCCACCAGCTACAAGCCCCAACTGGATTGAATCTGTGAATGTGTTTTCAGCTTGCTTTGTTTGAGAGACTGTTTATTGAAGCTGAACCTTTTAGGATCTTTTCTTTTCTTTTCTTTACTGTTTTGCATTTTCTGTGAAGCTGATAGTGTCTGTTTGGGAGAGGTTTGCTGTTACCTGGGAGGGCATTTTGAGGCTATATTATAGCAAGATAAAAAGCAAACCTGAGGCACTCTCCTTTTCCTGGCAGTGAAATGCATGGCTGCCAGAGGCTTCAGTTTGGAGTTCTGTGAATAGGGTATCCAGTGCCTTAAACCCTATTGTTTTTTTTTTTTTTGATGAACTGAATATCCTGCTTAGGAGTAGGCTGATTTAAATTCTGAGGTGAGCACAAACCTCAGAGGTGTGAAATAAGAGAAACACTTTGGACTGTATATTTGAACTGTTTATTGCTCTTTCTTTTGAGTTTGGATTGTCTGAAGTTTTGGGGTCTACTTACCTGTTTTGTTTGGACTCACAAGACAATGGCTTTTGCGCTTTGCCAAAGAATAAAAGTAAAGCATTTTGTATTTCAACCTATTTGGTAGAATTTAGTTTTCTGTTTTCGATTTTCTATTGGTGTCAGTCCAGGCCTGCAGGGTGACTCCAGGCCGGGTCACACGCTATGGCTGTTCGTTATTGTAACCACTGGAGGTGCTGTGGAGTCCCGGTTAGACCGCAGTACGGGTTACAATATATATATATATATATATGTGTGTGTGTGTGTGTGTGGGTCCCTTGGTTAAAGTCTACTGTATTAACCACTACAGTACTCCTCAGACTTATTTCCTACTATGCAAAGAATGCCCATAATACCTGAAGCTTTTAGAGCCTGGCATCCCCTTTCAGTTTCACTTTCAGGGGAGAGGGAGGGGGACAGCAACCGGGGTATGTGTGTGAGGAATTATTGAGGTGTCATGCCTTAATCCTTCCAGTAGTCAGCTGCTCAATCAGAGTACTTTTTCTTCCCTGGATATGAATGAAACAAGTCTAACTTAGGATGTCCTTTTTAGGCTTGGACATCCTGATTTTGGGTCACATCCATTTTATTCCAGGATGTACCGGGAAGGAGTTTTCAGGCTTTAATTGGCACAGGTGCCTAAGGCTCCTCCTATGGGAGGTGCCTTAAGCATCTGAACTAATCAGGGAATTAGGCCCCTCCCTGGTGCATCCCAGGATGCACCAGGAAGGGGAAAATCTGCTATTTTGAAGAGGTGGGCTTGCTGGCCAGAGGGATTAAGCATCCCTCCGGCCAGCCTTTCTTCCACAAAGGTATATGGGGGTGGGGGAGTGTCAGGAGGGGCTTACAGGTATTGAGGTAGGTGTTGAGGTTTGGGGGGTGTCAGAGGATGTTGAGGTTTTGGGGTATCAGGGGTTTGAGTTTCAGGGGTGTTGACAGGAGGGAGTGGGCATCCGTCCTGCTAAAAGGTGCTTTGGGGGAGGGGGTGTCGGGGATCACAGACTGGGTAAGAGGGAGTGGGCATCCCTCGTGCCGATTTGAGGGGTGGGTACTGGGGGTCCCCTGCCTTAGCTGCTTCAGCTAGTCGCGGCAGGGGTATTTTCCTTCCTGATCAGCTGAGTCGGCAGGACTCGCTTTGGGGAATCCTACCGGCTCAGTTGATCAGAGATTCCCTTCCTGTGATCAGCTGATGGCAAGGGATCCCTCAATCAGGTGCGATTCTGTAACCAGGTGTGATTCTGTAAACAAACTAAACCTTAATTATGTACCACATCCTCTCCATAGAGATGGAGCTCGGCACAGCTTATAGGAAGGAAAATCATAATAAGAGTTAGTGATTATAAAGAGGGTAGTGAAATTTACATTTTTGAGAATAGCCAAGTTTTCAGATTCTTTCATAAAAATTGGAAGGAGCCCAGATTCCGCAGCAGGGCAGGAAGGTTATTCCAAAGCTCAGTGATTTTGAAGAAAAGAGATTTCCCTAATTTTCCAGCATAGATAATGCCTTTTAGCGAGGGGAAAGATAGTTTAAGCTTTTGGATGGATCTGGTAGTGTCAGGTCTCGTAGAATTCCAAGATAGTGGAATTAGAGGAGGAAGAATGCCATGCAAGATCTTGAATGTTAGGCAGGCACACTTAAATTGAGCCCTAGAAATTACTGGAAGCCAGTGAAGTTTTGACAGAAGCAGGGAAACATGATCAAATTTACTTTTTGCGAAGATCAACCTAGCTGCTGTATTCTGGATCTGCTGAAGTCGCCGGTGACATGGGCGCCGGTTAGAGAATTGAGGGTAAGGCATTTGTTTTTTGAGACAGATGTGATTCTGTACAAGACGCTGGTGTGCAATTCTCAGCCGCTTCTTAGGCAGCCACTGAGACTGGCATCCTATACAGAACCAGCCCCTTAATGCATTATATAGCAATATCTGTTTAATAAATCTGTGGACGCTTAATACATTATGTAGCAATTTTGTGTTTAAAAATTTCCCTTCTATAGAAGTTCCAATAAACTAGCTGCAACAATATATTTCACAGCCAACATTTTAACAAATAACCCAGTCCTACTCAGCACCCACAGAGATAGCACCTATGACAGAAAACCATGGGATTTAATTCCTGAAAATAAACTGTGAGCTTGGCAAGCGTCTGTTATTCTTCATCTCTCAAACCCTTGAAATTTCATTCTGTATTTAGAAAAAAGTCAGTCACAGATTTTTCACTGAAAGGAAACCCACATTCAGACAGGACCAAAATTTCTACCTCCCCCCCCCCCCATGTCCCCTTCCCTTCAAACCCCAACCTCCTGCTAAGGCAATAAATAAGAAAAGCCAGGAGCTACAATAGCTCAGGAACACTTACCATACTGCGGCTAGGTTGATTTTCAGCAAGGGTAAATTTGAACATGTATCTCCACTAGTGGCCAAACTTCACTAGCTTCCGATACTCTCCAGGATACTCTTTAAATGTTCCTGTTTAACTTTTAAGATCCTATTTGGCATATGTTCCTCACTTGTACCTCTTTCCTGGAACTTTCAAAGATTGGGTCTTGTTAGAACCACACAAAAACTCAAACTGTCTTTTCCTTCTCGTAAAGGAATCGTTTTTACTGGTAAATTAGGGAAATCCTATTCTTTCAAATGAACAGAAATATGGAATGATATTCCTCTAAGGTTAAAAGAATTAGGTTCATTTCAACTTTTTCGTAAAAACTTAAAACCATGCTTATTCTCTAAATTGTAAACTTATGTTCTTTTCTATATATATATTTTTAATTGATGTAAACCGAGATGAGCTTTAATATATGAAGATGACCCGGTCTATAAATCTAAGTTTTAGTTTAGTTTAGTATCTAGAAATTAGGTGTTAATAAGGGCTCACAAGCTAATTTCCATATGGAGAAATTACTGAAAGTTCATTGATAGAGACAATGTGGAATGGCGGCCATTTTACAGATGCAACTGAAAGTGGCCTCAGTGTGTGGAAAAGCCGTGCTCTGGTGATAGTGCTGGCTACTTTTTAACACAGCTTAGTAATAGGGTCCCTTAATAATTGCTTGGTCACCAGCAGCCAGGAATGTGCTGTGATTCCTCCCTATAATAAATGACTACCGGTGCCCCTCCTTGTTTAATTAGCCACAAATCACCTGCAGTTCTTGCACAACTAGGCTACCCAATCATTTTGGTTACAGTGAAAATTGAACCCTAAAGCTGGTCTACTACTCAAGCAGCTAAACCCAGGACCAGAAAGGTTTTCCAATCAAAACACTCTTAGCAACTTCTCTTTACCCTTGCCTGGTTTCAGAGGGTTGCTAAAGAGAGAAGAGCTGGACAGAAATCTATTAACATGTAGTGTTTGATGGCTCAGAGATTAGATCCCTTCATCCCAGGTGGTTGTATCTAGGCATATATTGTTTTACTTCAGTGAATATCCTGTTTTTCTTATTTAGATTGCCAATTACCAAAATTACTGAAATAATCTAACCTAATCCAGTATTTCTGAGTCACACTATGCCTAATTAGGTTCAAGGTGATTTACTGCTATGCTCAGCAGTATGGCTTGATAAAAGGGAGGTTAGTTAGTATGTGTGGCGTTAGTATGTGTGGCAAGCTAGTCCTGGTGCAGAATGAGTGTATAGTCCAGGGCTGCCTAATTCCGGTCCTCGAGATCTACTGGCAGGCCAGGTTTTCAGGATATCCACAATGAATATGCATGAGAGACATTTGCCTGCACTGCCTTCTTGGTATGTAAATCTCTCTCATGCATGTTCATTGTGGATATCCTGAAAACCTGGCCTGCCAGTAGATCTCGAGGACCGGACTTGGGCAGCCCTGGTATAGTCAATCACCCAGTGTATTAAAGGCTTGGCTAAAGAGCCAATGCTTTTCACAGAAATGACATCTATGCACTGGTTACTTCAAAATTAGACTACTGCAACATTATATACACTGGTCTTCCTTTCTCAGTTATAAAAAATACTGTTATATGTAAAATACAGTTATAAAAAGTATTGTCCAAAATACTGCTATATGACTGCTCATCTTGGGGAAATCCACTGCTTATTCCTAGGATAAGCAGCATAAATCTATTTTATTGCTTGGGATCTTACCAGGTACTTGGGACCTGGGTTGGCCACTGTTGGGAACAGGATACCGGGCTTGATGGTCCTTTGGTCTGTCTCAGAATGACAATTCTTATGTTCTTATATGAGTGGGAATGGCATTATTTCATAATAATACACACAATTTTTTGGAATGCCCTTGCCCTCCCCCCATCCATGCCCTCTTTTTAATTGAGCGCTAGTGGATTTGAGTGGCTGGTGTTATAGCGCGCAGGAAGATGCACATGCAAATTCCAATTACTTCTAATTAATTGCAATAATTGACTGACATCAATTATTTGATCTATGCATATATTTTGGTATATATTTCTCAATACCATATATAGAATCCGGGGATATTGACTAAAAATGGATGGATGACTGAGTTGGCCAGAGACTGGCTACCTGAAAAAAACCCCAGTGTAGAAGTTTAAACTCAGATCAGATGTAGGCACAGGAAACATGTGACCTACTGATTGTACCACAAGATCTCAGTCTTCCTACCTATAATCTAGTTAGCATTTATCAGTTTTTGCTTTTCTAAGAATCGGAACAGAATTCTGACAGTTAAAAGTAAACTGAACTACTTTTTAAAATCCGAGTTATGTAATTAAGCCATACTGACATAAATGACATTAGCAAAATAAATCAGCATGAAGTCTACAGCTAAGGCACAATAGGTGTGTGGGATAGAAACATTTGCAGTAGTGAAGAATAACTTGATTAAAAAGACTTTAGAGGCAAGCTAAACATTTGAAGAAGGAGCCTGTGTGGTTCCAAACTTCTTCTACTATACTTTTTATTAAAAAAAAAAATAAAAAATGCTATTACCAACAGAGTGGCTTTTTTTTTTCCAATTATAATGTTCTAACAGCTAGCTAAATCCAGTATTTCATTACTAGTGTAGATGTCAATTCTTAATCCAATCATTCTTTAATACAGTTCATCAGGTGATAAGGAAAGCAAAACACTTACAGTTGAGATGAGTCTATTCTATGATCATCTCCCCTCACGGTGAAGGATGGCTGGGATATCAGCTACATGGTTGGTAATATGTAAATGCTATTATGGGTGAATTCAAATGAAAACACCACGAATCACTGAGGCTTACAAGCACAAGCATCAAATTTCTGACTCAGGGTGGAGAACTTTAAGCTTTTCAACCTGCTGGATGGCTTCTTTCTCCTCAAAACTCAAATTCATTTGATGGGAGGGGAAGTCAGCTCCTCAACCAGCATGCATAGGGCCAGGCAAGCCAACCAAAGAGCTCCATAAGGCACTGGAAGCAGGGAATGTGTGCTCAGACAGGGCCAATCACAAAGGACTATAGAATTCCAGGGATTTGTAATCCATAGCATAGCAATGCTTACTATACACAGACAATTTATCTGCTCACATTTCTTTCTTTTTTTTTTTAACTTTCTTGTTTTCAAATCCAACAAAAAGTGCAATATAATATACATACAAAACACAATAATCAAATAAGCACTTATAATCAATCAGTATTAATACAAAAATAAAACTCCCTTTCTCATCCAACATTTTCCATCAGGGAATAATACCAAACAAAAGATAAATCCACCCCCCCCCCCCTGCCCTGGATGTTTGGGTGCTAAAACAATGGGAAATAAAGATAAAGGACAACTATAACAACTCTACAAAATAGGTCAATGGACCCCAAACTAATTTGGATATCTTAGTATGCCCTAGCATGTCAGGATTCATTTTCTCATATTTATAACTTAAACATAAATTCGCCCACCAAAAAGTAAAATTAAGGCGATACCAATTTTTCCAGTTACGAGTAATCATTTGCATGGCTATCCAGGTTATAATAAGAAAAAGTCAAAATGAACACTCTCCACCTGGTAGAAACAACTATTTTAATTTTACCAATAACACAGGTCAACAAAAAAAAGTTTTTCTTTGCTACTGAGAACTTAAGAAGTGTTCTTAGTTAATTTAATGATGCTGATTTCAGATCTGTAATTGAAATTCAGCTAGTACGTCATGGTTCTGAGATACACGTTACTAATTTTTTAGACAGTTTGCCATATCGGCACAATATTACAAGCATGAACTGTGTCCCACCAAACTTGTATTAAGGAGTTTGCTCTGAAAACAAACATGAAGACAACAAGGAGTCATGTTACATCATATATATTGACCCAGGTACGACTGGAAAAACCCAGGTCTTTGCCTTCCTTTTAACCATCGATATAGGGAAGAAGGTTCAGTGGCGTCTTGTCTAACCTGCCCTTGAGACCACCCAAAGCCTACCCATAACATGTCTCCACCACGCTCATCTCGTGCTCTGAACGTACAGCTTCTGGAACCTCTCGCTAAATGTACAGACAGTTTCGATTATCGGCATTTAGGATGCTTTTTAGATGTTTATGTTTTTTGATTATGAGTCTGCTAGTAATGGTAATTCTTAGCAAAATAACACATGCTTTATCATTTTACTAACTGTTTCAAAAATGTATATGAACTTGCACATGCTAAAAGCCATCTTGTAGTCCCAAACATTATGAACATCAACATTTTTTTACCACCTGAATGATATCTTCTACAGCCTCTAGATATTTTAGCAGGACTTGACATGTTTTGTATATTTGAGCTATTCTACCGAAAATGAGTTTCAAACCTGTCAAATTCAGTATCACAGGTACAGAGTACTCTTTTAATGTTTATATTCTGAATTTCACCCTTATTCTCCAGAGAGCTGAGTGTAACTGTCAAAAATGATTTTACCTGTCACCTTTAACAACCATCAGCTAACTGGAATTATATCTCAATATGAAGAAGATTTGTTTCAAGTAGTAAAGATACTGTAAAATGTTACATAGCTTCTGAAGTACTGATATGCAATTGCACTAAAGCAACAAGACGTGGAAGGTATTTTTCTAAAAGGGAACAGTGAGTAGATACTACTTACTTAGGGCTCCTTTTATCAAGCCGCGCTAGCGGGGTTAACGTGCGTGATGTTTCATCATGCGTTAACCCTCGCGGTGGCCTAAAAACTACCGCCGGTGGTTTAATGTGCGCTATTACACGTGTTAAACCACTAGTGCGGCTTGATTAAAGGAGCCCTTAGTTTTATAAAAACACTAGGGCAGTGGTGTAGCGAGGGTGAAAGGAGCTTAGGGTGGGGCTCTCTTCCCCCTCCCTCATCTCTGCCTCAGCTCCTTCCTCACTCCTCCCTGCCATGCGCGCGCCCCCCTTCCTGTCTCCCTAGTTGTTCACTGCCGTGAGCAACGAGAACTTCAACGTGATCCTCTCGACCGCGTCGGCTCTCCCTCTGATGTCACTTCCTATGCACGGCACCCAGAAGTGACGTCGGTGGGAGAGACGACACGGTCGTGAGGAGCACGTTGAATTTGTTGCTCACGGCAGTGAACAACTAGAGGTACGGGAGATGGGAAGGGGTGCACGCGTGGCGAGGGGAGGAGTGGGAAGAGGCAGGGGCAGAGAGGAGGAGGGGTGTCAGGGCCCCGACCATCATGGTGTCCGAGGTGGACCGCCCCCCTTATTATGAGACTGCACTAGGGTATGTAGCAGAGAATGTGTTTTGAATATAGGTATGGTCACTTACACATGTTTGAGAGCTAATTTAAATGAAGGCACCTACTTTATGCATGTAGATTAAGGTGCCTTGGGGTCCTTTTAATGAATTGCAGTAAGTACTAGAGAATGCTTACCTCCGGTTATAAGGGTATACTATGGGACATCCTGAGGTATCCTGTGGTAAATTTGCAATTTGCATGTGGAAGAAGAGAGTGGTTAAAACAGTGCAAATCAGTTAGTGCCGCTGCATTATCACATACTAACTGATCAGCGCAGGATTAATGTGTGAGCCCTTATCATCTACAAAACAGGTATTGGTAAGTGCTCACGGGCTAAATTTTTAATGGATGCATAAGGCACCCAACCACAAAGAAGGTATACCAACTAATTGGCACCATTTTGAGCTTAGGTTGCACATTGATGTTCAGCGCTGTTTGCCAAGAGAATGTAAGTGTACTTAACTCTTTTGGATTCCCTATAATTATTATGATAATAGTTCCTTGTATTTTTTTTTTAAGTTATAGATTTGAGCACATTATAACTTCCCCAGAAGAAGCAGTGTCCCCATTGGGATTTTTGAAAAAGACCATTAAAGATAAGTACACATTTTGGATCTTATTAATCACACTGAAGTGCTGGAACAAATAGTGAGAAAGGATTTTATTAGGGATGACTTACAAACTTATGTTTTAAAATTTATCTCATTGAGGGGGGGAATTCATTAAGTGACATTATGACCTTAACATGCATTAAGGGGCTGATTCTATAAAGGACATCTAACTTAATAGGCAAAATACCTTTAATAGCCTTAATAATTGGTTACAAAAAACCTGTAATTGGGTAATAGGTGTCTATCTGATTCTATAAAAGATAGGCGCCTGTTGCAATGTGCTTAGCGGTGTCTAACGCCTAAGTGAGCATTTCTATGGGCGGAGTAATAATAATAATAATAACAAATTATATACCGCAGGACCTTGAAGTTCTATGCGGTTTACAATGATTAAAGATGTTACAGATTGAGTGGAATGAACAAAGTACAGACTTAGTGACTGATAGTTCTAGAGATCGTTTGTTCAGGACTAAAATTGTATAGGTTGATTTCCTAAGTATTTCAGGAACAGATGTGTTTTTAGGTGTTTCCTGAATTCCCTATAAGTAGTAGGTCTTTACACCACAGAATTGCTTGATGTGAGAATAGATGTTGGTGATGACTTTTAAATTTACAGCCTCTGACCGGTGGAGAAAAAAAGTTCGGGTGTGAGCTTCGCCTATGTCTGTTGGTTGAGAAAGAGAAAAGGTCTGTTATATATTTAGGGGCTAAGCCATAAAGTACCTTGAAGCAAAAACAACCAAACTTGAATTTCACACGTGCCTCCATCGGCAGCCAGTGTACATAAGAACATAAGAAATGCCATCTCCGGATCAGACCCTGGGTCCATCAAGACTGGTGATCCGCTCCTGCGGAGGCCCGGCCAGGTGTAACCTGACGAAAACTTAGTCACCCGTATCCCTCTACGCGCCTTTCGAGGAGATGTGTATCTAACTTGCCCTTAAATCCTAGAATGGTGGGTTCCGCAGTAATCTCTGCCGGGAGAGCATTCCAGGTGTCCACCACTCGCTGTGTGAAGCAGAACTTCCTGGCATTTGTCCTGGGCTTGTCCCCCCTCAGCTTCAGTCCATGACCTCTTGTCCAAGTCACATTTGACATCGTAAATAACTTTTTGTCCTGCTCTATCTTCTCGATTCCTTTTATTATTTTAAAAGTCTCAATCAGATCCCCTCGCAGTCTCCTCTTCTCAAGGGAGAACAGTCCTAGTTTTCTAAGTTCTATGTTTTATGTTCTTATGATTGTACCAGAATTCGAAATGATGAGACGTCGAAGTAAGCTCTGATGGACCGAAGCTTCCAGAGGGTGAGAAAGATTTTTCTAATCAAGGAGTCTACCTGGTCTTTCATGGCCAGGCTCTGGTCCAGTGTTACTCCCAATATCTTCATAGTGGGTTGAATGGGATAACTAAGGTTATTGATGCACATTGGTGCTTTGGTGTCAAGTGGGTGTGGCGATGCTATGACTTAGGCGCCACTAAAAACGATTCTCCAAAAACTTAGGCACCTGAAATGTAGGCCTTTAAAACCCTCACCTACATTTCAGGCACTTAAGTTTTTACATAGGCACCACTAGCCGCAATTCTATAAATTGTGCGTAAGTGTGAATGACACGCAGCTGGTGCCATTTTTCTAGATGTCAGTCAATTTAGGTACTGTTTATAGAATCAGCCCCTAAATGCTAGAAGCCCATTCTATGCCTATTGGATTTTAGCATGTAGCCCACATGCATTAAGGCGCTTTAAGATCTTAATGCTGCTTGATAAATTCCCCCATGAGTCACTTTTTTTGCATAAAACAAAGGGGAGGTTTTTTTTCTGACCAATGAATGATAATGAAATTAAATTGTAGAACAACATGTTGAGAAATCTTTAAGTGTTGTTCCTGAGTCTTCTGAGATCTTTTTCTCTCCACACATTAGTTGAGTTGTACCTTCTTTCTGGTTGGTGTGTTAGGAAAATTAGCATATGGCCAGTAATTCAGAAAATGGAAAAATCAGCCATTTTCTGGCCCCAGAAATAGTGGCCTCAGCACACAGGAAAAACCAGCCTAAGGGTGCACTAAAGCCAAATTTGTCATAGCTTAGTAAAAGAACTCCTTCCCTTGTTTAAAAGCAGACAGAAAACCCTCTGCCTTCCAACCCAGCCCACTGATTATCCATTCCCCTTAACTGTATCCATGGCATCCTGTTTGTCTGTCTTGGTTGTTTCGATTGTAAGCTCTTTCGAGCAGGGACTGTTTTCTTCTTTGTGACTTTGTGCAGCGCTGCGTGTGTCTGGTAGCGCTATAGAAATAATTAATAATAGTAGTAGTAGTAGCTCCCACTAGCAATGTATGTGCCATCATGTCATGGTGTATATTTTTCTAAGAAGCCCTTTTCTTGTGGTGTTGTTAGGTGCCATTGACTCGTGTTCGCGTCCTAGCGATTTGATGAATTGCAGATCTAAAAATAAATTGGTTTTGTACTAGTCCGGAAAGGTCCTCCAGCGTCATCCCCATGGTTGTTTTCAATGTGTGCAGCCATCTGATTGCAGGTTACCCTTTTCGTCGGGTTCCTTCGATCTTCCCAAACATGATATCCGTCTCCAGTGATCTCTCTCTTCTCATGGTATGACCAAAATAGTCGCAACCGTTGTGTGTGTGTGTGTGTGTGTCCCAAATGCATCGGAATGACTTTATAAAATTACGTTCTAAAAGGGTAATGTTATGCATTTCCCTATGTTCATAAACCCTGTTTTGCAAATGTAAAAGATCTCCTATAAAATTATATGCAATTATAAAATTATATGCAACAACAACAAAAAAGTGTGTGGTTCACACTGACATTTATATAACTCAAGAGTAGCAAGTCTGAGGGAGAATGTTGGGCAGAGATGTGAATCAAGAAGATTGTAAAATAATATACATACTTATCACATTTATACTTGCTTTCAAGTGTGTATTTAGGTCATGATTGTGAGGCTGTTTTATAAATAGTTCCAAAATAGGTGCCTTTAGGAACTTCTGACATAAGTGACCTGCTCTCTAATAGGGCAATTTTCAAAGATTTTTTTTCATGAATAGACAGCTATCTAGTTGTGTAAAAATTATAGTTGGAGTGTTTTCATACATATTGCCACTATGGATAATAGAAGACCTATTGACTTTAATATTTGGGTTGGATGTTCCCCGGGCTCAATGTGCCGTAGAGCTATTCATATCCAAAGTAATGTATCTTTGTTCTCTATTATAATTGTGTTCTGACCTCTAAATAATAGATGCTTTGCAGATATCTCAGCTTACATGTGCTTTACTTCAGCTCTCACCTTTAGCTGTCTTTTAATGCTGCAATATGATCCATTACTCTTGTTTTTTAAAATCTCTTTTAAATAGCTCTGGACCATTGAAAGCTTTCCTGTTTTTAATGGCTCAGACTAGGAAATTATCTGAAAGGAAGGAAACATCCCAGATCAAATTTCCGTCTATTGCAAGTCTATTCATTCTATTGCAAGTCTATTCCGTCTATTGCAAGTCTATTCATTCTGTATGTTAAACCAATGTTCCAATTTGTAAATGACATTAAACTGAAATAACACTGAGTTTTTATATAATCTGTAATCTGTTTCATACCATATACAGTACATACAGTTTCAGAAACCTTAAGTAAATATAATCTAATGTCATAGTTCTTCAAATTTATATGCCTAAAGAAAGGAAATGCAACTGGCTCTTCATTAGATTCCTGGAGGTCATTTTAGAAGGCTTGTATTACATTTGCATATGTAAATAGCCCATTTATGCATGCAATCATGCTATGTGTGTACCTAAGTTTTAAAAGCACAGTGGGGCAGATTCTATAAATGGGCATCCGGTAGGCATCCTACCACTGTCTAGCAGCCAATTGGGACACATGTTTTTTTTAAAAAAAAAAACACCCGAGGCAGATTGTCTACACTATAGGCATTTGTCATGGTTGAAGGAGACGCATTGAGACACTTAAGCCCAGACTAGGCTTGAGTGTGGTTTCACCTGGAAGTGGTCTTGGGGGAGCTTAAGCGGCCCTAGGCATCTCCCTAGTGCTACAACAAACACCTGGCCTATATTTCAAATAGAAGGGGCCACAGAGCTGAACACTGCAAGAGAATCCCCCCATCGTGATTAGCTGAGTGGCTGCAGCAGGAATCCCCCCTGTGAAGTACCCCAGCAGGAGGGATGCCCACTCCCTCCTGCCTCAAACCCACAAACCCCTCCCAAAGAGCCAAACAGTTGGGATGCCCACTCCTTCCTGCCCTTGAACTCCTGGAACTTCTCAATCCCCCACAGCAACTGGCGACACCCTCCCTCCAGACCTCCCCATACTCCCGTACCTTTCCAGAAGAAAGTCTGGCCAGAGGGATGCTTATACCCTCTGGACGGCAGGCCCACCACTCCAAAATGGCAGGCCTTCCCCTTCCTGGTGCATTCTGGGATGCACCAGGAATGGGCCTAATGCCCTGATTGGCTCAGATACCTAAGGCCTTCCCATAGAGTGGTCTTAGGCACCTGAGCCAATCAGAGTCATAGGTCTCCTTCCTAGTGCATCCTAGGATACAGTGAGAGAGCCTAAGACTCTGATTGGCCATATACCTAACCCCCTCCCATGGGCATTCGAAGATTATTGAAGAGCCGAGTCCAAAACACAGGGTGCTTCAATAAACTTTGGATGCCAACTCATTCTTGGAGGCCCATTGTGCTTCATTTACTTGACATTCTTTTGGAACAATACATGTATGGCTGCCATTTCAGAAATCTATATATCTGTTTCCTAGGATGTTAGAGTCAATATATTAAGTAGAGCACGGCACAAAATGATACCTTTATATAACCTAGATGTCCTCAGGAGCAGTTGTAAATCCTAATATTGATTTCAGTGGACAAAATTATGCACTTCCCTTATAAAACAGGGAAATCATGTATATATTATGCCTCATTGCAATATGCATATATTTACAATTTGGATATGCATATTGTGGCTATCTAAAATCAGGATTTAGATGTGTATGTGATATACACATCTGAATGCCAGTTTATGCATGTCTAAGTCAAAAATACAGCTTCTAAACTAATCACTATAGTAACTTAGAGAGCTTTTTATTAAAGTTTTTAAGCAGTTATACAACAGCGTGGTGGTGCTTATTAATATCTTGTTTGCTTATGCATATATAAACCAGGCCTTCTTCTTCTCTCTTCTATCTTACTTCAGTGCTCTAAGTACTCGTTCCAAGCATTCAGTTTTTAGGCATGTTTCTTTCTTCATGAACTTCACAACTGCTAGATGAGTAATGGAAGCGCGAATACAGTTCAAATTTGCATGCATCTTCTTCAAACAAATCTGGGGCCTAGCACCTTCCTACCTGCAAACACACTTCACTCTACACAACCCCACATGAACAACCAGAAACAAAAATATCTTTGCCTATCCTAAAATCACTGGCTGCAAATACAAATCCTTCCTTGACAGAACCTTCATGTTCCAAGCTAACAGACAACAATCCTGGCTGGAAAACTACATAATTAAACCAGACAGACCTACAACGCATTCTGAAAATCAATCAAAACCACTCTGTTTGACAAATTCATCACCTAAACAGACCGACCTTTGCTCTACGCATTTTCCCCCTACAAATCCGAAGCAATCTCTCAGGCAATCCCAACCCCTCTCACATCCCCTCCCCTCACAACCCCTTTTACATTCCCTCCCCTTCAACCCTTTTCTTCTGTAACATTCCCCTCACACAGTAGTTATCGGGAAGGGACTACTGAAAAAGGGAAAACTCAGAAAATGCAGAAAAAAAGATAAGTTGAAAGATTAAGTATTTATTAATTCAAGCACTGTAGCACTAAAGCACTTTATATAAAACATAATGGTCTGATGAGGAGATTAGTATTTGGCCACCAATTGGCTAATACTGGCACTTCTGAAGACCAATGAATAAGTAAAAATTATAAATGAACATGTTATGAAGTACTGTTTGTCGAGATATACACATAACTTATAGGATTCTATCAGCTATGCACACAACTTTATGGCCCACCCACCTATGTGTCCACCTGCCTGTAAAATATGCACGATGAACTTCATAAGTTATACACAGTTTTATAGAATAACGTCTAGGTAGAATTTTGCCATGGGTGTAAATGTTCACCCCTCCCTTCTTTCCTTTCCCCCTCTTTCTAACCTCCTCCTATATTGGGTCTAGGGCGATTCATCGTGGCCATTTTAGCACTGAATCAGCTGCAATGCATGGTTTCTGTCTCGCCGATAGGTGGATGAATTGTGGACAAAAAGAGGTTTTACTCTCCCTGTCCATTCAATGTCCGCACAAGTCAGCATTTCGTTTGGAGGGATGATGCCCCCCACCCCTCCCCCCTCTTTTCCCTGTCCACATACTACATTCTATCCTCCCTTTCAAAAAACATATACATGTATGGCAGCCTTTGGAGGGGACACAATGCCCCCATACCCCCCCAAAAATTCTACTAAGCCACTCCACTGCCAGAATGGGACTGCCGTTCTACCCTCCCCCTCTCCTTCAAAAAGTATTTTCTGCATCACCAAAATGGAACAATTTGAGCTGTGCTACTGCCAGAGGGTCTAGGATGGTTGATTCGCTGCCGATTCAGCATGGCTGCAATGAAACGTCCCGTGAAGAAACGGCTGCAATGAATCGTCCCATTCCGTCTAGATGGTCCTTCTTTTGCATGCATGTAACTCTGTCTTATTATTATTGTTCTTTTCATGTTTCTAATTTTTAGAGTGTATACCACTTAGCCCTTCCTTGTCAATTTGAGCAGTATAGCAAGTTTTAAATAAACTACCGTATATGCATATGCCATTATTCTAATGACTTGCATGCATGATCAGTATATAACTTAGGGCTCCTTTTACGAAGCTGCGTTTTAATCACTCGCTAACCCCTGCGCTAGCCGAAAAACTACTGCCTGCTCAAGAGGAGGCGGTAGCGGCTAGCGCGTCCGGCAGTCTAGCGTGCGCTATTATGCGCGTTAAACCGCTAACGCAGCTTCAAGTTTCAAGTTTAATTAAATTTTGATATACCACCTTATCATTTATTTCAAGGTGATAATACATTTTAAAAATAGGGCAGAAACAGATAATATAATTTAACATACCTTTAACAAAATAAACATACATGATTAGATAAAAACAATGACATACACGACGTAAAAGGAGCCCTTAGAGTATGTGCTTTATAGAATTGCCCTTATCATGGTGCTGAATATACTAATTAATTTAAATGTCTCACTCTAATTTAACCGCTGACTGCTGTCCCTGAAAATTACCTCAACATGAAAAGATTTTATATATATGTTCAACATTAGAAATGATAAAGAAAAGCTTCTTGATTCATGGGAAAAAAATAGAAATGTCTGTTATAGTTCTCTACCTAGGAATATGTCAATTGTAAAACATTACAGGCTTCAACAGATGACTTATTTTGCCATAATGCAGTATGATATTTTTCAATGAATTACTTGTATTTTATAACACAAAGAATGGTGGCTTCTGAACCATTCATCGAGCAGAATACAACATCATGATTATAAATAAATGCCTCCGTGCGCCACTCATATTTAGGGGCTCATTTTCAAAGCACTTAGATACACAAAGTGCAATACTAAGGTACTTTTTCTGTCTAAGTGCTTTGAAAGTGAGTCCCCATTAATCTCACCTTCGAGAGCTCATACAAGGCCAACAATGATCAGAACTGAAGCCTGGAGTACATAGAAACTTGTCTTTCTGCAAGCAGATGCAAGAATCTCAGCAGTATGAGATTTAACATAACCAAAAATGATTTGATTCTACTTTCCTGCTGTCAGATCAGTCTGCCCCTGGAAACTTTCACTAGTTCACTGTAGAAATGATGGAAATGACATATCGATTTCCATTTTGCAAGCACTGCTGGAATGATGAAATAAATAAAATAATAGCACTGCATGAAAGAGTATTACAAATAGCAAACACTGGTGTTTTTGCATGTCATTCGCTGCTCTGCACATTTTGCCACATATTGTGCCCTGCTAAGAACAAAAACATTGCACTTTAGTACGTCAATCTCTAAGGCTTTTTTGTAGATTGAATCTCTAGACTAGACACGAACAGCAGGCATCATTGTTATACAAGGACTGATAGATATGAGTGAATGCCTGGTGTAACCAGTGGTGTAGTAAGTGGGGGTGGACTGCCCCAGGCACTGTCTTGGTGGGGGCGCCAGCACCTTTCCTCCTCTCCACTGCCTGGGCCTTCCTCACCCCAAATCACTCTGTGCGTACGCCTTCCATTACCCTGTACCTCTAACTCTTCACCGCTGCAAGCAGCAGCTCTAACTTGCTGCTTGTGCCGGCCTCGGCTCTACTTCTGAAGTCACTTCCTGGACGAGGGACTAGGAAGTGACATCAGAGGGAGAGTCAAGGTTTGGAGTTGGAGATGCTGCTCACACCGTTGAAGTTAAAGAGGTGCGGGAAAAGGGATGAGGGATAAGCACAGCGGGGTGGCAGAGTTGAGGATGGAGCATTACCGCCCCCGGGTATCTCCCACCCTCACTACACCACTGGATGTAACTCTATAGTGTAATAACTAAACACACTTCTACTTGTCATCAAAAACAAAACAGGTGCATATGTGTGCCACAAACACTAACATAGGTGCACTACAACAAGTGCCCAGAGAAGCAGAGCAACCAATAAAATGAAAAATAAGGAGGAAAAGGCCTTAGAGCCCAACCTCCACTCTACAAAGACAGGTAACAGGTATAGCAGGCTAAAATACCTTATAAACATAAAAATCCTCCTCATGTACAAATTAGTGCTCTGTGCAATGCAAGTAAATCTGTTGAAATTTCAAAAATTAACAAATAAAAGCTTATCTGCATTAGAAAAGGTATATCACTCCGACGATGGATAGCATTTCACATTCATGTCTGTTTCAGGGTATGAACACACTACACACTACACAGACCATAATAACTTCAGAAAACAGATACATGCATACACTTAAGTGCTGAAAAATACATTAGCTCTATAAAGGAGAAAATACATTAGCTGTATTATATAAAGGAGAAAACAATAATAAAAAAAAAATACCTGTGTTGTCAGAAACCACCCCAGTGGTGTCTTGTTGCTTCAAAAACATGGCTATAAGACATCATCCAGAGCTAAAAAAAGGGAAGGGAAAGGGGGTAATTGATGTCTTACGAGGAGGTTTTTAATACCTATGAGTTTTTTTTTTACCCTGCTATACCTGTCACCTATCTCTGTAGGGTGGAGGTTGGGATCTAAGGATTTTTCCTCCTCATTTTCCATTTTATTGGTTTCTCTGCTTCTATGGGCACTTGTTATAGTGCCCCTGTATTAGTGTTTGTGATACACATATTTAAGAAACTGTTTTGTTTTTGATGACAAGTAGATATGTGCTTAGTTATTATGGTATTTCTCTGAATTTTTTTTTATATTGGTTTCTCTTAATTGTACCTTGTGACAGGAACCAGAATTAAGCACAAGTACATGCACTGCATACTTTTAATACAAGTTATGCTCTCCAAAAGTTTCAAATCAGATGCTGAAGTGACTCTGTGAACTATGCTTAGAAACACCTTCATATGCTCCTCTGGGGTGGTAGTAATCAATCTACATTTGAGAGAACCCTGGACATCAAAGTGAAGGCCTACATATTATATGACCCTTGAGGCAGGCGTTCTCAAGTCAAAACATAGCTCCATGTTGAGTCATTTTCTTCTAGCTCCTCAAATAAATTTAAGATCGTTGCTATATACCCTTGGGACCAATACAACTTTATTGCAATTCTCCTTGAATGTTGATGGGTTAGGCGGAATATAAATGCTAAATTAAATACAATTAAATTAAACCTTAGCTGAGACACTATCTTCTAGGCAGTTGATGGGGGGTTTTCCAGGTTGATAGAGTTATCCTTTTAATAGGTTTGGTGAGTCCCCACTGCATGCAATTAGAAAGAGATGCGGGAATCTCAACAGGGATCTTTCTGGCTCATTATGAAAGGCTTATCTGCAATGCCAAGCAGTTGACTTTAACCCCAAATTGTAACATGTCTGAGTGCTGGTGTGCATTTATTTATTTATTACCAGAACTTATAGGTTCTCTATTACTAAGCCATGGTAGAGGTTTCTACTGAAGCCTGGAGTGCTAATGCATTGACACTGCTCTAACACTCATAGGAATTCTATGAATGTCAGAACATTTAGTGCTCTGGGCTGCAGGAGAAACCTGTACTGCGGCTCATTAAAAGAGGAGGGTGGGGCTGGGGGATAATAATAATAATAATAATTTTATTCTTATATACCGCCATACCCAGCGAGTTCTAGGCGGTTTACATCAGTTAGATTAGGATCTGCGTAGACAAGCAGATTTACAACTATTTATCAGAAATTACAGCTTTGATCGAACTAGACAGAGGATGTGGAAAGTAGGGAAAAGGGATGGCATCGTGAAGGAGGAGAAGTGGAGGGGGGGAGCGAGGTGTTATTGTCGGAGGGGGGGACAATTAGGGTCTTGTTTGCTGAATAAGTAGGTTTTAAGTAATTTTCTGAAGCCGAGGTAAGTGGGGGCCTCGAGTATCATTTGGGCTAGCCATGGGTTCAGCTTAGCTGCTTGGAAGGCGAAGGTTTTGTCCAGGAATCTTTTGAGGTGACAAAGTTTGGGCGAAGGGAAGGCGAACAGCTGAATTTGATGGGATTTCTTGTTGGTGCAATAGAGGTTAAAGAGGGGATTGATGTAACTTGGTGAAGAACCATTACAGCCTTGTAGCAGAAGCATGCGAATTTAAAAAGAACTCTAGACTTGAATGGCAGCCAGTGAAGTTGGTGGTAGAAAGGGGTGACGTGTTCCCATTTCTTTAGGTCAAAGATGAGGCGCTTATGAAAACTATTTTTGATTTGTATGAGGTTGGGCATGTGCTTTTCCTGGTAAGATTTGTTTGACATCAGCTGTCTGTGGTCCTGGTTTCTCTTACAAGATTTCTATGAAAAGTGTGCCACTCTAGAATCTAATTTCTATTAGATTTTTAAAATTTTAATTTTAATATGTAACCCGCATAGATGTTATTCCTAATGTGGTATATCAAATGTAAATAAAAATGTAAACCACATTCAATACAAGGTTTTCTCCTTACAAAATTCCTGACAGTGAAAGATCCTGCTAGAGAAGATCCATATAAATATTGAAAAAAGTAAGCAAACAGAGCATGTTTTATACCAGTGTCTCTCAAACTGTGTGCTGCAGCACAGTGGTGTGCCAAAAGAGATTCTAGGTGTGCACAAGAGATCCCAGAATTTTACTTTATTTTTTTTAAAATTTCCTTCACAAGTACTGTATACACTAGACTAGATGACATGTACATTGCATACGCAAGAGTCTGTCAATGTTATGAGCTTCTGTGTGCATAAGGTTACAATCATCTAGACAAGCATCATTCTTTGAGGTGATTGGTCCTTGAAAACTAACAGCAAGTAATTTTATTTTTACTTTTTATGCAGTAGTTAGCCTAACCTGAGCAACAAAGCAAACAAGGCCTTGTTACTATTTGGATCTTCTTATCTTTGCAAACTTGGATTATCAGCTCTGACAGAAATTAAATCAAAAGAAAGAGAACGACTCCAGATGGATGATGGAATGCATGTTTGCTTGTCAACTTTCGAGCCATGTTTTGAGTTAATTTGCACTCAAAAAACGAGCACATCCATCGCATTGATTAGCAATTCTATTCTGTCTACTTTAGTTTCACCACTGTTACAAGTACCCATACATAACTTAAAGAGGGGTACAGATATAACTTGAGGTAGGTTATAGAAGTGGTCAGAAACCACTCCACAGGTCGCAGACCTGATGGGCAGCCGCGGGAGCGGACTGCTGGGCGAGATGGACCTCGGTCTGACCCAGTGGAGGCAACTTCTTATGTTCTTAATTTTAAATAAATAACTCTCAAATTTACATTTTTGTTGGTTTTGCAATTTTATAATTTCAGTGCCATGAAGAATATTTGCTCCATTCAGTGTGCCGGAGCTAAACATGTTTGAGAGACACTGATTTATACAAACAATTACTTTCCGATTCCCCTTATATTTGTAAGCTTCCTGTTTTTTTTGTTTTTGAGGTTTTTTTGAATGTTTTTTAGCACAGCCAGGGCATAATTTCTTTCCTTATTCATAGTCTTTATCAGATGAGTCACAATTCCATTTTTAACCACCTAACAATCTATTAAAACATCAAAATTGAAATACTGGGTTGCACCAAAGGTCCATCAAGCACAATATTCTGTTTCTATCAGTGGTCAATCTGGTTGACAAGTATTTGCCAGGATCCTAAATAAGTATCTTGATCCCATGCTGCTTATTCCCAGTGATAAGCAGTGGCTTTCCTCAAGTATAACAGTTTATGGTCTTTCCTTTCAGAAACTTGCTCAAATCTATTTTTTTTCTCAGTCCAGCTACTCTAACAGATTTTATCATATCCTACAACAACTAACTTCAAAGCTTAATTAGGAAAGTATCCCTGGTTTTGGTTGGGAGGCACCTTAATATGGCCAAGCTAATGCTAATGGGGGTTAGACTAATTTTAAGGGGTAGTTAATGGATGTTAGGAGGAATAAGGGAGGGGTGTGTGAATTAAGTGAGATTGAGTTTTCAGGGATGTAACCTAGGAGGATTTGCTAGGGTAATGAAGGTACAATATATGGAGGTGGACATATCTGATTGGTGCTCCAGCAACTGTTGTTAAATAAAGGTGTTTGAATCAACTTTTGTGGCTCGGTCTGCCAATTTGTTTCTTTCCACTTTGGCCCCTGAGGGCCAACTGCCCACTTGTTTTCTTAATATGCAGAGGTGGACATTTCTGATTGGTGCTGGAAGGTAGAGGAAAGCACCAATCAGGAATATGGTAGGAGACAGTTTTTCTACGAGACTTGAGTCAACAACAGCGATTGATGTACAAACAAGTTTTACTAATTTGCATAGGTTGGATCGGATCTGATCGTTAAATGGGCGACCGAGGAGAAAAACATGTGGGCAGTTTTGTGCATCGGGGAATCCGATATGATCGATTGCCAAACTGGTCAAACTGGACAAGATCGGTAAGTTTTGTGCATCCCCCCCAGTTAGTATGGATACGAGCTTGTGTTTTAGGAAATCTGCATTTAATTTTTAGCTACTCTGAGGAAGTAATTTTTGAGACAGGCAAACCACTATCTATCCAAGTAAAATACTCTGAAAATTGTCCTTATAGTAACTTTTTTTGTTTTATTACACAGGATTCTTTTGTCCCTTATTAGGAGAGCTCAATTTTTTCTTATTCCATTTGAAAATCATAAGTAGAGCACTATAAATTCATTTCACCAAAAAGCAGGAATAATAACCACTTTAATCTGACAGAATAATGGACATCCATAAGGAATACAGCTGGAAGGTCAATTTTTATTTTGTACTTAATCTCAGTTTTGTAATTTTTCAAAGGTCAACTTTCAGTTCCTTTTTGTAGATCCAGAGGGTAGAAGTAAAGTTGTTAAACTTAATATATTGCTGTTCTTCCAATTTTATTATACATCGTCACATCTAACCATGCTGTTTAAGGAGGTCGTTTTATAAGAATTTGTTGCATGCAGGTGGCTGTTCAGATGGGCACAGTTTGGGCAGAACATGGGTGGGGCACACAAGCACATTTTGGTCAATGTTCAGCTGGCAGCAATCAGCATTTGTTCAGACACTGACTACTGTGGGTAGAACTAGGCCCTGGTATTTAATACCAATCCATATCTGTGCACCAGGGTCATGATGGCATGTGCTAGCTGCCAGATCTTATGTGGAGCCCCAAATGATATTTTGCTGGGACCTGCACAAATCACTTACTGTTTACAGGTCTCTGCTGAATATTGGGAAGCAGATGCCTTCATTCCCTTTTGAATACACTTCTTCCTGAAGAGAAGAGGAGCTGAACAGTATTGCAAGCTTTATCTTGATTAACTCAAGAACACATTGAGGACCTGATTCTGTATAGGACGCTCAGTCTCAGCAGCTGCATAAGCAGCTTTTGAGAATCACACACAGGCATCCTATATAGAATCACATCTGTCCATTATAGAATTGCGTCTATCCTAATGGCCAGATGTCTAACTCTGCCTAACCATCCCAATTCTCTTACTGGTGTCCATGTCACAGACGCCATTTAGAGAATCGCATTGCCACTGAGCTGATTGTGTAAATAGAATCTCCATGCTGGGATCAGCTAAACGGCAGCAGCAGAGAACCTCCGAACCACCCCAAACTATCCTCGGCAGAAGGGATGCCCATGAAAGTGGCCTTAGGGATCTGGCCAATTGGAGTCTTAGGCCACTCCCAGTGCATCCCAGAATGTACTGGGAAAAAGGCCTAAGACTTCAGTTGACCCAGGTGCCTAAAGTTCCTCCTAGGGGAGGGGCTTTAGGTGCTTGGGCCAATAAGGGCCTTATGCCCCTCTCTAGTGCATCTCAGGATGCACCGGGAATGGGAAGGCCTGCCATTCTGAAGAGGCTGGTCTTCTTATTAAAGGTACGGGGAGGGTTCATGGTGGGCTTTGGGGGGTAGGGGTTCAGGGGTATGCCGTCAGGAAGGAGTGGGCATCCACCCTACCAGAGATGTTGGGGGGGGGGGGAGGGTAGTGCTGGTTGGAAGAATTGGGCATCCCTCCTGCTGGGGATGTTGGGGAAGGAGGGAGTGAGTAACCCTTCTGCTGGGGATTGTTTAGGGGTTTACAGCAGGAGGGCGTTAATATCCCTCCTGCTGACTGACTTTTGATGGGGTTTGGGGGGTTCCCTGCCATGGCCACGGCCGCTCAGCTGATTGTGGCTAACCAGGCAAAGATAAGACTGCTTTTATGTGGTCCTATGTTCCTGGTTCGCTATATGGGCACAGGCACTGAATATTTCTGGGACTGGAATAAATGCCGGCTCCTCCACAACTGTGCCTCTGTAATGCTCCTCTCCTACCTGGTTTCAGTCTGGACATTTAGGCATACTGATCTAGACACCTAAAGTTAGGTGTCTAGATCAGTATGCCTAGCCGATCTAGATGCCTAACTTAATTGTTTAAAAGGTTTACTGGTGCCGATAATTGGCAATTGACAACATTAATTGTACTTAATTGGATGGTAGGAGCCTAAATTGGTAGGCATCTACCACTTTGAGATAGGCACCTAGTTCAAGGCACCTACCAGAAAGCAGGTGTGGTTAGAGGGTGGATCATGGCTGTGTTTTGGACTTAGGACCACTGAGGCCAAGAAAACCCTAACATAAATATGGTATGCCTAAGTACCCGTTAGGTGCCACTAGATGTGATTTTATAAAGTGGGCCTAATTTTTATAGAATCATGCCTAAGTGCCATACTACTTGTCGCCTAAGTTTTAGGCCCCACTTATAGAATCGGGCCCTTAGTGCCAAAATTAAGTGGAACTGCCCAGTTAAGTTTTGCTGAATTTCAGCAGCCAGTCCTCTGACTGTAATTTAAGGGCATAGCAGCCTCTTCTGCCTTCTTAAATCACTTTGAATCAGTGGCGTACCTAGGGGGGGGCGGGGGGGGGCGGGCCGCCCCGGGTACCAGCCCTGAGGGGGTGTTCCCGGCCTTGCCGCTCAGTCCCCCCCCACGCCCGAAGGACCGCTCGCCTCACTGACCTTCCAGCACACCTATGAAGCAGCCCGCAGCAGGATCGCGACGTCAGCAATCCCTCAGCTGCTTGGGCGCTGCTTCCTGCGCCGCGGTCCCGTCCCTCCTCTGACGTCAGAGGAGGGGGCGGGACCGCGGCGCAGGAAGCAGCGCCCAAGCAGCTGAGGGATTGCTGACGTCGCGATCCTGCTGCGGGCTGCTTCATAGGTGTGCTGGAAGGTCAGTGAGGCGAGCGGTCCTTCGGGCGTGGGGGGGGCAGTAGCTTAAGGTAGCCCGGCGCAGGAAGCAGCTCCTAAGCAGCGCAAAGATAGCTGACGTCGCGATCCTGCTGCGGCTGCTTCATAGGTAGTGCGGGGAGGCCAGGGGGGCGAATGGTCCTTCGGGGTGGGTCGGGGCATCAGGCCTTCAGGGTGGGGCGGGCGGGCGGGCAGGCAGACTTTCAAGGGGGAGGGGGGTGACAGGCAGGCAGGCAGGCCTTCAAGGGGGGGTGCAGGTCTTCGGGGGGGGGGGGTGCAGACCTTCAAGGGGGTGCAGGCCTTCAAGGGGGGGCAAGGCAGGCAGGCCTTCAAGGGGGGGACAGGCCTACAAGGGGGGGGGGACAGGCCTACAAGGGGGTGCAGGCCTACAAGGGGGGGGGACAGGCCTTCAAGGGGGGACAGGCATTCAGGGGGGGTGCATGCCTTCAGGGGGGGTGCCGACCTTCAAGGGGGTGCAGGCCTTCAAGGGGGGGACAGGCAGGCAGGCCTTCAAGTGGGAGGACAGGCCTTCGGGGGGGTGCAGGCCTTCGGGGGGGTGCAGACCTTCAAGGGGGTGCAGGCCTTCAAGGGGGGGGACAGGCAGGCAGGCCTTCAAGGGGGGGACAGGCCTACAAGGGGGTGGGACAGGCCTTCAAGGGGGTGCAGGCCTTTGGGGGGGTGCCAACCTTCAAGGGGGCTGCAGGCCTTCAAGGGGGGGGACAGGCCTTCAAGGGGGGACAAGCAGGCAGGCCTTCAAGGGGGGGACAGGCCTACAAGGGGGTGGGACAGGCCTTCAAGGGGGTGCAGGCCTTTGGGGGGGTGCCAACCTTCAAGGGGGGGACAGGCCTTCAAGGGAGGACAAGCAGGCAGGCCTTCAAGGGGGGGTCAGGCCTTCAAGGGGGGGACAGGCCTACAAGAGGGTGGGACAGGCAGACCTTTAAGGGGGGACAGGCCTACAAGGGGGTGGGACAGGCAGACCTTTAAGGGGGGATAGGCCTTCAAGGGGGGACAAGCAGGCAGGCCTTCAAGGGGGGGTCAGGCCTTCAAGGGGGGGGGGACAGGCCTTCGGGGGTGCAGGCCTTCGGGGTGGGTGCAGGCCTTCGGGGTGGGTGCAGGCATTCGGGGTGGGTGCAGGCCTTCGGGATGGGTGCAGGCCTTCAGGGGGGGACAGACCTTCGGGTGGGGGGTACAATCCTTCGGGGAGGGTGCAGGCCTTCAGGGGTGGGGTTTAGGCGTTCAGAGGGGGACAGACCTTCGGGTGGGAGGTAAAGTCCTTCGGGGGGTGCAGGTCTTCAGGGGTGGGGTGTAGCCCTTCTGAGGGGGGACAGACCTTCGGGGGAGGGGGGGTCCTGGTGTAAAAGTACACAGAGGGAGAGAGGGAAGGGGGGGTTCAAAGATACGTGCATATGCCAGACTTTGGGGGTTAGAAATAATGGGTCTAAAAACAGAGGAGTGGGAGAGAGATGGTGCATAATGGGATTTAGGGAGGGAAGGAACAGAAAGGGAGAGAACTTGGAAACAGGGGATGGTGTGGAGGGGGGATAGAGATACTGGATAGGAGGATAGTTGGGAACAGAAAGGGAGAGATGGTGGATCCTGGGGTGGTGGGGAGTTGAGAAAAGGTGAATCTGTGGATGGAGACAAAAAAAAGGAAAGATGCCAGATCTCCGGGAGAGGGAAGGGAAACGGAAGGGGAGAACAGAGATGGCAGACGGATGGTTAGCACGGATAAAGGAGACCCTGGCAAGCAAGACAACAAGAGCCTGGGACCAACAAGATTTGAATATTGATCAGAGAACAAAAGGTAGAAAAAATAATTTTATTTTCTGTTTTGTGATTACAATATGTTAGATTTGAAAAGTGTACATGAGACAGCTTGAAATGGGAACTTTTCTATTTTTGTGAATGGCAAGGCTGAGTTCAGTTAAAATATATGCTTTATAAGAAAATATAATAATGTGTTTTATAAAGTTTATAAGCATTGCTGGCATACTCGGTGAGGTGTTCCTAGTGTTGGTGGTGGTGGTAGCATGTCAGTGTGTTGAGAGGAAGAGGTAGTCTGGGAAATTCTGCTGAGCAAACTCTGGGCCCATTTCCACCCCCAGTTAGTCCACTCCACTCAACTGGTTCACACACTGAGTGGGTCTTTGGGTGTTATTTCTGGGTAGTTGTTTTAGAATCTCTTCCAGTGGTTTGTCAGTATCTCCTTCTGGTCCAAGGAAGGAAACTTTGTCAACCTTAGCATTGACCTTCAGAATATGTTTGTAACAGCGCTGCTTGTGTGGCATTAGGCTATGTAGTGATCGAAAGAAAAAAACAGACCTTTGCACATTTTTGCACTATATGGTGGGTGTATGAGGAGATTCATTTCCTGCACAGTTAAGTCCACGTGAAGTTACCTTGTGCTGTATTTGACATCTAGCAAGGTCTCTGTTTGGAAGGAAAGATGTAAGCTTAAAAATGAAGTGGCCAGAAGTTATGTTAAAAGTAGATAGCGTAGCTGGTTTTAAGAAAGGTTTGGACAAATTCCTGGAGGAAAAGTCCATTGTCTGTTATTAAGACATGGGGGAAGCGTCTGCTTGCCCTGGATTGGTGCACTCAGCAGCAACAAATACTAGTTTTGGCTGGCTCTTTCCCCGCATTTCTCCTCTCTTCCCCACGATTTAATATCCAGTTCAGGCAGTAAGTAAATACATCGGCAGAGGGGGGGGTCTGGTAAGTCTTGTGGGCTGGGGATGGAAGGTGAGAATCAGTTCTGTAGGCTATCAGAAATTTGCTTAATTATCTACTCACACAGAAAAGCAGTAAAGTCAATAGGTTCTCTGAGTGGGAACAACCTGTTTGATCTTGCACTCTTGTGATTGACCAATTGTTTATCACTGTTTAATTTATCACATTGATTAATTTGAGCACACCTGAGGTGTCCTATGATGGTGTGCACTGCAGGCAGAGGAGCCTTATTGTGTAAAGCACTGGAGAATTCTCTCCTCTCGCTTACCTCTCACGCTGAGGACACCCTGCTTCAGTATAATCATTTATATGATTTATCTTATAAACATTATTACGTGGTCTTTTCCTCAAGTGCTGAGACATCAGGTTGTTCCCACTTGGAGAACCTATTGACTTTTACTGCTTTTCTGTGTGGCTTTAACATTTTTGCTATTCAGTATACCTAAACTATTATTCAGTAGAAAAAATATGGTTTGTTCAATCAAATCCTGTGTGGACATTGGACTTCTATGAGTGAATGTTCTGCTTGATTGAACAAACTAAATTTTTTCTACTGAATAATAGTCTAGGTACAATGAAAGTAAATAGCAAAAATGTTTGAGTAGATAATTAAGGAAATCTTTTTCATATTGCTTGCTTATGGACTGGGAAAAAAGACTGTTCAAGCAAATGTCTCCAGAACTGCTTTAATGGAAAAATGTGATTTTTTTTTTTTTAAGTACTTTGTGAAATTTATTGTTGTTGTGAAATTTATTGTTATACTTTGTTTAAACTTAAAAAGCGGTGTCATTAACAGTGAATCTAATCGAAAAATCGATTCAACAGGGTGAATCGAATCGAATGAAATATTTTTCTCTGAATCGGGCAGCACTATTGGCTACCATGAGAATGGGCTACTGGGCATGATGGACCATTGGTGTGACCCAGTTAGGCTATTCTTATGTTATGTTCTCATCTGTAGGGGCCTTTGTTTTCACTTCTTATTTTAATGTATTTTTTTCCTGGGAACTTATCAGTGTTTTTTTATAATGGGAACAAAAATGGAAGAGAATTAATGTGTGTGGAATGGGGGGGTAACTAATTTCTTCAGCTAAATAATTCAATCCACTTCAAACAGACATAGGAGAACTCACGCACCATTCACACACCCTCCAACCAAAAACGTCAAAAGAAAAAAACTGTTCGACAACCTCCTAGCCATTCGAGCTGCAACACTTGACCCCCAACTCTACAACCTATTGACCTCGACCACAAACTACAAAACCTTAAAAAAAGAAATAAAAACCCTTCTATTCAAAAAACACATAAAACCAAACTAACATAATCAGAACTGTCCCAAGCATCACCTGCAACTACTCCATATGTACTTCTGATGTCATGACAATTCCGACATAATTTATGTTATGTTATGTTTGGAATAATGGTTACATAAATGAGGTTCAATAAAAGAAAATTTTCACTGCCTGTTTCTATTCTGACCATTTATTCCATTTCATGGTTATTGCAAAAAAAAATAAAAAAAAATTTTTCCATGAGGGGGGGGGGGGTGTCAAAAAATGATGGGCCCCGGGTGCCACATACCCTAGGTACGCCACTGCTTTGAATTGATCATCTAGATTATACAATAGAATCCTATACAGAACCATGGGAAAGTTCAAAAAACATAGACTGAGACTTCTACTTTCATTTTTTATCTGTTTAAACTGCCAGATGACTACCGTATTTTCATGCATATAACGCGCGCGTTATACACGATTTTTACAAACCGTGCATAACCGTGCGCGTTATACATGTGAGCATGTTTTACAACTTTTTTTTTTCAATCCGATCTGGCATCCCCCCTGCGAACCGGCAACCTCCCCCCTTCTCGCGTCACCCCCCTCCCCCGCGATCCTACATCCCTCCCAGCACCGCAAAGAGAGCGAGACCAGAAGGCTTTGAGCATGCGCAAATGCTCAAAGCCTAGTCCAGCCCGGCGCAGGAAGAAGAGGGATCTCTCTAGCACCGCACCGCCCCGCCCAGCCCATCCCAACCCAACGAGGGAGGATCTTCGGGCACTGGCACTGGCACATCCTGTGCATTGGTGCTGGTGCCGGTGCCGGTGCCCAATCGGGTAAGAGATGTTTTGCGGTGCTGGGGGGATGTAGGATCGCAGGAGAGGGGGGGTGAAGCGAGCGGGGGGGAGGATGCCGGTTCGCAGGGGGAATGCCGGATTCGAATGAAAAAAAAAATGCTCTCTCGGGTAAGCGAGAGGGGGGGAGGATGCCGGTTCGGAGTAGGCGGGAAGAGGTTTTAGCATGCGCGGTATACGCGTGTGCGCGCTATATTACATTTTTTTTACATAAATTTGTGTTCCCCGTGCGCTATACCCATGTGCGTGTTTTACATGGGTGCGCGGTATATGGGTGAAAATACGGTAATTACTTCTGCATTGACTTGTTTAGTTTTTTTCCCACAAACTACTCAACAGTATCAACTCTACTCCTAAAACCAGTCAATCTTGCATCTTTTGTTTTTGCATTAAACTCTTCTTATTTTTATGCTATTTGCAATATCTTTTACAGAGATATTAATAGAATATTCACATCAACTCCAGGGTAATATTAGGTGGCCTTGGCAATGAAAAAAACAAAAAAAACTGAACCGGGGGGGGGGGGGGGGGTGAGGGGGATTACATCTGATAATACCAACTCTATTTCAAACCCTATGGATCCACTCTCCATATCTTGCCTATTCAGCTCTGAAACAGTTACAATTTTACAGTGAAAAACCAACTAGCAGGAAATGTTATATTTTTCCACTTTGTAAGAGGACAAATTATATCATCATACGCATTGAAATTTAAATTGCTAGGCATCACTTAATTAATAACTAGGCAATTAAGCAATTTTTAACATGGGACTCAAATGAGCAATAAAAATGTTGAAATAAGCTGCAATCATCATAAAATTCATTACATTACAAAAAAAAAGCATGTTTTCCTTTCCTTCACTTTAAATCTCATGATTGAAAAAAAGGGTTTTAAAGATTACATTTCAAAGTCTTATAGTATATGGTTAAATTGAAACCTTAATCTTGTCAGTCTCTGAATTGTCTAATTGACTCTCTTGCATCTTTAAGGATTCTCTGCTATTTTAGGTTTCCATGTTAATGGTTTCCTGTCCTGTAAGAACTGAAAATCAAATATATTAGAAATTGAAAACAATCTAAGAACATAACATATTTGAAGTTACAATAAGCAGACATTTTGAAACACAGAAGAAAAGACTCAACAGAGTCCAAAGATTTTGAACAGTCATATGTTTCCACTGCCTGTAGAGCTGGTTTAAGGAACTGTGGCACCCTGTGGCCAATTTTTGCATCAGGGCCCCACCCATAATCTAGTATACCTCTCTCTTCACTCCCTCCACCCCCATAATCTAGTATACTTCTCTCTTCACTCCCTCCACCCCCCCCCCCCCCGCCTACTATCCAGTAGCTATTCCTCTCCCCTTCCAGCTCATGATCCAGTATCTCCCCTTCTCTTTCAAGTCCCTCCCCACTGGTGACAAAAGACACCAAAATCACAATCGGGCATCTCTCTCTCTTCCCTTCCCACATTTTGTGGATACTGAACTGCAGGCAGAGAGAAGAGGGGAGGGAAAGAAGGGAAGAGATACCAGATCAGGATTTTAGTACCCTTTATCACAGGCACCTTGAGTTAATCCCTCATCTGGTCCTCACCTGCCTGTCACCTTGGTTGGCAACCTGCGGCTCGCGAGCCACGTGAGACTTTTCTTGCATGTGGCTGTAGCTCTTTAGGCCCCGACCTTTTAATCTCCCTCACAACCCCACGATCCCCCTCCCAAACCTACCAAGGTACCTGGTAGTCCAGCGGGGGTCTTTGTGGCAGGAGCACGGCCTTCTCACTCCTGCCTCCTCGTGGCTGGCTTCTATATGGCTAGTAGGAAGAAGGAGGTATTGATGGTCCTGTATAAGACTCATTTAGAATATTGTGTACAATTCTGGAGACCACATCTTCAAAAAGATATAAACAGGATGGAGTCAGTCCAGAGAAAGGCTAAAGTATGGTGCATGGTCTTTGTCATAAGGCACTTTTTACCACAGTTTTTTTAAAGGACCCCTTTGGATCTGAAGAAGGGGGTCCCAAAGCTGGTCAAATATATTACACTCATGCAGCAAGAAAAGTACAATAATTTTGTTTTTCTTTGTCTTTATTTTCTTTTAGTCAATAGGCTAGCATGTTGTTTTTAGTGTGCATTATTGAACTAATAAATAAATAATATGCAGATAGCATGCATTAGAAATGAAACATAACCAAAAAAAAAAAAAGGAGAAAGAAAGAAGAAAGCACATTTGGGGGGGAAAAAAAATCTCTGAAACATAGTCAGTGTGCAGAAACACTGACATCTTCCCAGCGTTCCTTATACCAGTATGACAAGGCTGGATGATTTTGTATAGATCTTCTGCAGAGTACCAGATTCGTGTTCTCCTTGCTATCTACCACTGAACTATCTCTGCAGTTTAGCAAGCCAAATTAAACAGCAGGAAATCACCGTGACCTGATGGTATATATCTCAGAGTACTGAAAGAATTCAAAAATGAAATTGCAGATTTACAATTTGAAGGGGTAGGGTAGCTAATTGATGTATTATTATTGTTGCCCTATCTTTTGTTGCAATCTGCTGTGTACAGTCTTAAAGCCGAGAGTATTGGGCTATAAGACTGCATTAAACTAAATTAACAATTAAATAATCTGTAATCTGTCATTAAAATCACATAATGGAGCTCATAAATAAAAAAATATAAACATCTAAAAAGCATTCTAAATTGGTACTTGGACGTCCTAATCACCAGGACGTCCAAGTGCTGATAATCAAAATTGCCTTTCTGGCTGCCTAGCGAGGTGTCCCAGCCTCTGTGTGTCCAGAACTCAAGATGGGCATTGTAGAGGCATGTTTCGGGGGTGGGGGGTGGGAGAGGCGGTGGTGGATTTAGGCATGCATAAGGGTGGGTTAGACTTGGACATCTTGCAGCAATAATCAAACTTTTTCCAAGACGTCCTGAATGGAACATAGACGTTTGGACCTAGACCTGTTTTAGAAGTGTCTAAGTGCCACAAAAGTTTCCATACTGACCAGATGACCACTGCATCCATCAAGGTTCACTGATCCCCTTCCACCACACAAAAATGAGAACAAAAAGGTACATAACTGACTCTAGAACAGGAACATCTGGTATGGGAAAGTCTAGTAGAGCAGCACACAGGTGTCTTAAGTAGCTTTGAGGGTGGGCTAGTGAATTAGGACCATAAGGCACTCTAACCACATCTATGATATTAAGTATGAGCCCATCAAAACCACCCAAACCCTACTATGCTGCCATATAAGTGCCACATACAGCCATAAAGGCTATTGGAGTGGAACACAGGTGGGTATAGTAGGTTTTTGGGGAGTCTTGGGGGACTCACCTTAAATTATAAGGGGGTTAGGGTGAGATATATGACATCTGACACCCTTTATGTAAAGTTCACAGCAGTGCCCTCTAAGGTGTCCCACTACTCTGTTGAGATGTCTAAGTGGCCAATCCAATACTATGCTGGCCCCTCCCTTGTCCAAATGGTCTGGATTAGGACATTTTGAACATGGACAAAAATGACCAAAAAAGTTAGGCATCCTTAGGAATGACATGGATAACCTGGACATACAGATGATTCAACTGGACATACTGGCCTCACTTGTGTATGCTGGACACTACAGACCTATATTTTCCCATAGCCAGGCCCAGCCTGTACCTTGCTGTCTGTAAACACCTGCAGCCTTTGCAATGCTAACAACGTTTTTGTTTCCATTCCCTGCTGGGAGGATATTTCTCCAAGGTTCTGCTGAACTGTTATCAGTGCTGTATGACTTCATATGCCAGGCACCCTGGAAAGCCATAAAACTTTTATAATGAGCAAGGATCCCTGCAGGACGATGTGGGTGTAGCGAGATGAAAGAACTTGGTACCAAAACATTTGCTCCCTGTCTCTGAACCAAGCTATGGGAACCAAGCAGCTGGATTGTTAAAAGGTCACCTTTGCCAACTTTCAGCATACAAGGATACTATCCCGAAGATGCACAGAATTGTAAAACCACTAATTAACATCTACAAAGTCATCTCAGCGCTGGAGAAAGAAAGTTCACCAAGAGTTCTCTGTTTCTGCAAGGCCCCCCTACTGGGGAGAGGGGGGTGGAGGTGAGAGAGGCGTGGACTGAGATGAGGAGTTAGATGTACATTATTTTATGTACCAATAGGGAATTACATAACCAGAATTCGGGGATGGACTTTTTTGGAACAAAGGAAGAATTGCTCTGTATAAAAAACACGTGTATTTTAGGTAGAGCCAGAGAGATTTGCTTACTTATGCTGCAGGGAACTGCTAGCCCCCTGCTAAGCATATGAGTGTTAGTTCTGCTCTCCATTGCATATTCTGAACTGACAATATATTTACTACGCCTTTGCTACTGCCATTTTTGTAACCTTTTATACTAACAATAAACAAATATTGTCTGTTTTTGGAACATACAATGCTGTCTCGTAGTCATTCCAATGAGGTAAAATAAGTGGCATTACTTCAGGAGCCACGACATCCAAATAGGTCATTTAAAAAAATATGGATGTCTAGCGGTTTTGAAAATGGATGTTTCCCCACTTCGATATTTTGACTTCTTATAGGATACATGCAAAGTCAAACTTAGAAAATGCCCCTCAATATCTTGTTTGGAAAGTACTAAATTAATACCAATTTTTAAAAAAGATTCCAGGTGTGATCCAGGAAACGGCAGATCAGCGAGTCTGACAACAGTATTAGGTAAAATGATAGACAGTAGTATAAAAATAAAATTGTGAGCACATAAACAATATGATTGACTATGATTCCTCCAACATGAATTTAACCAAGAGTAGTCTGCCTTGCCAATCTGCTACATTTTTTTGAAGGTATGAATAAACATGTGGATAAAGCTGAGCCCCCCGGGACAGATAGGGAAAATGCTTGAGTACCTGATTGTAGAACCGCTTAGATAACCTTGATAGGCGGTATATAAAAGCTAATAAACTTGAACTTAAACTTGAACTTGAACTACCAGTACTATATCTGGAATTTAAAAAAAACCTTTGAAATTAAAAAGACATGGGATAAGACATAAATGGGTAGCCATGTCCTCAAGAGGCATAACCCATTCAGATTTTCTTTGATATTACTGGGTGCTAGAATATAGAAGTCTGCTGGAACTACTGGAGTTACTATTGAAGCTCGATTCCTTGGGTTCTAACTACTAGAGTTGCTGTCGAAGCTTACTCCAGCCTAGCATCATTTGCAGGGTCAGGCCTGGCTAGTACCTGGATAAGGGAACACTGGGGAATACCAGGTGCTGTAGGTTGCAGGGCCCCATGTTGGGCAGTGGCAACATAGTGGAGCCCCACACTGCACCAGAGAAGGCAAACCACTCCTGTACTCTGCCTTGGAACATCACAGAGAAGATTCTTTACTGTGAATGCAGCCATGGGTCAACTCAAAGGCATACACACACAGTGCCATTTTGAAAAACATTTAACCAAATAAAATGGTATGATTTAAAACAAGTCTAGGACAATGGACTATGGCCAAATATCCACAGTACAAGTGACCACAGCCAACTCATCATGGGACAACAATACAGAGAAATTTTAAAAAGTTAAAATAATGCAACAGAAAGACATTAAAAAAAACCACATGTTATTAACATATTTGTTAATAAATTTCTCCACATTCAGATTGTGCCATGACTCACAATTAAAAGGAATGATGAAATACAAATTCTCTGTGTTCAGTTGTCCTGTGTTGAGTTGGCCATGGTCAGTCTTCCCATTCCCTGTCCTAATGCTGCAAGTTTCATGATAAGAAAGGCAAAACATGCAAAATTATGTAAAGCATCTCATTACTATTTAAATTCCATAATGTGACTTGTAGTTAACACTGAGTACTGGAAAGCATTACCGCCTGGAACCATTGGTTTTACTGGGTTCCTGCACTAGCTAGTGCCGTGTGGCATGGCAGTCATTTTGCTACAGCAGCATAAGATCCAGTGACCAGCACCATTTTAATTAGCCCCAGATATCCGAACCCGGTGCCCGGACTGCCACAGGCTAAATATTGTCCAGTTTTGATTCTGAAGATGAGCTCTCTCCTTGACCAGAAGTCTAATGCTTATTTGAGTCTATGGGCTCCTTTTACTAAGCTGTGATAGCGTTTTTAGCGCGTGCAGGATTTTAGCACACGCTAAACCCACACTACGTGGCTAGAACTAACGCCAGCTCAGGGCTGGCATTAAGGTCTAGCATGCGCGGCAATTTAGCACGCGCTAAGCGTACGCTAAAACCGCTATCAAAGCTTAGTAAAAGGAGCCCTATATGAGCTTATATATGCCCCTCCACATTTATATGTCACAGAGATATTGGTACTAGATCTGCATTCTTTTTTTTTTAAGTTCAATAATTTTTATTAATATTTAAATAGATCATACATAAATGAATCACAACAATTAATCAATAAAGCTATCATAGATACAACGAAAAGGGCAGTATGGATGTACACCTTGTTCAGCTGAATCATCTGCATTCTAAACACTGAACTCAGCCCTTCTGAGAACATGGAATTTTTGCTCTCATTTCCTCAGTAAAGTGTCACTTGCATTCCATTTTGGTATTTTATTCTATTCTCTAAAAGGTAACAGATTAGTATAATGTTACTACCTCTCTCCTCTCAATTTCTTTCTTTCTGTCTTGAATGGTGAGGCCATCATTAAAGGAAAGTGAACCGTGCACTTTAGTGACAATCACTTCTTAGCTAATACAACCTAAGAATTTCCTTTTGAAAGTGAGTATATAGGCTGTAAAGTCCATGGGAAGGCTCATTGTTACCTGAATTTTCAGTTTGGAGTTGCCTAGTAGTAAGAAAGGTAGGCTGAGTCCAATATTCTTTCTAAGCTGGGAATCCTATCTTCACATACTGCATTTGCAAGAAGAAATTCTCCCCTCGTACCCATGGGTTAGGGGAGCAAGAGAAGGCGTAATAGATACAAACTAATAAATTATTGTGAAAAGGGAAGTCCTCAGTCTCACAGCCCGCAATGGGAATTCAACCCTAATGCCCAGCTGCCACAAAGTTACACCCAAACCCAGCGCCATTTTTCAAACTTGCCTCTCTTTGATCGCTGGATTTTCTGTGCAAGCAAGCAGCATTAGCAGTATTAGTTCCTGAGGAAGGGGGGTCATGTAAGCCTCAGAAACGGAGCCCTGTTGGACATTACAAACATGCAGCTTTTGGACTTCAATATTTACTCTATTGGGAGAAGATAAATTCCTTGCTGAATTTTAAAGTATTGTTTTTCCAGCATTCCGATCTTGAGTGTGGCCTGGATGGACTTTGGTCGCTGTGCACCCTCAGGTTGAGGGGCAGAGACGGCTTAAATCATATATAATAAAACGCTAAGCACGCATGCGCACTCGCGCCGCGTGTTCCCTGATCTGTCGCGGTGGCACGAGTGCGCATGTGCGCCAGAAAAGCTTCCCTGCTCTCCACCTCACAATACAGCCCTACCGGCTGAAGTGTCTTTAGACGCTGCCCTACCGGCTGAAGTGTCTTTAGACGCTGCCGCGGCAAGGCAGTGGGAGCAGCGGCTGCTGGGAGGAGGCCGCGGTGGCTGACAGATACAGAAAGCAATACTTAGAATTGGGACTGGAGATTCAGTGGAGTTTGTGGTGCTCTCCACCTCATGCAATAAGGCCTTACCGGCCGAAGTTTCTTTAGACGCTGCAGCGGCTCCTCTCATCCGCCCAGGCCCCGCTCCCTCTCATGGCGCTAGCGGCGGCTGCCGGGAGGAGGGCTCTGAGCCGCTGAAGACTGTCCCTAATCAGCTTACCTGAAACGGTCCCTGACTCACAGACTAAGCTACCGCTATCGGCGGCCATGGGGCCTTTCAGGCTCAATCGGGCGCATCGGCTCAGAGAGTGTCTGTTTGGGTGAGCATTTTATTTTGTTATTTGAGTAAAGGGGTATGTGTGTCGGTGGTGGATTTGGTAGCCCTTTGAAAATATTCAGTGGTTTGGAGTTCCTTCTCCCTCTCTCCCCCTGCCGATGGACAGACATGCAGCTGACTGTGAATGAGTATGTGGAATGCTTGGTTGGGTGAAGTATGGATGCACTTTTTCATCTTGGCCCAGGGGTGGTTTCCTAGGGGGGGGGTTCAGCGGGGGGAGGGGGAAGCTGGAGGCCCTGCTCACATCATTAGTGACTCCGTCGCTCCGTCTCCCTAGGTGGGTGGGGCGAGAGTTGGTATTGGGGAGTAAGAGGGGGAGGTTGGGTTGGCGGTGGGGGGAGTGGGTTGGGTTTTGGGTAGGGGGGTGGAACTGTCATCCTTCAGTCATTTTGGGTGTTGTTTGCTGGGTTCTTCTACAGAGCAGACAGGCATGGCACAACAGGGGGCCAGGGAGAGAGGGAAAGGGGGCTGCTTTAGGAGGAGGGGTGTGCTAAAAAAAAGCGGCCAAGGAGAGAGAAAGAGAAAGAAAGACGGACACACACATCTATTCTAGCACCTGTTAATGTAATGGGCTTAAAGACTAGTTGATGAATAATTATTGACTGTTTGCTTTCTTTGCACTTTAATCACATGTAGCACTTTTGTTTAGTGCTCCATGTAGTATTTCTAAAGAACTCACTACACTACTCCAGATAACCTACCACTGAAACTTACAAAAGATACTTACAAAAAGGCAGAACAAGTCAAAAGGTTCTAAGAGTGGTAACTCAAAGACAAGAGTCCCTGTGAATATCAATATAACTTCAAAATGAAATAATATAATAAATATTTAGTGTAATTGGGTACCTTCAGTGTGGAGGGTCAGCGAAGGGAGAATTTCTCCAGCGCTTCACACAAGGCAGAGGCAACCATACCCCCGCCTGCACACCATCATCGGGTACCTCTTGTTTGCCTTAAATCAAAATGTGAATCAAACCACAGTGAAATCTATATATATAAAATCGGAGGTATGTATGTGTGTATGTATGTATGTGTGTATGTGCCACGATCACGCAAAAACGGCTTGACCGATTTGAACGAAACTTGGTATGCAGATCCCTCACTACCTGGGATGATATGTTCTGGGGGTCTCGCGGCCCACCTGCACACGTGGGCGGAGCTACAAACATAAAATCATATTTCACCCATTCATGTCAATGGAAAAAATGTAAAAAGCTGCCTTTCTCACAGTAATTCACAAACGGCTTGACCGATTTGAACGAAACTTGGTATGCAGATCCTTCACTACCTGGGGTGATATGTTCTCGGGGTCTCGCGGCCCACCTGCACACGTGGGCGGAGCTACAAACAGATAATCAGATTTCACCCATTCATGTCAATGGAAAAAATGTAAAAAGCTGCCATTCTCACAGTAATTCCAACTACCTGGGGTGATATGTTCTGGGAGTCTCTCGGCCCACCAGCACACGTGGGCGGAGCTACAAACAGAACATCAGATTTCACCCATTCATGTCAATGGAAAAAAAGTAAAAAACTGCCATTCTCACAGTACTTCAAAAACGGCTTGACCGATTTGAATGAAACTTGGTATGCAGATCCCTCACTACCTGGGGTGATATGTTCTGGGGGTCTCACGGCCCACCTGCACACGTGGGCGGAGCTACAAACATAAAATCAGATTTCACCCATTCATGTCAATGGAAAAAATGTAAAAAGCTGCCTTTCTCACAGTAATTCCAACTACCTGGGGTGATATGTTCTGGGAGTCTCTCGGCCCACCTGCACACGTGGGCGGAGCTACAAACAGAACATCAGATTTCACCCATTCATGTCAATGGAAAAAAAGTAAAAAACTGCCATTCTCACAGTACTTCAAAAACGGCTTGACCGATTTGAACGAAACTTGGTATGCAGATCCCTCACTACCTGGGGTGATATGTTCTGGGGGTCTCGCGGCCCACCTGCACACGTGGGCGGAGCTACAAACTGAAAATCAGATTTCACCCATTCATGTCAATGGAAAAATTATACACAGCTGCCATTCTCACAGTAAATAATAAACGGCTTGACCAATTTGATCGAAACTTGGTATGCAGATCCCTCACTACCTGGGGTTATATGTTCTGGGGGTCTCTTCACCCAAGAATTTATATGTTCTTGCTCCTGGAGGTGAAACTAAAAATGTTGTTTATAATCAAGTTTTGTGTTTGTTGTATTGTATTCATTTTGTCAAATATTTCGCATTATAATTTGATTATTGTACTTTTTATAAAGCTGTAAAAATATAATTTCATTCACCACTATAAAGTATCTTTATTTGAATCCATTTACTGTGTTATTGCTATAATTAAATACCCGTGCAACGCCGGGTCATCAGCTAGTAACTAATAAAACAGAGGTGAAATCGATCATTGAGACCACTCTGAGAACCCCCCAGCCAACTCCCCAAACAGTGACAATGGACTTAACTTCAAGTAGTCTTCATAAGTCGTACAGCAAAGACAAGGGGAAATAGATAGTCAATACATCCCTAGATACCAGGTTCAACCAAGCCCGGTTTCGGGAACTCAGCATCCCTTCATCAGGAACCCGCAGATGGAAAAAAAAAAATCAATGGCATAAGTCCAAGCCGGCTGTGAGGCTGAGGACTTCCCTTTTCACAATAATTTATTAGTTTGTATCTAGTATGCCATCTCTGCCCCCCTACCCTGTGGATACTAGGGGAGAATTTCTTCTTGTTCTTACATTATATACTCCTCCGTTGGGTTTGCTTCATTGTAAAATCACATACTGCATATGACAGTCCCTGACAATTTAAAGTGTGAGAGCACCACTCTCCCCCCCCCTCACAGGAATGCCAATAGCTTTGAAGGAACACTAAGAGCTAAATAAGCAAGGGTTCAAATCTCAGTGAATTGCCTTTTGATCTTACACAAGAGGGTGCTGAAAAGTTCTCAGCCCAATCAACCAAGGGCTAGATTCACTAAGCTCACCGATCTTGTCCCGACCAATTTGCGAGTCTTCTCCGACCAGGACCCGATTCACTAACCTTCTGCCCAATCTGATCTGCACCTGATGTGATCCGTACATGCAAATGAGGGGAAACGGCATGCATAAGTAGGAAGGCAGCGAGTCACTCTTAAAAAGGTTGGTCAGGAAACAGAACTCCAGCCTACCAGTACTCGTAAAGCAGGCAAACAGAGAATCAGCAAGGCATAGGGCGGGTTCCCGGAATAAAGTGAAGATTTACAAGAAAGAAGATTAGCAGAGGTAAGAACCTAATCTTTCGATTTTGTACAATCCCACTTTATTCCGGAACCACTGGGATATAACAAAGCAGTACCAAAAATTCAGGGTGGGACTGATGAGCTTGCTGCCAATGCAGAAAAACCAAAAACGTCATCCTGCTAGGCCGCCACATTGATCCTGTAAAACTTGGTGAAAGTGTGCAAGGTAGACCATGTAGCAGCTCTGCAAATCTCATCCAGAGACACAGCTTCCCAAGAGGAGGAATAACGATTGGGCTTGCTGCTCCAAAAAGAAGCGACTGCTGAGGACCAGTCACTCACATCCTTGCCGACTGTCCTGCTCTCTGCCGCCCTGAAATCCCAGTATCAAAAATAAAACCATCAAAATAAAGCATCTCCCGTGTGCAAAAAGCACCCTGCTCTCTTCGAGCCCGTTGTTTTAACCCACATAGAGCCCCATAATGAGGTCAATATTTTATTATGAAAAATAAATAATGCGGCTTGCATTAAACTATATAAGCAGTATTATTTATGGGAAAATATCTCCCTGTTTAGAGATGGAGTTATCTTTTCTCTCAGGGGTCACTTCAAAGGTGGATGCCTTCAAGCAATATCCCCTCTCTCTTATCTGTTTTCCAAAAAGAACTGTCTATCCTGATACATCTTTTAATATTTCCAGCCTTGATCATCTTTCCAAATTAACCTCTTTCCCTGCAACTCTGATCCTCTGCCCACCACTGATCCTAAGTCTCCTGAGCTATCCTCTTCAATTCTAGGTGAAAAGTAGGTAAATGATCGCAATTCATCAGCTGTATCTATTGTTCAATATCGAAGCCAATTCCCAAACCTTTGTAACTTAGGAACTCTATGATCCCTGTAGATAGATTAGCAGAAAGGAGGATAAAAAAAAAATAATTTCTCTCTTAACTTGGCATCAAAGCCAGTTTGGTGCTTTGGTTACCAACCTTCACAAACCTCTCCTTATTTTGCCCCTATTTGCATGGAAGCAGTTTATTTTGTCTGTGCATATTAAGCACAGACCTTTAGTAATACATGAACTTGGACTGTATATAAATTATAGCCCTAAGTGAGTCAAACTAATAGAGTCATCAATAAGGAAAGTACAGTAGACGGGGTTATTTTAGAAATCTGGTCATGTTCAGGGCTCTTTTTGAGCCAGTACCTGCCGGTACATCATAAGTACATTTTGTTTTCACAGTTGCTCTTTTTTAAAAATGCTTCTGCCATTTCCCAATCACAAGCTCCCTATGCCTGACCTAAAGGCTCTCCCCAGACCTATCTTAAAAGCCTGGTGGTCTAGTGGCCTCTATGGGGCAGGAGTGACTCCCATTCGCTCCTGCCCATTCTTGTTTTGCAGTCAAAACGACTGTCACATCTTCCCACATGAGGGCTGCTGTGGACAGTTGTGTCAGCCATTTTGAGACTAGAACTAGCATTGCCAGGAGAGAGTGGAGGTCATTCCTTGCCCCAAAGAGGCAGCAAAAGCAATCTCAACAGGATTAAGTTTTGGAAAATTATTATCCAAAATAACTTTTATATTTTGAAAAATTATGGAAAAAGGCTTGAGCTCATGAGTTATTTTTTTTTTCAGAGTGCTACAAAGTCCAAGTGAACTTTGAAAATGCTATGCAAAGCAGTACTGTAGCAGACTAATATATAATACCATGAGTAATGCTACCTCACTACCATCCATCTGTCCCAAAATGTTATTTGTATTTTACTGTCTGAAATATTGCTTAGCATGTGTTTTCTCTGTCCTTTAGTACAGTGTTGCTGAAAGACCAAATTATTTCTGAACTAGGTAGAACTAATTATAACTATACTGTATACTACATCTTATTTTACAAAATAAGGTTATTTTAAAAGGAGAAAACTGCAACTGTGATCTTCAGCAACTAATTTAACCCCTCTTCGCACCAGGTACAAGCATATGGGCTCTTTTACTAAAGGGTGATAAGCCCTAATGCATAAGAGAAAAAGTTTTACTGTAAACTACGAGGGTAAATCAAAAAGTAAGGACAACATACATCTAATGGCTTTATTAGAAATAACTGTGAGCAATTAGAACATAAGAACATAAGAATTGCTGCTGCTGGGTCAGACCAGTGCTCCATCGTGCCCAGCAGTCCGTTCCCATGGCGGCCTTTAGGTAAAAGACCAGAGACCTAACTAAGTCTAGCCTTACCTGCGTACGTTGTGGTTCAGCAGGAACTTGTCTAACTTTGTCTTGAATCCCTGGAGGGTGTTTCCCCCTATAACAGCCTCTGGAAGAGCGTTCCAGTTTTCTACCACTCTCTGGGTGAAGAAGAACTTCCTTATGTTTATATGGAATCTATCCCCTTTTAACTTTAGAGAGTGCCCTCTCATTCTCCCTACCTTGGAGAGGGTGAACAACCTGTCTTTATCTACTAAGTCTATTCCCTTCATTATCTTGAATATTTCGATCATGTCCCCTCTTAGTCTTCTCTTTTGAATGGAGAGGAGGCCCAGTTTCTCTAATCTCCACTGTACGGCAACTCCTCCAGCCCCTTAACCATTTTAGTCGCTCTTCTCTGGACCCTCTCGAGTAGTACTGAGTCCTTCTTCATGTACAGCGACCAGTGCTGGATGCAATACTCCAGGTGGGGGCATACCATGGCCCGGTACAGCAGCATGATAACCTTCTCTGATCTGTTTGTAATCCCCTTCTTAATAATTCCTAGCATTCTGTTTGCCCTTTTTGCCGCCGCCGCCGCGCATTGCGCAGATGGCTTCATTGACTTGTCTACCAGTACTCCCAAGTCTCTTTCCTGGGGAGTCTCTCCGAGTACTGCATCACCTTACACTTATCCATGTTAAACCTCATTTGCCATGTCGTGGCACATTTCTCGAGCGTGTTTATGTCTTCATCATGCAGTGATGCACCCATGTATCATCGCTGGTGACAATTCTCTCCAGAATACTTGGACCTTCTTCATACTGCCTCAGGAGCTGGGTCGCAACCTCCACACACTGTTGATTGTGCAGATCAGTAAACTGTCTGGGAATCCACTTTGGGCAGACTTTCCTCTATCCCAAGTCATCATGCATTATGGCAAATGCAGATCCATAGCTGATATCCAAATTTGCAGCCAATTGAGACACCGTTATCTGTCGGTCTCTCTAATTGAGGCATCTGTCTTGTCAATGTGCTCTTGTGTGCATGCTGTTGATGGACGACCAAAATGACCTTCATTGGTTACACCTGTTCTTCCTGTTTTAAACCTTTTTACCCACTCATAAACTTTTTCTTGATTCCTGGTACTGTGTCCATACTGAGTCAATATCCGATGATGAACTTCCACAGGTTTCACTCCCTCTGCCCAAAGAAAGTGCTCTACTGCATGGTGCAATCTTGCAATGGACCGTCCATCTTTCTGACCTCATGGCCGCCACACAACTAAAGGCTGAGTGCTGCACTGTGCGTGGATGAACTATCCAACAGGCAATGTATGAGCACATATGTTGCATTTCGTTAGCTCTGTTCTGGTTATCACATAATTTAAAAATTGCCTTTAATTTTTGATTTGCCCTCATGCATTAAAGCATTTTGTGGCAATGATCCCTTTTCCTAGCACTGTGTGTTGTTAATTTTTAATACATTTTGGAAGGTATGTGTCATGAGCATGGAATGGGAATAGGTATGGATGGGATATCAAGCTAGCACAGTAAGGGCTATTTTTATGAAGCTGCAGTCAATTGTGAGGAAATCTCATTATATTTATATTTAGCTTTCAAAAGAGCCTGCAAGGTGATTTGATCCCAATTCGAGGCCAACTGTGACTATAAAGTCAAAATAATTGTGCCGAATACGAAATTATGTGCCTTCTTGTAGCTTTGAAAGTGTCCCAAATAGTTTCTAGAGAGATTTCCTCCGAGGTATTGAGCTGAAAATACTCAAGCATTTTATTTTGAATTTGGGGTCCATTGACGTCTTTTGTGGCTTTGTTATAGTTGTCTTTTATTTTATTTTTCATTGTTTTAGCACACACATATCCAGGGGAGGGGGGGGTATCTCTTTTGTTGGTTTTATTCCCTGATGGAAAATTGATCATCCAAGTACCCATAATCAAAACCAGCTTAGGCCTTTCCCCTGCCTCTAAACAGAGAGAAAAGAGACGTTTTTAGAGGAGGGGAAAGGGCGGGCGGTGGGCGGGAGGTGGGCCAACCTAGACCTAGGCGTGCAGCAAATATAATCAAAACTTTAGGCAGGTTGCCTAGTTGGCACTTATACGGTTTGACTTAGATAAAGTCAAAACAGGTCTGTGCCGAAAAAGGGGCCGCTGCGATCAGCTCAGCGGCCCCAGCAACCTGCCTACCCCCTACAGCAATGATCGCGGCAGGAGAGATGCCTCATCTCCCCTACAGCGATGCCCTATCTCTCCTGCCGCGGGTTGTGGCAGTTCGGGTAGTGGAGTGATGGCATCGCGGTAGGGGAGATGAGGCATATCTCCTTCCGCGATACATCACCCCCCCCCGACAACATCGGGGCAAGAGGGAGCCCAAGCCCTCCTGCCCCGCAATTCCCAATCCCACCTGAGTCCAATGGGGCCAGGAGGGGGCCCAAGCCCTCCTGGCCTCTCTCCCCCACCCCCTACAAGATCGGGCAGGAGGGAGCCTAACCCCTCCTGCCCAGGCGGACCCCCTACCCCCCACCCCCCACTACAATACGGGCAGGATGGATCCCAGGCCCTCCTGCCCTCGACACTACCCCCCCCAATGACCGCCCCCCCGAACTCACGATCGGTCCCCCCTGCCAACCCGCGACCCCCCGCCGACCCCACGACCCCCCCCAATCCCACCCCCCATACCTGTTAAATTTTGGCCGGACGGACGGGTGCCAAGTCCGCCCGGCAGGCCAGCCGGCTCCTGGATGGGGCCGGATTGGCCCAGGCGGCTGAAACCCCACCCACAGGTGGGGCCTAAGGTGCCTGGGCCAACCAGAATAGCCCTAAGTGATCCCATATTTTTTATTGCAGATACCACACACTAATACAAACATTAGTAGACAATATGAAAATATGTTGTGGTATATATATGGGTTTAGTGCACAAGAAAGTTTCAAGTTAGAAGATTTTATTGCACTTTGGTAAAGGGGCCATTTGAATTGTAAGCTCTCAGGGGAAAGCAAAATATCTATCATATCTGAATGTAACTCACCTTGAGCTACTGCTGAAAACGATGTGAGCTAAATCCAAATCTAAATAAATAATAAATTCGATTTTAATTAAGAATACTGTTATAAATGAACCTTGTACCAACTTCCCACTAGAGGTGTGCAGGTAAATTGCTTTTTTTGTTTGTTTGTTTAGTTTCCAGCATCATTTTGTAGTTTTTATTTATTTATAATTTTTTGTTTTTGCTTTATTTTATTTTTACAAATGGTAATATCTGCTGTCTCAAACAAACAAACAAACAAAAACCAGCTTACAACAAGCCATCTCAACTCCCCAATTACAACTTGAACCACTGATGAAAACACATACCTCAATGCCCTATCAATCCCCCCTGCCAACACTAACATTAGGCAATGCATCAACTCCATTCCACACCAAAGAGGCATCTGATCCTCCTGGAACTTACTGGGAATATCAATGGTTTAGTGTTAGAACAGGAGCAATCCCTCTTTGCTCCCAGCCTCACGACATTGAAGCAAAGCCATAGCCCTAAATGGATAGGGATACCAGGAATTGTAAAATTTGATATACACTGTGAACCGAAAGAAAAAATACCAAAATGTTTTTTGTTGTATTTTATACAGTATTTGGCCAATTTTTGTGAAATTTAGTGTATTGTGTCTTGAATGAAGTTGATGCAAAATGTAAATATTTCCCACCACACCACTACCTTGTGAAAACGAATTGTTGCTATGGGATATATTCCCTGTATCAAAATGGTTTTTACTGCAGAAGACCGAATTCTGATAAATAGGAACTACAAATCACACATTGTTTTGGAATGAAAGTTCAAAACTAGGGCTGGCCAAAAAGTCTCCCTCAAGTAACTTGGCAGCTCTGCTCAAGCTAGTGCAGGTACTCAAAACCAGCTGATTCTATTTATAGACATTCCTAAGTTACCCAGTTTCAGGCTGGAGATTTTGGGACATTTTAGATTTCTGACCACCTCATCTGGTGCATTATGGAACTTGCACACAGATTTCAATGGACAGGATCGGGCACTACAAATCCCAGACTGTTTTGAGATATAAATTCAAAACCAGGAATGGCCTAAAAGTCTCCAGCCTGGATGTAGGTGCCCTGGCCTCACTGGATCTATAAACTTTTTTTAAATTTAGGCAGGTGAGCCAACTAATTGCATGGCTGGGCAAGAAAACAAGTGTAAACAGCATAGAACAACCACAGAGGTGTGGCAAAAATACCCAGGAAAAAGGAACTATAAACATTACTGGAAATATGAGATATACAGTAAATAAGAATAAGTTAGCTAGAGACAGATGTTGAAAGGCAGAATAGTTTCTCCTAAAATACAGGTGCTTTCTAACCCAAAGGGACAATGAAGAACATAAGAATAGTCTTACTTGGTCAGGCCAATGGTCCATCAAGCCCAGTAGCCCGTTCTCATGGTGGCCAATCCAGGTCACTAGTACCTGTCCACATCCCAAGGAGTAGCAATATTGCATGCTACCGATCCAGGGCAAGCAGTGGCTTCCTCCACGTCTTTCTCAATAACAGACTATGGACTTTTCCTCCAGGAATTTGTCCAAACTTTTCTTAAAACAAGCTACGCTATCTGCCTTTACCACAATGCGTTCCAGAGTTTAACTATTATCTGAGTGAAAAAAAATATTTCCTCCTATTGGTTTTAAAAGTATTTCCCTGCAGTTTCATCGCGTGTCCCCTAGTCTATGTAATTTTTGACAGAATGAAAAATCGATCCACTTGTACTTGTTCTACTCCACTCAGGATTTTGTAGACTTCAATCATATCTCCCCTCAGCGTCTCTTTTCCAAGCTGAAGAGCCCTAACTTTTTTTGTCTTTCCTCATACGAGAGGAGTTCCATTCCCTTTATCATCTTGGTTGCTCTTCTTTGAACCTTTTCTAGTGCCGCTATATCTTTCTTGAGATAAGGAGACCAGAACTGAATGCAATACTCTAGGGAGGTTGCTCATGGAGTGATACAAAAGCATTATAATATCTTTAGTCTTGTTAACCATCCCTTTTAAAATAATTCCTAGCATCTTATTGCTTTTTTGGCCGCCACCGCACATTGGATAGAAGGTTTCATCATATTGTCTTAAATGACACCCAGATCCCTTTCTTGGGTGCTAACCCCCAAAGTGGAGCCTAGCATCCGGTAACTATGATTTGTATTATTCTTCCCAATATGCATCACTTTGCATTTGTCCATATTAAATTTCATCTGCTACTTGGATGCCCAGTCTTCCAATTTCATAAGGTCTGCCTGCAATGTTTCACAATCTGCATGCGTTTTAACAACTTTGAACAGTTTAGTGTCATCTGCAAATTTAATCACCTCACTCGTCATTCCAATTTTCAGATCGTTTATAAATAAGTTAAATAGCACCGATCTCGGTACAGATCCCTGTGGCACTCCACTGTTTACTCTCCTCCATTGAGAAAAATGACCATTTAACCCTACCCTCTGTTTTCTATCCGATATTGAGTGTTATTTCATTATGTGCCAATTTACAGACATGAAATTCTATGTTCTATTGTTTCAGATCATTGACTGAACCATATCCACCATATCGCTTCTTTTCAGCACCCCGTCATAAATATAGGCATTGTTAGTAGCCTGATTCTGTAAAAATATGCCTAAGTATAAACCATACACCTGCCTATCTCTGTAAATGTCCATTTTCTTGTTGTGCGACTCCTACTTAGTAGGTGCACTGTTACAGAATATGCACAGATTGCTATGCACCTAAGCTTCAATTAATGTCAATTAAGCCTCATAATTAGCAATTAGCAGTGCCAATGAATTCTTTTATTCAATTAAATTAGGTGCCTACATTGGCTAGGCATGCTGATGTAGGTGTCTAACTTTAGGTGGACATTCAAGGTATTGAGAGCAGATGAGCCATGATATCTAGCACGTTTGTTGGATCCATATGTAGAGGGTAGGAATTTGAGATCTTTAAGAACATAAGAACATAAGAATTGCCCCTGATAGGTCAGCCCAGTGGTCCATCATGCCCAACAGTCCGCTCACGCGGCGGCCCTTAGGTCAAAGACCAGTGCCCTAACTGAGACTAACCTTACCTGCGTACGTTCTGGTTCAGCAGGAACTTGTCTAACTTTGTCTTGAATACCTGGAGGGTGTTTTCCCCTAGAACAGCCTCCGGAAGAGCGTTCCAGTTTTCCACCACTCTCTGGGTGAAGAAGAACTTGCTTAGGTTTGTACGGAATCTATCCCCTTTTAACTTTAGAGAGTGCCCTCTCGTTCTCCCTACCTTGGAGAGGGTGAACAACCTGTCCTTATCTACTAAGTCTATCCCCTGCTTATAATTTCATTGTACAAAGATATTGTACATGAACATGTAAGAGATGCAATTTTTGCTGTAAATGGTCCAAAATATTGAAATTTGATACCATTGGCACGTAAAACAGTAAGTTCAGTAGATAAATTAAACTTAAAGACCTATATTTTCACTCATGCATACTTCAGGTATAATGGGTAGTGCTGTAGGGATCTTGGAAGACAAAAAAATATCATTAATGTTTGGGGGTTTTTAAAATGATTGTTTTATATTATTTTTATTTATTTAAAGGCTTGCTATACTGCCTGGAGTCAGAGTGATTTCCTTATAAACATACATAAAGCAAAACCAATAAACAAAGAATAAACTTTCATTGAATATCGATAAAACCAAACTAATGATCTTTCCGTTAAAAGAAGGTACAACACTTCTGGCTCCATTGAAATTTGAATCTACTCCCATTAAAACTGTTTCAACTTTAAAACTTTTAGGCGTTACTCTAGACAGCAAATTTTCATATCATTCCCATATCAGCACAGTCGTCCAGAAATGTTTTTATAGATTAAGAATGATTCGTTCCCTCTCTAATTTACTGGAAGCTGCCGCATTGAAAATTTTAATTCATTCATTGGTTATTTTGTGTTTAGATTACTGTAATGCCCTCTGTAAGGGAATCACAAAAAAGGAGATCAGGCGATTACAGATCATTCAAAATACCGCTATTAAAATCATTAGTGGGGCAAAGAAATATGATCATGTCACCCCACTTTTAGTTGATGATCATTGGCTGCCTATCGAATACAGAATCAATTATAAAATTATATTTTTAACATTTACCACTAAAATGAATAACCAACCTGATTTCATTAACAGTCTTTTAATCCCGTATGTAACAACTAAATCCCTACGTTCCGCTTCTCAAAATCTTTTAGTCATACCATCATTAAAATCAATAAATACTTTACGTACCAACAACCTTGCTGTCACTGCCCCTTCCCTTTGGAATTTACTGCCTATAAATCTCCGCAATGAATTAGATATAAAACAATTTAAAATAGCATTAAAAACATTTCTATTCCGAGACGCCTTTTGTTAAATTGCCACTCTTCTTTCTTTTCCTTTTTTTTCAATTTTTACCTAACCTACTGTTTTAGCCCTATGACTTATCTATCCTATACTTATTGTAGTTCCTCCCCATCTGCCCTACTGTTGCAGTATATTTTGAGTAAGTCATTTGTCTCCCCTGTTTTAATATGTTTAATTTATTTTTGTGTAATTTTATTATGTTAACCGCTTAGAAGTTGGATTAAGCGGTCAAACAAATTTTTAATAAACTTGAAACTTGAATACAAATAAATCTTCAAAATAATATCAAAACATATAACAATAGAACCTACAAATTCTTCAATAACATATTTGATAAGATTTTATGAAAATGCCTAGACAAGGTCAAAAGTGTGAATCTACAAACAGCTTGGTTTTCAACATCTTCTTAAAGCTGTAGTGGTCTGCACATAATCTTAATTGCCCAGTAAGTATTATGTATGGATTATTCTGTATACAGTACTGTGTATTTCAAATATGTTTTAGATTGTAAGCCGCCTTGAAGGTTTTCCCTAGGTTGGGATAGAAACTTTTAAATAAACTTGGAAACTTTATAGAATTTGAGAGAATGTGTTTTAAAGCATGTGTGTGTGGGGTGGGGGATGTAATTGTTAACAGACAAAGAGCTACAGTCCATCGAGTCTGCCTAACAAGGTGACCAGAGTTGAAGCTGGCACTCTGCAGAGGTTCCACTTCTTCATAATTTAACATTGATGAGTCATTTTACATTACACATTACATTACAATTATGCTTACGAGAGGGTGCTGAAGTGTTCTCAGCCCAACCAAGAAGAGAATGACATGGATATGGTTCAATTAGTGATCTGAAACAATGTCAAAACATAGACTTTTGTTTCTGCAAATTGGTACTTAACGAATTAAGATAAACACTCTTCAGCTACAGTGGCAAAATAATTTTCAGAATTTAGAAAGTTGGTTAGTTCGGCTGAGAACTTTTCAGCACCCCCTCGTATATGTCACTAATACCATAACGTTCGTAGTAGTTTACAATAAGGAAGAAAAAAACCCCAAGACATTCACTTGGGAGGTACAAAGTAACTGTGAATTGAACTTAAGTTGTGGCAGTGAAAATGATGAATCCTAATCAACAGACCACCAGGGAGGGCCAAGGTGCATGTTAGTATACAAAGCGTAAGTGCTGGACTGTGGGAGGCATAGGTATACACAAAGCGCTGCTCACACAAACTTGCATTGGTACTCAAGATGCACGTGCATAAATTTGTTATTCTGGACATAAATATTAGTATTACAAATATTTCATTTATCTGTTTCATTTATTCCATTGCATGTTATTTAAAACACATTATAAGAACATAAGAAGCGCCATCTCCGGATCAAACCTTCGGTCTATCAAGTCCGGCGATCCGCACACGCGGAGGCCCAGCCAGGTGTACACCTGGCGTAATTTTTAGTCACCCATATCCCTCTATGCATCTCGTAAGGAGATGTGCATCTGTAGGGTCATGAAATAGTTAACTGTTGTTTAAAATATTGCTCTGGCCTACATAGCTGAAAACAGTGTATAATCTATTGACTGCATCTGCCTAAAATGTATGTCCCTACCTTACCACATTGTAAGCTGAATAGATAAGAGTTTGAGCCATGATGTACCCTGCCCTTCTGTACATTTAACTGTTAGAGTTAGATAGGTGTCCTGCTAGTGACCTGCTAGTGTGAGCTTAGAACCAATGAGTGTTAAGAAAAGTAACACGTGAAAAGCTTTTTCTAGAATTCAGTTTTATAGCCAGAAAAATGAATAAATATCTCTGTAACTTCCTGGTTTCGGCACTTCTGAGCCAGCTTGGAGCTCAGGGGTCCAGCATGCATGCTGTGAATAAAACTTGTACTTCTTCACGCCTCTGACTTTGTGTGTCCAAGTGACCTTTCATTTGGCGCCCGAACAGGGACTTGAAGGTCTCTTGACCACTGGTTACTCGATTGGTCACTTGTTTCTGGTCCTACGGCTGATATGTCTGCTTAGCCGGCTGCCTTCCTTTTGGGGGGTTGGCAGACCTCAGGACGTTGGACCGCTTCAACTGACTTATCTAGTCTCAGTTTAAAGTACAAGAATCTGTATCTGTATCTGTATCTGTACCTGGAGTGGCCACTATCTGGTAAGTGGGGATTGATCATCCCTATCCTGTCTCTCGTCTCCTGCCTAGTAAGCCACGTGATCTGTCGCTGAAAAGTTGTGGGAAAGGGATTCTAGGAACTGTTATTTTCTGGTTGAGTAACTGAACTGAAATCTGTTGTGTTTTGTGTGTTTGAGAGTGTCTGAGACGTCCTTGAGGACGAAGCGAGTGTGGACCTGTTAGTACTGCGTTTCCCTAGTCCAGAGATGGGCGGGGCCAGGAATTCAGGGAAGTGTTTTTGTCCTCCATTGCACAATGGGGGGATGTCTGTCTACCTGTGGGGATCCCTTGATATGTTAGCTAATTTTAAAAAAGGAATTTGTCTTTGATTATACTTAACAAATCAACCCTTATTTGTCTGTGCCAGTTAGAATGGCCGATATTTGGTGTGGGCTGGCCCCCTCTGGCTCCCTGGAAGAGGACATAACTCGTCAGGTTTTTATGCATTCGTTTGCTGTCAGTTCCTCTTCCAGTCAGCCAATTTTTGCATTCCAATGGGAAAACCCTTCCACTGGACAAACCTCCTAAGTAACCTGGACCCGTCTACCCCAGGGCTTTAAAAATAGCCCCTCTCTATTCAGCACTGCCCTTGCTTCAGACCTTGCCAAATTCTTCCCTTCATCTGATTCCCAAGTCCTGCAGTATCCCGGGTTCTTTATGACTTCTGTCTGTTCAAATGTATCAGTGAAGTTTAAACTGTCAGTTGTTCACAGCATGAGAGGAGAGTACTTTTCCTTTTGTGCTGATAAGGGCCATGAAGTGTGTAGCACTTCCAATGTGGTTTCTCCTGAAACAGATAAGTGGTTTTGCATTTTAAGTTTTTGGCTATGTTATAAAATGTATATGCATATTCAGAAATGCATATAAACGAAAAATATGATTTCTGGAACTTATATTCCATGCTAAAAAGAAGTTCTTTGTCCAAATTTAGTAGTTATTTGTCTAAATTTAAAAGTTCTGAAAAGGACTACATCTGTAATTTGATCTCTTTGATCTTTAAGCAACTCTCTCTCCTTTGTGAAATTCTGTAGGAAGGGGGAGTAAGTCTCTACTGAGACCCATGTTGATTGTAAAAAAAAATAAAAATGAACAATGTTTAAACTTGTGAGTACAGTAAAACTTTGGTTTGGGAGCATAATTTGTTCCAGAAGTATGCTTGTATTCCAGGGCACTAGTGTACAAAAATATACATACTTGTATTGCAAGCCCTTGCTCGTTTGGAACAGTCACTGCATTCCTGCAGCGTCATATAGAGAGGAACCATTGGCTCAGTTGTGAAAATGTGATGCTTCTATACTGTATGTACGTGTATTGCAAGACGTTGCTGGTATAGCAAGTTAAAATTTAATCATTGCTTGTCTTATAGAACACTTGCAAACCAAGTTATTTGCAATCCAAAGTTTTACTGTATATTCCAATCTTTGTTTTGTATTTCTGTATATAAAAAATGTAAGTTTAGGTATAACAATGTAATTTTTAGGAATGCTTTTGTATTGAAGTAAATATTTTTGCCAGTCAGCTGATAGTGAAGGGACTGCTGCTTTAGAGAGCGCTTGTGTCAGACTACCCTGCTTAGTGGGTGGATCCAGAACTGCATTTAGCTTAATTTTATAAGTCAGCTCTTTGGGGTAGGAACCTGATATAGAATAGGGATTGAGAACAATTCTTATGTGTTAGTGCACATCTTAAGTTCAATTATTTTGTACCTTCTCTAATCTTTTGTAAACCACATAGCTCTTCACGGTATTGCGGTATATAAACTGTTATTATTATTTATCTGAGTCTTTCAGATAGTGGGTCTGCCTTTTAAATTTTCCTGTGGCCATATTTACATTGATTTCAAGTATGCCTTCCTCGTGTCACCTACCTTGGCTTTCAAATCCAGGTCCCTTCCTACACCTGTGTCCAGGCTGTCTGTAGTCTCCCTGTCCCTGATAACTGCAAGGCTCTGAGCACCTTTCTCAGTATTGCAGGATACTGTCCCATCTGGATCCCTGATTTCTCTACTATTGCTCGTCCTCTGTATGATTCCACCAAAGGCGCTGACTCAGCCCCTTTTGTCTGGACCCAACTTCAGGAGCGGTCTTTTCGCTGCCTCCAAAAACTTCTGACTCAGGCCCCTGCCTTCTGGCCCTTCTGCCCAAGAAGCTGAGCTTTATGCCCTCACTTTTGCCCTGCGCCACTCTGCCTCTCAGTCTTGCAATATATATATACTGACTCCAAATATGCTTTCCTTAACTTGCATTCCCATAGGGCCATCTGGAAATATCGAGGTTTCATTACAGCCTCCGGCCGCCTGATCCATCATGCTCCCCTCATTCTTGACCTTCTTGAGGCCGTACAACTACCCTCATGTGTTTCTGTTATGCACTGCCATGCTTATAGACGCGTGATGGACCTTGTCTCTCGTGGCAATGCCCTTGCCGACCGCACAGCCCGAGCTGCCAGTCTCTGCCCCCTCTTTCGGCTCCTCTGTATACAATCATTCCTTTTCTGGATTCCCTTACACCCCAGTACGCTTCTCAGGAACAGACTTGGGCATGCATTATTTTGGGCCAGTCTGTCCTGAAAGGGGGGTGGATACAAAATGCACCAATTCAAGTGCCAATCCAGACCCACACACTGATACTTCAAACGCAAGCACAGCGGGTACCCTCATATTCATTCCTCAACACCTGGCCCTCACGATTGTCAAAAGATGCCATGATCTGGCACACTCTGGAGAACCCGCTATTAAAATTGACTCTCAAGAGACATTTCTTTATCAATCACCTTGATCAGCTAGTCCGGAATATGGTCCGACAGTGTGTTGTCGGTTCTAGAATAAAATTCCCAATCAGATGACTGCCACCTCTTGGATACCAACCTATTGGAACATATCCGATGCAGGTTCTGTCTGTAGATTTTACCCACATGCCCATTTCCCGTTCCCTCAGTCACTTCCTAGTCTTCACAGACACCCTGACTAGATGGGTCAAAGCCTTCCTTACTTGCACTGAACGCGCCAGAGACGTAACCAAACACCTCCTGAATAATTCCGTGCCTTGATCTCCTTGTTTTTATAGGCAGTGACAATGGCCCTGCTTTCATTGCCGATGTTGTCCAACAAATTGCTCAGGCCCTCCAAATTGAATAGAAATTATATGCTGCTTACCATCCTGAGAGCTCTGGTCAGGTCGAAAGAATAAACAGAACTCTTAAGACCCTTCTCACAAAATGAATTGAAGAAACTAATCTGTCCTGGCCTGTCCTGCTGCCTTCTGTTCTTTTTCAGATTAGATGCATCCCATCTAAGCCCCATTTGAGCTCATGTCCGGCCGGCCACCACCCATTGTGAACCCAGATCCTGGTTCCTTTGCTACTCTGGGATCAGATATCCTCTAGAGTCAGGTCCAGTCTTTAGCTAAAGCCCTTTAAGAGCTCCACAAATGGGTCCTGGAAAGGGCCCCACTATCGATAGCTACACAAGTCCATGGGTATGTCCCTGTAAATACAGTATGGCTAAAACTTGGAAGTCAAACCCCTGAAACTTAGGTGGATAGGTCCTTTTACTGTAATAATTTCTTCTCTTACAGTTGTCAAGGTGTCCGGACATGAAACTTGGTTCCACTACAACACGGATCTTCAGCTGAAGCTTTCTAAGACCTCAAAAGTTCTGAATATTTACCACTGTACTTAGCAGGTGTTCTGAATATAATTCTTTATAAGTGTTTGAGTTTAATTGACTGCCTGTGGTTCACACTGCCTTTAGCAAGTGTCTTGAGTATAACTGTTTGAAGTTTTCTAAGTTGTGCCTGAAAGAAAAATGAGCTTCCTATGTTAGTATATATAGATATGATATTTGTGTTGCCCTCACTTATGTTTCTTTCTTCTGTATTTTGTACTTAACAAGTGCAGCCCCTTTGCCTGATGTTTGTTTGCATGAAGGAGTTAAGTACAGAAAATGTCAAACATTTGAGGGTATTTTCTGTTCCCAACCTACTGGTGATGAAGTTTAAAAGTGGGCGGAAATCTACATTGATGATGTTGAGGGTCCACTTATCAACTAGACTCTTATTGTAGACCCCACTCACCCGGTGTCTTTGTATTGTGATACATGTGTGCTATTTGATGTTTCTCAAGGTCATGGTACTACCCCTAATTCAGTTTTGTGTGGCTCCCTAGATTGACAGCATTATTATAACAAATGTGCTAAGTATATAGGTCTGTATAACCTGATGCCTTTTAAGAACTGCCCCTATGAGGAAACCTTCACTAATGGTGGAGCCTGTCCTTTATGAGAAAGAATACCCCGTCTGCCTCCCTTACTATAGGTCCTAGCTCCGGCCCCTTGTGTACTACAGGCTACTGTAATCCCATGGTTTTCACTATCACTGACCCATATAACTGGAATGCCAATGTCCAAGTCCAGAAGGCCAGAGACTGCATGGCATTGTATATTGATGGTAAAAGGTGAGAATCAGGTACTGATGTATATGTCCGAATTGTATCCCACTCATGTGCTCCTGTCTATCACTCTGTGGTGTTTCCCCAGTTTTATGAAATTATGAAAGTAGATACTAATATCCTGTAATCACTAGAAATCTGTTTATATAGTTTGCTGAAACTATAGGTCAGACTCTTAATGTTAGCAATTATTTTGTATGAGGAGGGACTGGTATGGGAGAACAGTGGCTATGGGAGGCAAAGCAGCTGGACATGTTAAACCTGACTTCACAGACCCTCACTTTTACGTTAGGTCCACGACCTTCACGATGGGCCTTGTGAACCTCCATTGTTGCTTCCCACTGTCTTCAGCGCCCTTCAGACACTGCTTAATGGAACTTCCTATGAATGATGATACTGGCTCTGTGATCTGTTTGCCTACTCTTGATTGCCTGCTAACTAGACTGGTACATGTGTGCTTTGCATGATCCGTCCCAGCTTCTTCCTGTTACCACTGGCCGATGGTGAACACCTGGGAGCCCCTGTATTCAACACCAGAGGTCGCCAAAAGCGGTCTACTTCCACCAATTCCCTTAAAATAGGTGAATGGGGTAATGACTGGCCTGCAGAACGGATCATTGCTGCTTATGAACCTGCCACATGGACCGAGGATGACACCTGGGGCTATCGGACCCCAATCTATATGCTGAACTGCATTATTTGTCTATAAGCTGTACTTGAACTGATAACCAATGAGACCTCCCGAGCTTTGAGTACCATTGGCAGAGCGAATGTTAAAATGCGCACTGCTATTTATCAGAATCGTCTAGCTTTGGACTATTTACTAGCTGCTGTGCCTGTGATAAATTCAACCTCTCCAACTGCTGCCTTGAACTTGAGTAAAGTGATTGAGAACGATGTGGATCGTATCACCAAACTGGCTCATGTTCCTGACCAGACCTGGCGTGACCTTACTGCAGACTGGATCTCTGGTACCTTCAGCTCCTGGTTGCCCTCTGGTTCAGCATTGAAGATCATCTTGCTGGTTGCTGCCCTGTCTTCTCTGCTCCTTTGCTGCCTGCCCTGTGTGGTCCCCATAGCCATAAAGCTGCTCCACTGAACTATGGACTCTGTTGTCAAACGTTCCACTGCTGCATTGGCCCTCTCCCAGTATCGTCCCTTACCCACTGGGGACCCCGACTTTCCTGACCCCTAACTTTATTTTGTCAGGCTTGGCTCCTTAGGTACGCCAGCCTGAAAGGGGGGAATGTAGGGTCATGAAATAGTTAACTGTTGTTTAAAATATTGCTCTGGCCTACATAGCTGAAAACAGTGTATAATCTATTGACTGCATCTGCCTAAAATGTATGTCCCTACCTTACCACATTGTAAGCTGAATAGATAAGAGTTTGAGCCATGATGTACCCTGCCCTTCTGTACATTTAACTGTTAGAGTTAGATAGGTGTCCTGCTAGTGACCTGCTAGTGTGAGCTTAGAACCAATGAGTGTTAAGAAAAGTAACACGTGAAAAGCTTTTTCTAGAATTCAGTTTTATAGCCAGAAAAATGAATAAATATCTCTGTAACTTCCTGGTTTCGGCACTTCTGAGCCAGCTTGGAGCTCAGGGGTCCAGCATGCATGCTGTGAATAAAACTTGTACTTCTTCACGCCTCTGACTTTGTGTGTCCAAGTGACCTTTCACATCTAGTTTGATTTTAAATCCTAGGACAGTCAATTTCGCTATAACCTTCTCTGGGAGAGCATTCCAGGTGTTCACCACTCTTTGCGTGAAGCAGAACTTCCTGATATTTGTCCTGGACTTGTCCCCCCTTAGCTTCAGTCCATGTCCTCTTGTCCGTGTCAAATTGGACATTGTAAATAATTTTTTTTTCTGCTCTATTTTGTCGATTCCTTTCAGTATTTTGAAGGTCTCGATCATATCCCCTCGCAGTCTCTTTTTCTCAAGGGAGAACAATCCCAGTCTCTTAAGTCGTTCCTCATATTCTAATTTCTCCATACCTTTTACTAGCTTCATTGCTTATCTCTGCACTCTCTCCAGCAGTTTTATATCCTTCTTTAGGTTGGGAGACCAATGTTGGACACAGTATTCCAAGTGTGGTCTGACCATCGCTCTATAAAGCGGCATTATAACTTTCTCCAATCTACTCGTAATTCCTTTCTTTATCATGCCTAACATTCTATTTGCTTTCTTTGCCGCTGTCGCGCATTGTGCCGACGGTTTTAGGGTCCTTTCTATTAGTACACCCAGGTCCTTTTCTTGTTCGCTTTTACCCAGAGTTGCACCTGACATTCTATACTCGTGTTCCTTGTTCTTTCTGCCTAAATGCATTACTTTGCACTTTTCCACATTAAACTTCATCTGACATTTCTCTGCCCATTTCTCTAACTGACACAAGTTGCTCTGGAGTTCCTCGCTATCCTGCGATCTGATTGCCGGCATAGCAATACCGCACATGTGCAGATGTGTGTGCATGCAGCTCTAAGTACTGATTTGTGCGCAACACATAGCGTCTGTTAGCGTGGTCCCATGCATGCATGCAGTAGTTGTGCTCTTCTAGTGTCCACACATTTTGTTTTTTTTGGTACAGGGCCCAGTTGCATATTATTTGGTTACTGCATTAAGGAGCAAAACTTTGGGCTCCTTTTATGAAGGCGCGTTAGGGCCTTAATGCGTGGAACAGCGCACGCTAAAATGCCACACGTGCTAGCTGATACCGCCTCCTCTTGAGCAGGCGGTAGTTTTTTGGCTAGCGCATGCTATAGCGCGTGCTAATCCGTTGTGTGCGTTAAAAACTCTAGCGCACCTTCGTAAAAGGAACCCTTTGTCTTTACCATAGAATATAATGGGTGCGCCTTAGTAAAAGATCCCCTATATGCATTAGCATATGTCTCTAATGCAAGGTTTCTAATTTGGCCCCAGGGCCAGATGGTTTTTTAATATCAGCTCAAAAAACAGAACCCTAAAGGACTAGGTTAGCCAATAATGTCAATATAAATAAAGAATTGGCTAAACGGTCCTCATCCTTTAAAGGGAATGTAAAGACTAGAAACTAGGCATTTAAATGATAGATAATGGACATCAGTATGAGCCTTTTGTGGATAAATGGAAGAGTATAGGCTTTGGCTGTACCTCATAGGTGACTAGCACCAGACGTAAGTCCAAATGAGAGTTGCCCCAAACATCATTTAGTCATAGAAACATAGAAAATGACAGCAGAAAAGGGCCACGGACCATCAAGTCTGCCCACTCTAATGACCCACACCCTAACTTCCTCCATGAAGAGATCCCACATGCCTATCCCATTTTTTCTAAAATCTGGCACGCTGCTGGCCTCAATTACCTGTAGTGGAAGATCATTCCAGTGATCAACCATCCTTTCGATGAAGAAGTACTTCCTGGTGTCGCCATGAAATTTCCCACCCCTGATTTTCAACAGATGCCCTCTTGTTGCCATGGGTCCTATAAGAGAAAAGATATCTTCTTCCACCTCGATACGGCCCGTGACATATTTGAACATCTCAATCATGTCTCCCCTCTCTCTGCATTCCTCGAGTGAGTATAGCTGCAACTTACCCATTCATTCCTCATATGGAAGATCCTTGAGTCCTGAGACCATCCTGGGGGCCATTCGCTGAACCGACTCAACTCTCAGCACATCTTTTGGGTAATGTGGCCTCCAGAATTGTACACAATATTCCAGATGAGGTCTCATCATGGATCTGTATAAAGGCATTATGATTTCGGGCTTTCAGCTGACGAAACTTCTATGGCTACCACCCATGATTTGTCTAGCCATGGATGAAGCTTTCTCCACTTGATTGGCAGCCTTCATGTCTTCACTAATGATCACTCCCAAGTCTCGTTCTGTTGCAGTCCTTGCTAAGGTCTCACCGTTTAGAGTGTAAGTTCTGCATGGATTTCTGCTGCTAAGGTGCATGACCTTACATTTTTTGGCATATTTTTTGGCATTGAAACTTAGTTGCCAAGTTTTTGACCAATGTTCCAGTAAGAGTAGGTCCTGCGTCATACTGTCAGGCACTGTACTTTTGCCTACCTATGTTGCATAGTTTGGCGTCATCGGCGAATAATGTAATTTTACCTCGAAGCCCCTCAGCCAAGTCTCTTATGAAGATGTTAAATAAGATCGGGCCCAAGACAGAGCCCTGCGGCACTCCACTGATCACCTCCGACGTTTCGGAGAGGGTACCGTTCACCACCACCCTTTAAAGTCTACCTCCAAGCCAGTCCCTAACCCATGCAGTTAATGTTCCACCTAATCCCATCAAACTCATCTTGCTCAATAATCTGTGGTGTGAGACACTATCAAACGCTTTATTGAAGTCCAAGTACACGACGTCCAGGGACTCCCCCATATCCAGCTTTCTTGTTACCCAGTCAAAAAAGCGGATTAGATTGGATTGGCAGGACCTTTAGTCCATCTGGACGTGACCACTCTATTCAGTATGAACATAAAAAATGCCTATTAAACATTACCATCAAGGGAGAGGACACAATAAAATATAATGAAAAAGAATTTAAAGAAATGTGAAAGGAATATGTAATAAAAAATAAAAAATCTTAATATCATCAATAGACCCCCAAAGACATCACAGTATATAAGGTCCTTAAAGTGCATGTGCTTGGGGAAAAAAAAAAAAAGGCTCTTACTGCTGTCCATTATCTATCATTTAAGTGACTAGTTTCTAGCCTTTACATTCCCTTTAAGGGATGAGGACCATTTAGCCAAATCTTTATTTATATTTTTAATATCAGCACATTTTTTTAAAATTTTATTTACCGTACTTGATGCTTTGTCAGATGAAGACAAGGTTACCATATTTTTATTAAGCAAATTCATAATTTTTTTTCTGCTGGTATTTGCCTTGCTTGCACATGTATCCTGCCGTCTCCAGATGAGATGTCAGCAAGGCTTCACCATGGAAGAAACAAACAGCAGTCAAGGAGTAAATAGCAACTTTACTTCATGTAACGAACCTCCCAGAGTCAGATTGTTTTATGTTGGGATAAGACTTTTTTCTGACAGTAAGGAAACAAATGTGCTTGTCTGAACACTTTGCTTTACTATTTTCATCTGCTAGATAGCTCTAAATATTCCATTCACGGTACCCGTCAGGGACCAAGAAATAACACCTACATAACCCAGAATATGCTTCATAAATACACCATTTTTTTCTATTCTTTTTATCACTTTTCCCCATTTGTTTTATGTCCCTTTCCCTTTGCTATATGTCCCAATCAGTTCCACAAGTGAGAGGACACAATAATCCTTTTGGAAACATATATCATTAGTTAATAAGTTTCAAATGATTTGTAATACCTAGGATTCTTCCCTCACCCCAAAGAACTGTGATCATTACGGTACTACCTTTGCAGTTTTCTCCAGCTAATGTCAGGCCTAAAGCTGCAACATTATAAATAGTGGACCCAATATCAATAGGGCTTAAACAGGCAGGAGAGGCTCTTTATATGTATTTTACAAAAGGCTCTATGTTCAGTGAGCCTTTTGTGAATACTCTGGGAATTGTGGATATCCCAAGCTTAATTTCCTAGTTCCTACTTAATGTCATATGCAAATGTAGCAGGACCCCCGTCACTATGGCTCTTAGTTTATTTGAGGAAGATTCTGGATTCCCTGTTTCTTACTAAACCCTAGAAT